>NW_008352650.1:1478629-1604737 GCF_000622305.1 Nannospalax galili
GGGGGTTATTTGGAGACCCGGGAGCGCGGAGAGGGGGCTCGAGGCGTGGCGCGCGGGGACGCCGGGTTCTTCTCCTCCCCGCCCCCCTCTCACCCCATCTCTACCCGGGGACAGAGGGGCGGGCCGGATCGCCAGGGCCCGGCGCGTCTCCGCCTCCCCGGCTGGCCAGGAGCCCGGTCTGGCCGCGGCCCGGAACCGCGAGGACGCAGCTCGGAGGCCGCGTCCTGCCTAGCCGGAGCGGGGGAGGGGGCTGAGACTGGGAGCCGCGGCCGGGCGTCGCCAGGCGGCCGATCGATCCCCAGGGGCGGGAGCGCTGCAAGCTCCGTTGAACACCTGGGGGGGGTTGTCCTCTCAGGACCGAGGGCCGAGCGGGGAGGGTGCTCAGGGATCCTGTGTCGGCAGATGGAGGCTGGTAGGGTCCAATCTGAAAGGCTGCAACTCGGGCTCCACGAGGGGGTAACGCCATGAGCACCCCCCCCCCAATTCTACGTAGTCTGTGTCTGGATGGGCTATTTCTGGAACCTGGGCCTGTCCTCCGTGCAACTTCATCACTCCCTGTGTAGGCTCCCGCCCCACCCCCACTTGCGATGATGAAATCGTGGGACGTGGTCACCCAGGCCATCTTCGGGCCTCCCTGAATCCTGAAATATGTGGGTATCCTCCAGAAAGATACCCCATGTTTGCCAAAGAAGTCCCCTCGCCAGCATCCTTCCGGAAAGATGTGTTCCGGGATGGTCCCCGATGATGGTCCCTGATGGCTCCTGGGGCATCCTCTTGGCCCCTCGCCTGCCAGCTCCCAGTGCCCAGTCCGGGTTGAGGCGGGGGAGGGGGGGTACGGGGGGAGGGCACCAAGGAGCCTGCACTCGCTGAGCCCTCCCCTAGGGGGCGGGCTCCCCCCGGACTGGCCCGAGGCTCCGGGCCTGCCCTGGCGGTCCCTGGTTGCCAGTCCTTCCACCGAAAGAAGCCTGTACCCGCGGGGCAGAGTGGGGGCGTCTCACCGAGGCAGCAGTGGTTGAAAAAAAAATCCTCGTGCGCCCTGCCTCCCGCGCTCCACCCAGCCCAGTTACCCCCCGGCTGACTACCGCCTATAGACAGAAACAACGTCTATAGAGGGACTTTGAACCCTAGGAGCCTCAGCACACCCAGGACTAAACATATCTTCCTTGAGGGCCATTGTTTTCCCTGAGGGGCCCCTGGCTCCGCTCCCTTCCTCCCAGCACACATTTTACTTTTTGAGGTGTTTGAAGGAATCCTAGTTCCAGAGCATCACAGAGCCCCTTGTTCTGCTATCAAAGGACCAGTAAGAAGTGAAGAGTTCTTAAGGGGAGCCAGCGGTAGTGCAGCAGTGGGGGGTCCTGGGGAAACAAAACAAAACAAAACAATAACAGGCTGTTTCTAAACAGAGTGGCTGGAAAATGTCAGCTGGCTACTCCTGTGCCCGTCTGAGAGGTGCAAAGGCTGCTTCCTGGTGACTACTCCTGGGACCAGAGCCCCCAAGAGGTACCCTAGCTAAGGGGAAAGGGACCCCAGGACTTCGGGGAAGATCATGACCTTGAGGATAGGAACTGAATTAGACTATGTCTTTCTTACAGTTTGTGTTTGTTTTGAGAAAGGGCCTCAGGGAGCCTAACCTGGCCTGGGACTCACTTTGTAGCCAAGACTGGCCTGGAACTCTTGATCCTTTGGCCTCCACCTTCTGAGTGTTAGGATTATAGGCCAGAGCTACCATAGCTAGCTTCACATTATGTCTTGAATATTTGTTATAATCACTGGGTGACCTTCTGGATAAAGCTCTGTTGTGTCCTCATAGTCCCCCACCCCCCACCCGCGCCTGCCCTGCCCCCATTCAGTCCTTGCTGGCTGGAAGAAACACTAGGAATGTAGCTGAGCCTGTGGTTGAGAGAGGGCCTGCCTGCCTGCACTCCTGGGCAGAGCCACCCTGGGGTCATTCTGGGAAGGGCCATTTCTTCTGTGACCAAGGAGGCTCAGTGCAGGGCCCACTACACTTTTAGGGACTTATGGAAATGTTCTAGTTTCTTTTCCGGCCTCTAGATATGGTCTCATGTAATCCAGGCTGGTCTCAGGCTCACTATATAGTTGAGGATGGCCTCAAACCCCTAATCACATCTTTGTCTCATACTGAGTTTTATGCAATTTTGGGCTTCCAACTCAGGTTTTTGTGCCTACTACATAAGCCCTCTATCACCTGAGCTACATCTCTGGCCCTAATTTCTTCTTCTTCTCTCTTCCCCCCCGCCCCACGCTCCTCCTTTTTGAGACAGGGTCTCATTGTGTAGTTCTAGCTGACCTAAATTACTATGTAGACCTAGTTGGCTTGAACTCACAAAGTTCTATCTGCCTCTGTTTCCCAAGTGCTGGGATTAAAGTTGTATATCACCATGCCAAGCCCATAAATTTTTTTATGTATATATTTAAAATTTATGGTAATCTAGGCATGGTGGTACATGCCTGTAATCCCAGTTACTCATCAGGCTGAGGCGAGAGGGTCTTATGTTTAAGACCAGCCTTGGCAATTAAGCAAGACTGGGTGTCAAAAATAAATACATGGGACTGGAGAGATGGCTCAGAGGTTAAGAACACTGGCTGCTCTTGCAGAGGACCCAGCATCCACACAGCAACTCACAATTGTCTGTAACTCTTTTCCTGGGCATGCACATGTTACACTTATATACATGCAGACAAACACTCATAAAAATAAATAAATCTTTAAAAATCTTGCAGTGCACGATTCAGTATGTCCAACTCATTTATGCTGTTGGGTAGCCAAACCCTCCACTCACTTCTTGAACTATCTGCTTCTAGAATTTAAACCCTGTCATCATTAAATACTAACGTTCCACTCCTGCCTCCTCAGCCCTTGCTATCCCTGCTATTCTTCCCTTCTGTGAAGTTGACTGCTCTAAGGCCTTCTGTAGGGGGGATGCCATAAAAGCCTCCTGGCTCTGTGTCACTGAGCTTAATGTCTTCGAGGCCCTCTAGGCTGTAGCAGATATCTGAATTTCCTTTCTTTAGGAGGCTGGGTAATATTCCATTGTAGGTATAGTTTCTCTTTTTAAAATGTATTTTATTATTATTTTTTGTGTATGCATGTTGTGCCTGCCTGTATGTAAGTGCATCCATGTAGTAAAATGCTCATGGAGGTCAGGAGAGGGCCTTGGATCCTTCGGAACTGGAGTTAAGGATGGTTATTAGCCACCATGTGGGTGCTGGGAACTGAACCCGGGTCCTCTGCAAGAGCAGCCATTCTTAACCTCTGAATCATCTCTCCAGCCCCCTACAGGTAGATATTTCTTTTGAAGTCAGAAGCAAAGATGTTTAGATCAAAGAGAAAACCTTAACTGTAATTGTAATGTGCGGATCCAGTGCAGCTGATGTCATTTTTAATGTTGTTTTATGGAGGAAGGCGTTCATGAGGACTGAGGTACCCAGAGCTTGGAGATGTCAGAAAGCAGCCCTGCTTCTGGGGGAAGGACATCTTGGTGAAGATGTGGATCAGGATCCCTAGGGGCGTCAGAAGTTCACTCTGATGACTCACAGCACACCTGCGGAGTGGCTTGGGACTCTGGTTACTGTCTCTCTGTCCAGAATGCTAGCCTCTGATGCTGCAGCCAAGAGGAGGCTGTGGAAACAGGGGGAGAGGCCAGGGCAGAAGCCCAAGGCCTGCTGCTCTTCTCACAGAGTTCATTTCTGTGGCGCGGAACCGGCTCTGGCAATATGAATTTCTCCCGGATGTCCGTCTGGCCTGTGTCAGCGAGCTGATTGCCCTGTGATTTGACAGTAATGATTATAATGGGGTGATTTTGTATTCTTTGACTCGTTCAGATTGGAAGGTTCAGAAATGAAGCCGAGTCTCCCACCCCCCATCCCCTTTCCTGAAGCTGGTGTTGTCTTCTGTCAGAACAGAAGCATCTCACGGAAAAAGCTTCTCAGAGAGAAAAGCTCCTTCACTTTTTCAGCCTAATGGTGATGACTGGATTGTAATTTTTCAGCCCGAGGACAAGAGCTGCTATTGAGAAGCCAAGGAGTGTCACGCCGAGACACAGAGGTCTTGCTACAGGAGCCAGTGTGTGAGAGCGAGATCTTTCTTGCAATTCTAAAAGGCAGCTATGAGCTTGTTAATACTCAGAGACATCTGGGGATGGCTCCCTCCTCCGTTTGGCCATGTGACTTTTTCATGTCCTTCTTATCCCCCCCCAGAGGTACATTCCTGTTCTTACCATGCCCTGCCTCTGCCTCCTCTCCTTAAATAAATCTTGACAGTCCACACTGATTCCATGACATATTGGGTTAAGCCACTGAGCCCAGGTAGCCGGGCCCTGACCATTTCCCACTCATTCCCCAAAGTAACTCAGGGGTCAGAGCTACACCTGTCTTCCACCTTTCAGCCAGTTGAAGGGTTGATGAGGAAATACCTGTGTGTTTAGTAGTGTGCATCCCAGCTCTCGGGCCATGGTGCTCTTCAAAAAGGGAAGGTGGTACTTGTGGACATGGCCTGCAGAACCCTGCCTGCTGCTTCTGAACAGCATCGATTAGCCACTGTCATTTCTCATGTCGCTCATTAGAGGCCTGATTAGTAGCAATGCCTGCCAGCAATTTCCCCCTAAACATAGCCCCTCTGGCCCTCAGAAGCCAGCCTCCTAGAGTAGGCCGGGGTTAAAGCCAAGCATCTACCTCTGACAATCCCAAGCCTTTGCTTACAGGAGTTTTATTGTAAGGTTCCTGGGCCTGAAGGGTGGGGACACAAAGGGGGCCTCTCACCCCCTATCGGAAGTATAGCCTCTGGTGAGGAAGGGAGGGTCCCCGACCTTCTGCTTGTGCTCAGCCCTATTTCCTTTCTCAGGGTCAAGCACTGGCCAGGAAGGATTGGAGATGCGCCTTTAAGTCAAAGTGTTACCATGAGGTCGCAGAGCTCTTGAGGAGCGGGCTCCAGGTTGCCAAGGTGAACCTGTCAATAGCGTATTGACCAGGCTGGTCTGAGCAGCATAATTGTCTACTTTAAGCAGCCAGCCTCTAGTCCATCCCACAGTGCTCAGAGGACCGCAGGATCCTAGCTGGGCTGGAGCATCAGGAAAATGTGCCCCAGGTTCAAGGAGCCCACCAGAGCCCCTCCACTCACAAGCCAGCGCCCCAAGCTGTGAGGTTCTCTTTGTTCCCTCTGTCCTTGTCAGTGACTTGGTACCACACAAAGAGCATCCCAGCTCCCCAGAACCATCCAGATCCCCAGAATCCATCCAACTCCCCAGAGCCTGTCCAGCCTGTTTTCTTTTTTTAATAGTACGGGTGACTGAACCCAGGGTCTTGTCAATCCTGGACAAGCCTTCCATCACTGAGCTATATCCCCCGTCTCCCCATACATACCCCCAGTACATACAACTCTGCCTACCAGGGACTCACTTGCTGGATTTTCCCAGCCCCCTGCCAGCCCCAGACAAACACTGGGAGCCGGCTGTGTGTCCACTTTGCAAGACAGAATGAAAGTATACAGCCCCTTGCTCATAGAATTTTATGAACGATTTCAAGATGGCTGAACCTGAGATCAGAGTGGGATCATTCTGATGGTATGGTGGCTATGCATGGAGATCCCATGAAACCAGCCCATCCTTCTGCCGGACATCAGCATACCGCCCATGTCTGCTGCCTCTCCCTCTACAGAACTCCATTCTTGTCTGCTCCCTGCTTCCCTCTATTTCCCTATCCCCTCACAAGCCAGTCTACTCCAGCAGGAGCTCAAAGGAAGGGGTCATCCTGTGGATCCCTGTCAGCCTGAATGGAGACACTTCAGTGATGACCTCAGCATTGGGTGTCCAGCCCTGGTCCTGATGCCCATGGAGAGTCTCTGGTCGGCCCAGCTGCCCTGGGAGCCATGATTCAGTTGGGTGGAGAGTCTAGGGGCTTTGGCCCCTCTCAGGTGTGGAGATGGGGAGGAATGGGGGTGTGCCGACCCCTGCTGGTAGTTCTGGGCATGGAGCAAGAATGTCAAGTGGTCAGAGCCAGACCAAGCCCCACCTTTCTGGGCTTTCAAGCTGCCTGCGGGACATGAGGCCTCACTTTATTCACCTGCAAAAAAGGAGATAAGAGCTTCTTGGCTCCATACCCTACAGAGCCTGGTCCCTGTCAGTCTCTGGCTTCCTTTCCTGCCAGCCCCTATCTCTGCATACTCCACTCCAGTCACACGGAGCTTCACGACTGCATGTCATTGTGCTAGGCACACTGCTGCCTCTGGGTCTTTGCGTGGTGGTGGCTGCAGTCTGGAATGTTCTTCATCAAATAGTGTTCCCTCCTTTTCATACTTTTTTTTTGAGACAAGGTCTTTTTTTTTTTAAAGGATCTATTTTATTTTACAAATGTTTTGCCTGCGTGCATGTACGTGTATCACATGTGTACCTGGTGCCTGTGGAGGCCAGAAGAGAGTGTCTGATCCCCTAGAACTGGAGTTACACACAGTTGTTAGCTGCCATGTGGGTGCTGGGAACTGAACCCAGGTCTTTTGCAAAAACATCCAATGCTCCCTCTCTATCTCACCTGCTGAGCACCCACACCAGAAGAGCAGGGTCAGTGCCTCTCTGGTGTGTCCCCAGCTTTTAGAACCAGTATGCACTGGTCAATGCGTGCCCGGATACACAGGATTTTTGTCCAGGAGCACAAAGGATCACTGGGTGTTGGGCTGGCACTGGCTTCTACTGGCTTTCTGGAGCCCGTGGCTCCAGTTTCAGAGCTGTGTGAACTGGTTGTTAAATGCAGCCAATGTTAGAAAGTAAATGATTTCGATTTGTCATTAAGTAAGCTATATTAAGAAGAAGGTTAAGGGTTAACAAGATTAACATTAAGAGATGGCTCAGCAGTTAAGAGCACTGACTGCTCTTGCAGAGGACCTGGGTTCAGTTCCCAGCACCCACATGGCAGCTACAAACCATCCTTAAACTCCAGTACCAGGGGAATCCGAAGCCCTCTTCTGACCTCTGGGGCATCACACGACACAGGTGCACTCACATACATGCAGGCGATACACTCATACGCATAAAATAAAAATCATAAATAAAAAAGTTTTTTAAAAAAGAACAAGATTAAAAAATATTCAAAAATTGGGCCTGGGAAGATGAGTGGACATGCCTGCTGTGTGCAATGTGCAGCCGAGTTCAAATCCCCAGCACCCGTGTACAAAGCTGAGCAGGGACCATGCACGGGCCTGTAAACCCCAGCCCTGTGGGGTAGGGTGGGGGTGTGGAGACAGAAGGACCAATGGGGATTGTTGCCTCAAGGTTCAGTGAGAGACACTGTCTCAAGGGAATAAGTGGGGACTGGCTCCACTTCCTCTTCTAGTCTCTGTGTTACATGCACACACATAGACATATGCTCTATACACACAGTAAATATAAATAAATGTTCGAAAATCACTTTCCTGGTTTTTTTAATGACATTTTCTCTTACAGTGTTGTGCCAGCAACTTAGTTTAATTGGTGGACCCTGGGTGTCAGTGAGAGGCTCTGTCTTAAAAACAAAGTGGATGATGCCTGAGGCTGGCCTCTGGTCTGTACACACATATGCACACATATGTGTGTACTCCACACACCAGAAGAAAAGAAGGGAGAGAGAGGGAGAGAGGGAGAGAGGGAGAGGGGGAGGAGAAGGAAGGAATGGAGAGGAAGTGAAAAATGAGGAAGGCAAGGAAGGAGAGAGGAAGGAAGGGAGAAGGGGAAGTTGAAGGAAGGAGGGGGAGAAAGGTGGATGGGAGAAAGGAAGGAAAAGGGAGGGAGGTAAAGAAGGGGAAAGGAAGGAAGGATGGGGAGGAAAAGGAGGGAGAGGAAAGAAGGAAGGAAGGAAGGGCTAACCCCAGAGCTGGTCTCTTAGACTGATCTACTTGATCCTTTCTACGTTCCTCTTTGGCAGGATCACCCTTTGATCCTTGGGGCTGACATTCAAGTGGCACTGCAGGCAGAGACTTTACCCAGTGCTCCATCTGGACCCATGTTTCACTGCTGGCTGCATGCATACCATCTGCCTATAGAGTGTTTCCATCCATCCACCTATGACTGCCTATCCTCTAGTCAGGCTCTGGACCAGGGCACTGAGATATCTCAGAGCCACAGAGTACAGCTTACTTTGTTCAGACAGGAAGATGTGTGGAGATTTAGGAGTAAGATGTAGGGGCTGGAGAGATGGTCCGGCAGTTAGGAGCATTGGCTGCTCTTGCAGAGGACCCGGGTTTGAATCCCAGCAACCATATGGTGGCTTACGAGAGAGAGAGAGAGAGAGGGAGAGAGAGAGAGAGAGAGAGAAAACAAAACCAGTCCAGTGCAGAGATAAGCTTCATTTAATTTCTATGTCACCTGCAATCTGGGGCCTTAGCAGGTAGATGTTGGCTGAGAGATTGCTGTTTGCTTTCTCCGTGTCTAAATTCTTTAGAACAGAAGCACCAGGACTTATGGAGGTAGCTGCGTAGGAGGGGCTTATCTACTGTCTATAAGTTGGGGGTCATTAACAAAACCAGTCCAGTGCAGAGATAAGCTTCATTTAATTTCTATGTCACCTGCAATCTGGGGCCTTAGCAGGTAGATGTTGGCTGAGAGATTGCTGTTTGCTTTCTCCGTGTCTAAATTCTTTAGAACAGAAGCACCAGGACTTATGGAGGTAGCTGCGTAGGAGGGGCTTATCTACTGTCTATAAGTTGGGGGTCATTCATTTCAAGCCCGAAGAGCCCAACCTCCCAGCCTGAGGGCAGGAGGCAGAGGAAGGCCCACCACTCACAGAGCAGGTTCTCCCTGCTCTACCCAGGTCCTGGAGTTGTCGCTGAAGTCTGGACCTTGTGGAAGGTGGGTCATCCTCACCCTGTACATAAAGTGCTAATCTCTTATTAGTACATAAAGGGCTAATCTGTGAGAATGAGGAGCATTCTCACAGGCCCACCTAGAAATAATGTTTGGCCAGCTGGGAAGCCCTCACCTGATCAGGCTGACCCTTAAAGTTAGCTATCACCAAAATGCCCCTGGGTATGCCAGGTCTGAGAAGCAGAGTGTGGGTCCCTGAAAGACAGCCGGTACTCTGGTTAACAGCCCCAGAGCCTAGAGTGTGGCACATGTCTTATGTAGCTGAGGCAAGAGGATTGCTATGAGTTCCAGGCCAGCCAGGGCCATACAACGAGATACAAGATACTTTCTCATTAAAATAAGGTGGGGTGGGGGGGGTGCTGGAGAGATGACTCAGTGGTTAGGAGCACTGTTCTTCCAGAGGACTGGAGTTTAGATCCCCTGTTGGGCAGCTCACAACCACATGTGCATGTGATCACACACACACACACACACACACACACACACACAAATAAAGTAAAAGACCCCTCAAAATTTCTGATGCTTTAGAGCACCAGATGCCTTAGAGCTGTTCTGGAGCCTACGCAGGGATGCCTGTCATCTCTGAACACCCAGGTCGGGTAAGTGCAGAGTCTGGCTTCTCAACTTGGCAGCTTTACCCTGCTATTCTGCCCAGACCTCCTTCTCATTAGTAAGTCCTTCCCAAGGGGCTGATTGCTTGTTTGAGTGCAAAAGCCTCTGGCACCCACTTCCCTTCAGGAACTTTCCCTTAGCCCCGTCTCTGCTCCCTGCTCCCCTCGGAGAGGCCTCCCACAGCTCCCGGCCTGCTCGGAACATGCCCCTTTCATTGCTGGGGGACAGACTGGGTCTCTTTACGTACATTCACACTGGTCCCTCCTGAGAGCTTCAACTTTCAGCTTGTCTCTGTTTTCCAGAGGAGGAAACTAAGACTCAGGTGTTGACTGAAGGTTGGCCTTTTCATGTCCTATGCCCTTTGAAACCATGGAACCCTGTTGTGTGTTGGGCACCCGGTGTCAGTCCTACTGTATGCCAGGCACACTGTGTGCCACTGCCCCCCTCTCCCCTGAAGCTGCCACTCTGGAGTTGACTCTTCATGACAGGGTGTGGGCCGGCGGTGACTGAACGGTCCTGTGTCTGTGTGCACACGTGCCTTATCTCCTCTGCTCTGCTCTGAAATCTGGGCTGGTGGGAGGTGACTGTCATCTCTCCCCTATCTCCTTGGGTCCCAGACCAGTGCTCAGGCACCTGTGTGGCGATTCTTTCTGCAGGCATGCATAGAATGCACATCGAAGACTGGCGCTGGCCACAAGGTAGCATCTCCTGCACGCTGAGTGCACCTGTGGGCTTGCCCCCACCCCCACCAGACGCCAGCTGAGCACTGGGCCCTGACTTGGTGCAGAGTGCTTTATGGAGTGCCTCATTAATGCTTTCAATAGGCCACGTCAGACAGGGGATGCTCCATTCCACACCAGGCTCACGGAGGCCACATAATCTGCTCCTGTCACTGTGAGTGAGCAAGGTGGTAGAGACCTGTGGTTCTCACTACTTAAGGGGTGGTCTAGAACAGTCCATCTGACGGAAATGCCATCCCAGTTGGGAGTGGGGTCACAGGTGTTAGCCCAACTCTTGTGGGGTGGTTGTTTCAGTCAAGGAGTTTGAGACAGCCTCCTGGCCAACATATAGAGTCCAGCTGAGAACGAGCGAATGAGCAAGGAGTGCCTCTTTCCATCTAGAAAGACAGAAAGTGATTTACACCTTCTCACAATAGCCTGTTTAAAATGAGATTTTTTCCTTTTTTCATATTTTTATGTGTATGTGTGTATTGCCTGCGTGTAGGTTAGCGCACCCGTGTCGTGCAATGCCTGAAGAGGACAGAAGTGGCTGTTGGATCCCCTGGAACTGGAGTTATGGACAGTTGTCAGCTGCTATGTGGGTTCTGGGATTCGAACCCAGGTCTTCTGCAAGGACAACCAGTGTTCTTAACCGCTGTGCCATCTCTCCGGCCTGAGATTTTTCTTTTCAGTGCCAGACATTGACCCCAAAGGCCTTGTACATGCCAGGCAAGCACTCTGACACAGAGCTTTATCTCTTTTAAATTTTTATTTTAAAAAAATTGATGAGGTGTGGTGGCACACGCCTTTAATCCCAGCACTTGGAGGCAGAGGCAGGTGGATCTCTGTGAGTTCAAGGCCAGCCTGGTCTATGTAGCAAGTTCCAGGCCAGCCAGGGCTACACAGTAAGACTCTGTCTCAAAATAAATAAATTAAAAAAACATTTTTTAGCTTTACAAAGTTTTATTTTGCCAATAAAGTCTTCCATGGCACTTCCATTATATGAAACTGAAGAATATTGTGGCAGCAGTGAAAGGCCCATTAAATGGAAAGTTTATAGAGACACAGCTCACAAGTTACTTGACTGAACTTTTTCATTAAACAATGCATGTGGCTGACCACAGGGATGCTGACTGACTTGGAGTCCTGTTGTGGTCTTCCGTGACCGGGGTTGCTTAGTTGCTGCTGTTACTCTTGTTGATTTGTTTTCTTTCAGGATCAAGGTGGGTGCTTTCATATAAAATCTGATTTCTAATTCCTTCTCTGGTAATTCTTTCCTGGATCCTTTGCTTTGCGTAATTACCTACAATGGAACCAGCATCCTAAAGTCACCACGATAAATCCTCCTACTCCGGCATCACATGATCTTCTAATTCTACCTTCTTTCCCGGCTCTTGGGGCTCCGGTGTGGCAGCAATGGGGATGAGTCGGCGCTCCCGCTCCCATAAATAAATAAAAATTTTAAAAGTATTTACTTATTTAGTTACTTGTTAAAGTGCTGGGGTTTGAACCCAGGGCTTCACACGTGCCGGGCAGGTACTCTATTACAACCCCAGCACTAATAGCTTATTACAAAAGAAAAATTTTAAGTCAACTGTGGTGATGTATATACCTGTAACCCCAGCACTGAGGAGCCTGAGACAAGAGGATTGTAAGTTCTGGGCCAGCCTGGGTTTACATGATGAGGTCCTGTCTCAAAATATATATATATATACACAAACTACCTCTGATTTATTAATTTATTAATTAATTAATTTATTTCTGAGACGGGGTCTCTGTGTAACCCCAGTTGGCTTGAAACTTGCTATGTAGTCCAGGCTGTCCTTGAACTCAGAGATCTGTCTGCCTTAGTCTCTCAAGTGCTGGGATCAAAGGTGTGCGTCACCACACCTGGATATTTTATTTTGAGACAGGATCTAGTCTTAAACTCCAAGGCTCTGGCAACCTTCCCTCTTGAATTTATCCTTCAAGTACTGGGACCACTGGTGTATACCGTCATGCCCCGCTCACCTGTATGATTGTTTTGTTTTGTTGTTTGAGACAGGTCTTTTTCTCTATAGCCCAGGATAACCTGGAATTCACTAATGTAGCCTAGGTTGGCCTCAAATTTTCAGCAATCCTGAGTGCTGGGATTATAGGTGTGCACCACCAAGCCTTGCTCTGATTTTTAAATTTTTGATAGGCACATTTTTTAAAAAGAAAAAGGAAGCCAGTGTAATAAGTGTTAATGCTGTATTGTATTTATCCAATATAGTATTATCCAAATATTGTATATCCCAGAATTGCCACTCCAACATGGGGTATGACGTTTACAGACATTTATGAACCATCTTCCTTGCTATACTCTTGCCATTCTAAATCCTGACAATCCAATGTGGATTTTGGCAGTCACCAAGTTCTCATCTCTCAGTAGCCACGTGTGGCATGGCCTCTTCCTTGGACAACGTGGGTCTGGGGCTTCCAAAGCCGGAGTCCAGCTGATTGCACTGGTATCTGCTTATGGGAGCCTTCTGTCACATCCCTCCAGGCTCTAGGGTTCCACACCACACAGCCCAGGTGTGGAGACCGGTGTCAGTGGTCTCCCAGTCACTTATTCAGCACAGCCTGGCCTGGCCTCAGGCCTGGTGTGGGGCTTCTGGTCCCTCACAAAAGTGGACAGACCATGCTGGTTGCAGCTTGCCTCCCCAGAAGGCCACTCAGGTAGACTTAGAAAATGAGACAGGATGGGAGGTCACTTTCACAGGCCTTCATGGGCTGTCAAGTTGGGGCCCTGGACCTGGAAGTTCACATCAATGATGTGTCATCTACCCAGGCAGAATCCCCACAAAGCCTCCCATCCAGGAGACGGCGGCAGTTTGCCCCATGGCCTCTGGCTCTGCCTGGCTGGCTGCAGACAGCTAGCTCAGGTTTCCTCCGGGCGAGGGCCTCTCCTTCCCGGTGTGAAGGTGGCCAGAGCTTCCGTTTCAGGCACTGAAGCCGCTGATGTCAGCAGGACCCAGCCCACCTCTGAGGTGCCTGTGGGCTGCAGCACCTCCTGCCCGACTGGGCTTATCACTGACGTGGATGCTGTTTGCTGGCAGCAGAGGGTAATTATGGGGCTCGTCCTCAAGGACCAGTCTGCGCATGTGTCTCTCGCAGGGTTGGTGGCCCGGCAGCTGCCCAATGAGATGTAAAGAGCTGGGACTGTAGTCAGAGCTGGGGGTGGGGGGCCAGGGCATCTGTGGGGCTGTCCTGGTGCGGCTAACTCCCCCTGCTCCAGCCATAGACTCCATGCCCAGGACAGCGAGTGGGGCTCTCTCTGGTCTTGCCTCCCCTTGCCGGCCTCAGGGCCCCCTTGCTGGCTTGTCTTCTGCTTCCTAGGGACTTTTCTGCCCTTGTACACCTCATGTGAGATTTCCGGTTGAACAGCCCCTTTGCCCCTGAACTCACTGTCACCTGGAACCTTAGAATGTGGCTGTGGTAGAGATGTAATCGAATTAAGTTGAAACCACAGTGAGCGTGGGAACTTCATTCAGTGCACTGGTGTCCTTAGAAGAAGAGAGGAATTCGGACCTAGACGTAGTACTGTGTGTGATGACGGAGGAACAGATGAAAGTCGTGCTGTTGCATGCTGAGAAATGTCCAGGGTCTCTGTCTGGACACTGGAAGAGGCAGGGAAGAAGTCTCTTGACCTCTAGCTGGGCTTGGTAGCTCTTCTCACATCTGAACGTCAGACCACTGGACTCTAGAGGCTGAGAAGGCATATCACCAGTGTGGCTGTTTTGGTACAGTAGCTGAGGGACCCTCATGAAGCCCCCTCCCCTGGGCTCTACCCTGTGAGCAAGGGAGGACTCCCCCACGGACCTTGTTCTCCGCAGGGTACCTCCCAGTCCCAGCAGGCCAGCCAGAGACCCAGCACCGCCAGCAGCCTCCTTGAGCCAAATGCATTTCAGGGATAAAGGTCTTCAAAATTCCAAAGGATTTATCTGAGCTCACCAGACGCTGATCATGCTGAACTGGAACCCCACACTTTGACAAGTGAGGCAATCAACACGCCACCCCTGACGGCGTTTGCCAGAGATTAATCTGAGGGTGGGGTGGACAAGAACAGGCAGCCGACAGCAGGTTATGGCAGCTTCGGCATCCACACCAGAGTCAAGGTGATAGCCGGGCTAGAGGTGGCAATCCACCTGTGGGAGCAGAGGACACCCTTGAGTGGACAAAGGCTGGTCAGGGTGACAGGTCACAGGTGGAGGCCAAGTGGCCTGGGCAGTTGGCAGTGGCCAGGGGGAGATGCTGAGTGGCTAGACTGGCTGAGTTAGAGCCTTGGTTCCCTAATGTTCAGGTGGGGTCCAGACCTCAAGTCCTGGACTAACTGGGAGTTAGTCCTCTATTTATTCAGTGCCCCAGGCTGAGGCTTGGGAAGATGAGCCCTCCGCTTCCTATAGTCCTTCCTCCCGTCATTGCTGTCAGGAACACTTGGAGGCCATAGGTTAGGCTTCCTGTAGTCCTTCCTCCTGGCGTTGCTGTCAGGAACACTTGGAGGCCATAGGTTAGGTCAACTGTATGTAAAACACAGAGGAAATCAAGCTGTAGGCCAACGGCAGTTTCAGGCACAGGAAGTTACTGAAGGAAAGGCAGGCACATGCATACATATGCATTCACATGCAGGCATCAAACTGAAATTGACTACTGGCTCTGTCAGTGTGGCTGCTAGGCAGGAGGGCCAAGCAGAAGGTGTTCATGTGCCAGGAAGGACCACACAGGTGGGAGATGGACTGGAGAGAGGAAGGTGTAGAGGGAAGGGATGGTGGACCTCACAAGGGTCCACCTTAGAAACGGAGAGTGGCCAGTCCAGGGCTGGTGGAGAGGAGCGGACGGGGCACTGGCTGAGGTGTGAGAAGGTGGTCCTCCTGGCTGTGTTCTTTTCAGAAAAGCCAGAGACAAGGTTATGGGTGGGGTGCTGGGGCAGAGTAGTATGGAAGGCTGTAGATTAGGGAAGACTGGCTGTTCACCTTGGGGCTTCCCTAAGTAGATCATCAGGGCAGAGGTTATGTAATCCTGCCCGGTCCCCTACAAGACCTTCAGCCTGCCACCAGAAGAGGCAGGGGCTCAGGACCAGGCTGGAACCCAGGGCCTAAGAGCCTTGGTACTCTGAAGGTGGTTGGATGGGAGTGGCTTAGTGACCTGTCCTCTCTATCCCAGCTCTCTGGGGTCCTAAGCTTCACAGAGGGATCTGAGCTAGGTGTGCAAAGGCATGTAGCCCCGTACACCGATCCCATTGGAGCACAGAGGTGCCAGGGACAGTCCCTCAACCCTCAGTGCCCTGAGTAGCAGGGTCTAGTGTTTTAAATAAAGCTGTAATCTCCTTCTCTACTGTATTTCAGGCACCTGGGTTGATCTGGAAGGGGAGGGCTCGACCTTGCCCCGATGGTCACAAGTGTTGCCAAGGCAACTGCCTCTTTGTACCTCTGGGTCCTAGGCTCAGGTGAACTTGGAAGAGAGAGTAGTGGGCATCCTCCATGAATGTTCCCTCCACCCCCTCCGTGACCCCTTCCCAAGGGAAGATAGTTCCTTCTTGAGAAAATAAAGAGTCCTGGGTAGGACTTCTGGAACCTTCTCTGCCCATCTGTTTGCCTCTGCTCGTGGGCTCTGCCTGCCCCTTCTTCTCTGGCCACGTGGCCTCTGGAACTCACCCGTCCTTACCCGTGCTCATTCAAGGACTGTGCCGTTTGCCTCTTCTCCCCTCTGTGCCCGCAGTGCCTCTCCATCAAAGGACCTTCTGTTCACAAGCAAGTGCTCCAGGCTGACGGACCTCCTCTGCCCCGGCCTCTGCCAGAGCTACTGCTTCCTGTAGTCTCTCATTCACTGCCCCCAGGGCTGGAGTCTGGGCCCTGGGGTTCCATCAGAGCCCTGGGGAAGATCCTCTCACGCAGCCAGGGTGGAGGTGCGCCAAGCTCAGCCTGGCAGAACTCTCACCTGGCTGCATCGCTGTCCCCTGCAGCATGCTGGTAGATATTCTATGATCACCTTAGGGACCTCAGGCCAGAGGTGTGTGTGCTTTGCCAGTACCATGGTGTAAATATCCTACCATGGCCAATTCCAGCCAACCCACATGAAGCGGTGCCTGCTGGGAAACAAAATTACCTGCCTAGTGCCATTTCAGCTATGGGGGTGTCTTCCTGTGGTCTGGCTCTGCTCTCTTATGCAGTCCTGTCCCTCTGTCCCTGTAGGCCATTGCGGAAACATTGTGTGACACTGAGAGGGGCAGGTCTGAGCCCCCTTCATATGGCCAGGACCACACAGTGGATGGATTCTAGAGGCCACACAGGGCTGTCCATTTCCACTGGCGCCTCCAGAAGATGTTCGTTGAAGGCCCTCAAATTCTTACATCTGAAATCTTCATTCAGGTCCTGAGACCCCAGCTCTGCAGAGCCTACCTCAGAGGAATGTGGTTGTAGAGATAGTTCAGTTGCTGGAGTACTTGCCTAGCACACATAAAGTGCTGGGTCTGATCTCCAGCACTGCATAAACTGGGTGTGATGGTATACATCTGGAATCCCAGCGCTCAAGAAGCGGAGGCAGGAGGATCAGAAGTTCAAAGTTATCCTTGGCTACATAGTGAATTGAAGGCTACCCTGGGCTACATTATATCCTGAGGAAGGAAGGAAGGAAGGAAGGAAGGAAGGAAGGAAGGAAGGAAGGAAGGAAGGGGCCAGATCTGTGGGGTGGCACATATCCACAGCTCCTACCTACTCAGGAGGCTGAGGTAGGGTGACTGAAAGTTCAGGACCTGCCTGGGCTACAGAGAGAGTTCAAGGCCAGCCTAGGTAATTAGTGAGATCCTATCTCAAAATTAAAAATAAAAAGAGGGCTGAGATCTGAGCTAGGTGTACAAGGGTGTGTCGCCCCGTATGCTGACCTCACTCGAGCGTGCACAGAGGTGCCAGGAACAGCTCTTTCACCCTCAGTGTCCTGGGTAGTGGGATAAAGACCTTGCTGTTCAATGTGCGAACATGAGTTCCAGTTCCTGGAACCCATGTAGTGCAATAGTATATGTCTATAATTCCAGTGCTCCCAGGGGAAGCAGGTGGAATCAGGAGAATCCCCGAAACTTGCAGGCCAGCTAGTTTGGTATACCCAGAGATGAGCAACCAAGGGACTCGTCTCAGCCAAGGTAGACAGTGGGGATCTCCACACACGAACATTGCATGTACACACACGCAGGCGCATATGCACACACCACACACACACACACACACACACACACACACACACACAGAGTGTTTTTTTTTTTTTTTTTTTTCTTTTTAAATAAAAAGAGGGCCGGGTGTGGTAATGCATGCCTTTAATCCCAGCACTTGGGAGGCAGAGGCAGGTGGACCTCTGTGAGTTCAAGGCCAACCTGGTCTACATAGTGAGTTCCAGGACAGCTGGGGCTATGGAGAGACCCTGTCTCAAAAAGACCAAAAGAAAAAAAAAAAAAAAGAAAAGAAAAAAGAGGGCTGGAGAGACTGGAGAGATGGCTCAGTGGTTAAGAACACTGGCTGCTCTTGCAGAGGACCTGGGTTTGGTTCCCAGCACCCACATGGCAGCTAACAACCATCTGTAACTCCGGTTCCAGGAGATCCAATGACACCCTCTTCTGACCTCCACAGGCATTGCATGCATATGGTATACTTACATACATACAGGCAAAACATTCAATACATAAAGATAAATAAAATAATATATATATTTTAAATTTTATTATTTTTATTTTATGTGTATGCATGTATTGCCTGCATGTGGGTAAGTGCACCTGTGACATTCAATGCCTGCGGAGGTCAGAAGAGGCTGTCAGATCCCATGGGACTGGAGTAAAGGACAGTTGTTAGCTGCCATGTGGGTGCTGGGATTCGAACCTGAGTCTTCTGCAAGAACAACCAGTGTTCTTAACCACTGAGCCATCTCTCCAGCCCCATAAAATATTTTTAAAAATTTCTTAAAAAGAGAGCTAATGATGCAGTTCATGGATAGTGTGCTTGCTTAGCATGTATGAGGCCCTGGGTTCAATCTCCAGCACCCCCACCCCCAAATAAGGATTGCCAGCATCTAGACCTAAGCTCTCTTCAACAGCTTCACTGCTGTAGTAGATACATCTGGAACTCTGCAGTACTCAGCAACACAAAAAACAGAGAAGGGACGTGCATGCGTGCATGCATGCGTGCATGTATGTAGCTGCGACCCACCGTGCTCTCTTAGCTCTCACCTGACACACAGCCCTAACCCCTTGGTGCTCCTTTGTGTGAGTCACAGAAGATCAACAAGATCTGCATAGGCAGTGAGCAAGGCCGCTGACAGCCAGGGAAGAAACTGGAAACCCAGAGCCCAGAAGCCTGGTGGGATGGGGCCAGGCCTTGGTCCAGCTCTGGGTGGTCCTCTGGGGTCAGTGCCACCTGGACCCAGCCCTCATGGGCTGTGACTGTCTAGGGCACAGGTTTAGAGAGGAAGGAGGAAGCCCACCGCCCGCTGTGTGCTGACAGGATGTATCAGACACAGAGACAGAGGATGTGTAAAATATTTCTTTCTGTTATTAGACAGTCATCTTGTAACAGGACAACAGGGTTAAAAAAACGGTTCTTCATGTAAATTATCTTTTCTAAAATTAAATAGTTACTATTGGGTTGGAAAGATGGTTCAGCCATTAAAAGCACTTACTGCTCTTGCAGAGGACCTGGTTTGGTTCCCAGCACCCACATGGTAGCTAACAACCACCTGTAATTCCAGTTCTAGGGAATCTGATGCCCTCTTCTGGCCTCCATAGGCACTGCATACATATAGTGCACTTACATACATGCAGGCAAAACACTCATATACATAAAATAAAAAAATTCAAGACTTATTATTATTAATTATTATTATTGTGTATGTGCTTGTGGAGGTCACAGGACAACTTTGTTGGTCAGCCTCTCCTCCCGCTTTTACATGGATTCTGGCGCCTGAACTCAGGTCACAAGGCTAACACAGGAAGCATCTTTGCGTGCTGAGCCACCTTGTCAATCCTCTCCCTGTGGATAATTGTAAAAGAATTTTTTTTCATTGTAAAGTACATACTTAAAGAAATGTTAGAAAATAAGAGAGGGTGGAGTAAGGGAGAGGAGAGACAGAGAGATAGAGAGAGAACAAGAAGGGAGGGAGGAAGGGAGGAAAGGAAGACCAGCAGACCTGGGGAGATCTTTCTGCATTCTGTCTGGCCAGCTCTCCTGTCTCCATCTCAGGCTCAGTTGATCAATATCTGGGTCCTCTCTGTCTATATGAACACATATTAAAATTTAAAACAAATAATGGTGACAATATATTTATAGCTATGAATTCTGTAAAATGAACAAAATAGAAACCCTAGTTACTCGACACCATTGTGTTAAGGCTGTCCAGTTTGTCATATAAAAATACACAGCATCCAGTTTGAGTATCAGACTGTAAATATTTTGCCCAGCATAGAACTGGGACATGCTGGTGCTGAATTGATCCGTCATGTATCTGTCACTTAGTTGTGGCTGCTGCCTGTATACTGTCTAATGACCCGCTCTTCTGGGAGCTGAGGGCCCTCAGATGCTGAGGGAAGCCACTTGGCCTCAGGCCAGTGCCTACCCACAAGAAGGACTCTGGGACACAATATTTATTCCTCAGTGGGATGGACTCCTGCTACCTGCAGGCAACAGGCTGGGTTGCTGACCTGATTGTTCTTTTAGCCCTTGGGAGAGCTGGGCAGCGACTTTCCTAACCCTGTCTAAACCTTCTCAGCCTGGAAGAGGTTCAGGCTCTAAGACTGGGAAGATGGCTTCATGGGTAAAGTACTTAAGGTGTAAGCACGACAACCTCAGTCTGAGCCCAGGAACCACATTAAAAAGGAAAAGACCTCTGGACTGGACAGACAGCTCAGTGGTTAAGAGCACTGGCTGCTCTTGCAGAGGACCCGGGTTTGGTTCCCAGCACCCACATGGTGGCTTAATAGTCATTTGTAACTCCAGTTCCAGAGGATTCTATGCCTTCTTCTGGCCTCTGTGGACATTGCATGCACTTGGTGTACTTACATACATGCAGGCAAAATACTAATACACATGATAAATACATGATAATACACACTGGGGAAGCTGAGACAGGTGGATCTCAAGGAGCTTCTGGCCAACAAGCCAGCCATCTTGGCAAGCTCCAGGCCAGTGAGAGACCCTGCTTCAAAACAAAGGTGGACAACTCCGAGGAGCAGTACTTAAAGCTGGCCTCTGGCCTTCACACACTTGTGCACACACATGAGCATATGAGCTCATGTGAGCACACACACACACACACACCGGGTTCTGGATCTAATCAAATGGACTGGATCTGTACCCCTGCTTAGCTGGGAGAATTAGATGAAAGCTCAGCCAGGCAGCCAGCATGTGGGGCCTTGTGAGGCCTGGGCCAGGCTTTGGGATACCAATATTGCCTTCCTGGGGAGGTGTCCAAGGACCCTGGAGCCCACAGCATGTGGACAAGAAACGCCTGCCTGCCCTTGGGGCTCAGGGCTTTAGAGCTGCTGGCAGCAATTTCTTTTGATCCCTCAAGGGCTTATTTAAAAGGAGTTCAAGTGCCCTATCCCTGGTGGAAGAGGTTAAGTGGGAGAGATGGAGGATTAAGTGTTGGCTTGGGGAAGGGCAATGACTACAGAAAGCTCTGGAACTAGCTGCTCAGTTTCCCAGCTCCCTCGCGCCCCCCCCCCCCCCGGCCCCAAACCTGGTGCTAGCCTCCGGCCTGTTCCCGGGAAGATTCTCAGGTGTGGGCAAGGGGGTAGGAAGAGATGACATACCTCTTTCTCTATCCTGGGGCCAAAAGACTCAGGGACCACAGCTGGCTGGTTGGGCACCCCACAGGGAAGTCCGTACCTGGTAGAGTCTGTGGTCCAGCTTCCTCCTTCCCTGAAAACTGCTGAGGGATCGATCTAGGTGAGGGAGCATGGTTCCCAGGGTGGGCAGTGGAGGAGGGTAGCCCATCTGAGTGGGTGGGGCTGGGGAAGTCCAAGGTACAAGATCAGATGTGGGTGCTCCACGGGGAAAGGAGCACATGGTTGGGGGGTTGGAGCAGGAGAGATCTGGATGCAATGGAGGGCCAGCCTTGCCTCCTGGATTGCAATGTCTGCAGGAGCCCACTTGCACACTGGTGGAGTCTGTCTCTCAGCCCACTGATTTAGGAGGAAGGTCTGCTCTGAAAAGCAGAGCTGGCATAGCAGGCTGGTTCCAGACACAGGTCCCCAGGAGCCGGAGTTCCAGCTACAGGAAAGGAGTTTTTGCTTTTCCAGTTTGAGACACGGTCTCACTATGCAGCCGTGCTAGCCTGCCACTGACCAGGGCAGACGTCCCCAGGGGTTTTCTTCTGTCATACCAGCACAGGTGCCCCTTAGGGAGCAGAGGAGACCTGCCTGGGAGGTCACTGTGCCCTGCTTCACGGCAGAATAGGATGGCCCTTCTTGTACTCTAAATCACAGTCTCCCCTGGGGTGATTTTGTTAGAACCCCAAGATGTAGGGATGTAGCTTGGTTGATAGACTGCTTGCCTAGCATGCATGAAACCCTGTGTTTCATGCCCAGCACTGCATAAACCAGGTATGGTGGTGCACCTGTAATCCCAGCCCTTGGGAAATGGAGGCAGGAGATTCAGAAGTTCAAGGTCATCCTCAACTATATATTGAATTCAAGATCAGCCATCGTGCATGAGGCTCTGTCTTTAAAAGACAAACAAACAAACAAACAAAAAAGAGAGAGTCTGGGTTGAGTCTGAGCACAGCTCCTCTCCAGCCACTCAGTGCTGGGTATGGAACCCAGAGCTTTGAACCTGTGAGGCACTACCACTGAGCTACACGCCTAGCCCAGCAACGCACTGTTTTAAGACTCCCCTAACTCTCCTTCACAGCCCAAGTGGAATCATCCCAATCTCCAGAGCCATCGCCCTATGAGCCACCCCACAAGAGACAAGTGACTGGATTCTCCCTCTGTGAAATGGGAACGGTGCCTGCCATAGGGAGGTGGCGAGGCACGGGCAGGAAAGCACGGGCACCTGGCCTCAGCAGGGACACAGAAAAGGTGTCCCCTCCTGTCCTGGAAAAATCCTGTGTCCAAGGCAGTTTGGAGACAGTAGGACTTTAGCCAAAAGCCCTGAGTCCAAATCCTGACATTGCTGTCTCTCAGCTGGTGGTCTCTGGCACACTTACCACCGACGTCCCAAGATTCCAGGCGTTATTGGTTTGTTTGTTTGCTCGTTTGTTTGTTTTAAATTAAATGTGCATGTCTGTGTCTGAGCATGGGTTTGTGCACATGATTGCAGTGCCTTCAGGTCTCAGAAGAAGACATCAGGTCCCCTGGAGCTGGAGTCACAGGTGGTTGAGAGCTGCCTGATGTGGGTACCGAGAACTGAATCCAGGTCTTCTGCAAGAGCAGCAAGTGCTCTTAACCTCTGAACCAACTCTTTAGTCCCAAATCCCAGGAGTTTTAAAAAATAGAAATCTTGGTCTGAGGATGTGACTCAGTTGGTAAAATCCTTGCCTAATGTGGAAGAAGCCCTGGGTTCTATCCCCAGCACGGCATGAAACCAGGCTTGGTGGCACACACCTCCAATCCCAGCACTTAGGAGATGGAAGCAAGAGGATCAGAATTTTAAGGGCATCCTTGATTATAGAGTGAATTCCAGGCCAGCCTGGGCTACATGAGACCCTGTCTCAAAAAAAGTAGGTAGGTAGGTAGATTAGATAAATAGATAAATGATAGATGATAGATAGATAGATAGATGATTCAAAGATAGATAGATGATAGGTAGATAGATGATAGATAGATCAATGATTGATAGATAGATAGATAATAGATAGATGATAGATAGGTAGATAATAGATGATAGATCTATGATAGATAGATGATAGGTAAATAGAAAGATAGATGATAGACAGATGATAGATAGATAGATGATACATAGATAGATAAATAGATAGATAGATAGATAGATAGATAGATAGATAGATAGATAGATAGATAGATAGACAGATCGATCTCAGATCCTTTTCCCAAGCCAACTACACAGGGACTCTAAGGAAGCAGGTCCTGGCGTTTTGACACCTGGCTGGCAGGCAGAAGGGGAAATGATGTGCCTGTGCCGTCCACATCCCAGAGGTCGTTAAAGCAGGGCCTCACAAGGAAGTGGACTTGTGTCCCATCTGGAACTTAGACCAACTTTAAATGAACCAGAGCTCCTGTCCTCATGGCCTGGGCCTTTACAGTGTGTCACCCTCTGGGCAGGCTCCCCAGGGATCTGTCCTGCTGTTACTTGACTGTCAACAACTTCCTGGAAATGGTAACAGGTGAACTTATTTGAACAAAATGTCCTTTATTGAATATTAGACCATGTGATCATAACTTAGACTTTAATAAAAGATAAACAAGTTTTAACTGGGGAAAAAATGGCCAGGCTTAGGGGTACACACCTTTAATCTCAGCACCCGAGAGACACAGGAAGGCAGATCTCTGTTAGTTCTAGGCCAGCCGAGTCTACTGTGAGCTCCATCCCTGCCTTGGACACAGGATTTTTCCAGGACAGGAGGGGACACCTTTTCTGTGTCCCTGCTGAGGCCAGGTGCCCGTGCTTTCCTGCCCGTGCCTCGCCACCTCCCTATGGCAGGCACCGTTCCCATTTCACAGAGGGAGAATCCAGTCACTTGTCTCTTGTGGGGTGGCTCATAGGGCGATGGCTCTGGAGATTGGGATGATTCCACTTGGGCTGTGAAGGAGAGTTAGGGGAGTCTTAAAACAGTGCGTTGCTGGGCTAGGCGTGTAGCTCAGTGGTAGTGCCTCACAGGTTCAAAGCTCTGGGTTCCATACCCAGCACTGAGTGGCTGGAGAGGAGCTGTGCTCAGACTCAACCCAGACTCTCTCTTTTTTGTTTGTTTGTTTGTTTGTCTTTTAAAGACAGAGCCTCATGCACGATGGCTGATCTTGAATTCAATATATAGTTGAGGATGACCTTGAACTTCTGAATCTCCTGCCTCCATTTCCCAAGGGCTGGGATTACAGGTGCACCACCATACCTGGTTTATGCAGTGCTGGGCATGAAACACAGGGTTTCATGCATGCTAGGCAAGCAGTCTATCAACCAAGCTACATCCCTACATCTTGGGGTTCTAACAAAATCACCCCAGGGGAGACTGTGACTTAGAGTACAAGAAGGGCCATCCTATTCTGCCGTGAAGCAGGGCACGGTGACCTCCCAGGCAGGTCTCCTCTGCTCCCTAAGGGGCACCTGTGCTGGTATGACAGAAGAAAACCCCTGGGGACGTCTGCCCTGGTCAGTGGCAGCCACAGAGGTCTCCACTCCTCTATCCCTCTGGTGTCCACCCTGCATGAGTCCTGGCTCAGGGCAACAACTTTCCCCAGCTACCCCGACATCCTGGACACTGTTCTCTGTGGCCCGGGGACTTTACACAAAGGCTCCCTTCGTTATTCAGCATAAGAAGAGGGGAGTCCCTCACCATGGGCTGGGGCTCCCTCGACGGAGCCAAGTCACACACTGGGCCCTGCTGTCTGCTTGAGCTGGTCCTGGCTGTGGCCTGGGTATGTCCTTAGGCTTGGAGCTTCAGCCCTCAGGGTTGGCAGAGGACCCTTCACCACTCGTCCTTTGGTATATGTTTGCAGCTCTCCTACTGGTCATCCACTGGGTGCTGCCTTCCTGGGCATCTAAAGCGCTTTCCTGTACTGACAACTGGCCAGATGAACAGGTCTTCTATTTCCCAGTAGCTTTCAGGTGAACTGGAAAGTGGGTACAGGGTAATTCCAGAGACTTCAGGTGTCCTCTGCCACATCCCTCCAAGAGCCCAGGCTCAGGCCAACTAGGATCATGTCGTTTCTATGGATGGGGTGGTATGCTTAGAGCTTGGTCTTAGCAGAACTCCACAGTTACTTGCATTTTGGACAGGGCCTCACGAAACACATTCCAGGGGCACGGCTGATGGAGTCTGACAGACATGGATACAAGTGTCTCATTGGCATGCAAAGCCTGGCCTCCCTCAGATCCTCCCGGCATGTGTGGCACACACAAGTGGAACCCAGAGGGGCAAGGAGTTAACACCACAGTCACCTGGAGCAGTGGGGTACACACGATGAGTCAATGCCTCCCCCTCATCCTCTGCCACAGCTCTATGAGGCCCCCAGGGCCAGGTACCCGTTGCCATAGCAATAGCATCTCCATGAAGCATCCCTGCGCAGGCTCTCTCCTTGCTCTCTGAGCTCTTGCTCCCTGGAATCACTTTCAGGAGAAGAACCTGCTGGGGATGATATCCTTATGGTAGTCTTCACTGTGGGGAGAATCCAGTATAAGGTGTGATTTGAACTTAGTGACCTTAGTGTAGGCTTCAGAGGCAGGGAGGAGAGTCAGAGGGACCTTTGTCCTCAGTGTGGATGGTGGTAGTGTTAGGGACAGACAGACAGCAGAAGTGAACTCTGAACAGTCTTCAAGAGGGGGGTCAGTTGCATTCACTTTTTTATTTTAAGACAATTAACCCTTCCACTCCCTCTGCAGTCAAGAGGCAGAAGCAGGATGACCACCACAAGTTTGAGGTCAGCTTGGTCTACGTAGCAAGCTCCAGGTCTCACTACATCATGAGACCCTGTCGCAAACAAATAAAAAGAGCGTGACACACACACCTACAGGGAGACGGAGGCAAGAGGATCAGTAGTTTAAGGTCATCTTTAACTACATATTGTGTTCAGGCCAGGTTGGGCTGTGTGAGACCCTGCCTTCAAAGAAACAATTAGCCTTGGGCTGGCAATATAAAGGCACTTGATGTCAAGCCTGAAGGCCTGAATTCAATTTCCAGATCCCATGCGGTAGGAGGAAAGAACCAACTCCTGGAAGTTGCTTTCCGGCCTCTATCCAGGTACACACAAACATAAATAAATAAATGTGATAATAGCTAAAAGAATTTTGACTTATTTTTATTTTTTCTGAGTATGACTGCTTTGCCTGCATGTATGTTAGTACACTTCCTGCATGTAATGCCTGAAGAGGCCAGAAGAGGGTGTTGGATCCCCTGGAACTAGAGTTAGGGATGGTTGCTAGCCGCCGCGTGGATGCTGGGACCTGAACCTGGGTCCTCTGCAAGAGCAGCCAGTGCTCTTAGCTGCTGAGCCAGCTCTCCAGCCCTTTGATCTGTTTCTGTTCCTCCCTCCTCTCTCCCTCCCTCCTCTCTCCCTCCTTCCTCTCTCCCTCCCTCCCTCCTCCCCCTCCTTTCTTTCTTTGAGGTTCATTCAGGTTCCAATATCGAGCACCAGCCTGAATTACTAAATCTCTATTATTGCTTCCTCTTTGAAAACATGCTGGTTGAAAATTCCTTTGCTTTCCCCTTTTCCTTGAGCTTTTCAGTGCTGGCTCCTAGTTGTCCCTAAGACACTAATTAATTCAAACCATCCTTGGGAATTCTTGTGAATAAGGCTAAAGGGTTAGTCCCCCAAGGGCAAAAGATCAGAGATAACTTATCCTGGAAGTTTTTTACTAAGCTTCTTTATCAAGTTGACATCCTTGCCCAGATGATTGCCCTCCCTCCTCTCTCCCTCCCTCCTCCCTCCCTCCTCTCTCCCTCCCTCTTTCCTCTCTCTCCTTACTTCTTTCCTCCATTTCTTTCCTTTCTGTCTCAGACTCTGTCTCTCTCTGACAGAATCTCATGCATCCCAGACTGGCTTCAAACTTGGATGACCTAGAGTTTCTGATCCTCCTTTCTCCACATCCTGAGTTCTGAGATTACAGGCCAGCAGCACCACACCCCATTAATGCAGTGCTGGAGATGGAAGACCAGGCTTCCGTGTGCTAGTAAGCACTCAGCTGGGCCACTCCCCAACTCAGTCTTGCGTCTTTGTAATGACCTGGAGTGTTACCGTTTGCACACATTCCCTAGCTGTTGTGCCCGGTGCAATGCTTTTTCTCTCTGGGTGCTGTGGGTGGAACCCAGACTTTTCCTAGGCCAGGGACCGTCACTGATGGAGCTACCTACCTGGGCCTGGGTATTACAATAAACATCAGTGACGACCTACTGTATTGACATTTTGCTGCCTGGAGTGGAGTGGTCAAGTCTTATTACCATTTAGATTTCTGACCTTCCTCATCTTCATTGGGTGTGCATATGCATGTGTGTGCTTGGTGTACACGTATGTTATATGTGGAGATCAGAAGACAACTTTGGGGAGTCATTTCTCTCCTTCCGTCTTTATGTCAGTTCCTGGAATCGAACCCAGGTCTTCAGGCTTGGCAGAAAGCCCCTTTACCCACTGGGCCAGTTTGCAATCCCTCTAATATCTTTCGGTTTCACTCTTAATCTGCTTCTGGAACTCTGACGCGTACATGTCAAGCCTTTTGTTGCTGCCCACTGGTCCCTCAGGCTCTGCCTAGACTGGGCCAGTTCCCTCTCTGTTCCCAGGGTCACTGCTTCTGTCCTCTCTCACCCCTGCCCCGCCACAGCGCGTGCCGACCGCTATTTCCGAACCTGCAGTATCACCATTGCTAGCCTGTTCTTTTTAAGGTTATTTGTTTCCTGGGGTTTTCTATGCTCTCATTTGTTTCAGGAGGACTTGTGATTGCCTGCTGAGGCTCATGTGGCTCTGGGTTCCTCGCTGGCTCATCCCCACCTGTGACTCATCTCGGTCTCCGCATCACCGGATGCTTTCCTCGTTCAAGTTGAGGCATTCTTGGTTCTAAGCGTGATGGGTGATTTGTGCTAATGCACTTGGGACATTTAACCAGCTATGTTAGGAGACTCTGGTCACCTCCCTTCAGACTCAGCTTGTGGGTCCTGGTTGCTGCCATTGGGCAGAACTGTCTTGGTGTGAGTCGAAGTTGCCTGGCTTACCTGGTTCCATCAGGGCTGCTGGGGTCCCTTCTGCATAAGGGGGTGGAAGTGTCCCCAGCAAGGCCACCCGAAGGTGGGGAAGGCGCCTCTGATCCACGGAAACAAAGGAACCTCTTGCTTGACCCCTGCGTCTCTTGGTGGGGGAGGGGAGTCTCGGGCTGGGGTGCTGAAAGGTTTCCCCCACTTACTGTGAGTGGTGATGGAGCCCTAGCTGGGTCTCTTTGCTTTGATGCCAGCTCACCAGGTATGAATATAATTCCTATTTACTACAGGGAAGGACAGACCTCTCTGGCTAGGCTAGGGGTCAGGAGCGTGGGCCTGGGTCCTCCTGTACCAGATGGAGAGGGCCCATGAGACTCTATAGCACTGTTTCTGCTCCAGGCCTAGGGCGCTGCCCCCACCCTCTTGGACTCTCAGAGTTCCCCTCTGGTTGCTGTTGATATTGCTTCCAGTGTCTCTGGTTGTGGTTACCAATGTACTTTTTACCAGGAGGGGTAAGCAGAAGGAGCCTTGAGGAAGCAAGTTTGGAAGTCTGTGGGAAGGACTTTGTGGAGGCACTGACTGAGCTACATGGCTAGCCCCGGGTGTTACAATAAACATTTAAGAAGGTGGCTGCAGACAGGGAAGCCAAGGACAAGTGGGTCCCAGGGTTAGATGCTCTCGCTGCCTCTTACCAGTGCCCCACAGTGCCCAGTGCAGTTGGAGCTGGGGACAGGTTCCAAAAGTAAACCCAGCACCAGCTCATGGGGAGACTTCCTCCTTCAAGGTGGTGATGGGGGAGGAGGTCTGTGTACCCTTTAGTTTTTTGTCAACTTGACATAAACCAGAGTCACCTGGGAAGAGGGAGCCTTAATGGAGGAATTTCCTCCATGGGATTGGCCTGTGGCATTTTCTTGATTCCTGACTGATGCAGGAGGACCCAGCCCACTGTGGGCAGTGCCCTTCCTGGGTGGGTGGGCCTGGGCTGTAGGAGAAAGGTAACTGAGCCGGTCAGAGGAAGCCGTCCAGTAAGCAGTGTTCCTCTGTGGTCTCTGCTTCAGTTCCTGCCTGCAGGTTCTTGCCCTGAGTTCCTGCCTGACTTCCTTCCGTGATGGACTGTCACCGGGAAAGGTAAGCTGTAACAAACGCCTTTTCTCCCCAACTCGTTTTTGGTTACAGTGTTTTATCACAGCAATGGAGAAGCAAGCCAGAACAGCGTGCTTAATGGTGACCAGAGGAGGGGAGGGCATGGAGCGCCCCCCCCATGCGCACCACGTGGTACTGACGTAGACCTGCGGTGCTGGGGGTTGGGCATGCTGAGAACACACGAGTTAAATGACAGAGCTGATCCTGGTTCATAGTGCCCCCCCATCCTCACCCCACCACCCAGCACGACCTTCTCCCTGGCTCAGCCCTGCCAGGCTCTGTGAGCTGACATCACTCACACCTGCAGGACTGAAACCACTCAACCAAGCCTGGAGCCTTCTGCAATTAAAGTCTTAAGAGTGAGTCTCTCAAGCAGGAGGGGAAAAAGCAATTTCCCATTCAACATGTCAAAAGCTGTTCATCTCCAGCATTCCAAGGAAACACTAGGGCAGAAGCTGGAGTTGGGGGGGGTGGCAGGGCCACACCCGGTGTACAAGGGATGGGGAAGTGGGAGTGAGGGGCGGTAGCCGGGGTGAAGGGGCCCCAGGGTTCCATAGGACCAGCGTTAGATCTGTGTGGGCTGGAAAGATGACTCAAGGGTTAAGAGCACTGGCTGTTCTTGCAGAAGGCCTGGGTTCCAATTCCTAGCACCCACTTAGCGGCTAACAACTGTCCATAACTCCAGTTCCAGGGGAATCTGATGCCCTCTTCTGACCTCCGCGGCAATGCATGACACAGGTGCACTCACATACTCACATACATGCAGGCAATACGTTCATACATGTAAAATAAAATATTTGAAAGATTCCTGTGGGTTGCAGTGGTCACCAGCCCATCTGTCACTCTGTTCCATCTGCTAGAATGTGCCCTAAATGTGCTTCTTACCCACCGTGTGTGTGTGTGTGTGTGTGTGTGTGTGATGCATGCATAGTGGTGCAGAACTAACACACAGTGCAGCATACCTGTGTGTATGCATGATATATGTGTGTACACACTGTCTCTGTGTATAAGCATCTGTGATGCACGTGTGTCCATGTGTGGATACAGATGCATGTAAGTAGGTGAACAATGTGTGTATGATACATGCATAAGGTGCGCACGTCTATATAGACATGTATGTTGTGTTTAATTGCCCGGGGTTGTAGCTCAGTTGCAGAGCATGAATGCTTGAGGTCTTGGGTTCCATCCTTAGCACCACCACAAAGGATGACAAAGGTCCAGAGAGATGTTTCTCAAGTAAAAGCTGCTCAAACCTGAGTTCCATCCCCAGGTCCGATAGCGGAGGGAGAGAACTGACTCCCACGGACGTCCTCTGACCTCCACGTGTGCACTGTGACACACATGTGCCTGTGTATACACACACACACACCAGTAATAATAATTAAAAAAAATTTTTTGGTGTTTTTGAGACAGGGTCTCTCTGTAGCCCCAGCTGTCCTGAAACTCACTATGTAGACCAGGCTGGCCTTGAACTCATAGAGATCTGCCTGCCTCTGCCTCCCGAGTGCTGGGATTAAAGGTGTACGCCACCACACCCTACTAATAATTAAAACTTTTTACCAAAAAAAAAAAGGCAGAATAGAGAGGTGACTTAGTAGGCAGAGCTTGTCACACAAGCATGAGAACCTAGGTTCGGATCCTTCGTACCCACATAAAAAGCTGGGCACGAGCCTTTAATCCCAGCACTCAGGAGGCATCGGCATGCAGATGTCTGTGAATTTGAGGACTGCCTGGTCTACACAGCAAGTTCTGGCCCAGCCAAGGTTACATAATGAAACTGTCTCAAAATTTAAAAAAACAAACAGAAGGTGGACATCAGGGCAAAGGTCCATAACCCAGTACTTAACCCAGTACTAGGCAGGGAGAGGAACAAGAGGCAGATCCCCCAGCTCAGCCACTCAATCCAGCTGATCAGTGGGCTCTAGGTTCAGTGAAGAAACTATGTCTCAAAGTTAAAATAAAAAGGGGGAGGGGCTGGAGAGGTGGCTCAGGGGTTAAGAACACTGGCTGTTCTTGCAGAAGACCCAGGTTCGAATCCCAGCACCCACATGGCAGCTAACAACTGTCCGTAACTCCAGTTCCAGGGGATCTGACAGCCTCTTCTGACCTCCAAGTGCCCTTGCATGACATGGGTGACTTACCTACATGCAGGCAATGTACTCATACACATAATATAAAAAGAAAAAAAATTTTAAAAAAAGGTGGGGAACAGCTTTCAAGGAAGAAGCCCAGTGTTGACCTCTGACCTCCACACATGTGTGCACACATGCACCCACACGCACGTACACTCTTGTAAGCTGCATACACAAACCTAATAAATTTCATAAGTCATCATGCAACATAAAAGTAGGCAAAGAATATAAACAAGCAATTCAGAGAACAGGAGATTCAAATGGCCTAGTGTACTCAAAGTATCTGCAAACCTCAAAATATTATCTAAGGGTGCAGGGTGCAATGAGCCACATTGGTTCTGTGGGGGAGGGGCATCTAACAGCACTCACCGCACTGATAGAAAATGTAAATTAAGCCCCTACCAGGAGTATTTGGGTAATACAAATTGGACTTGATGGGCTTTAAATAAAAAAGAAAGGACATTGGGTGGGTAGGAGGTGGGGAAGGGGATGAGTATGATCAAATACATTGGATGAAATTCTCAATCGAATATTTTTAAAAAGAAAGTACCTGGAGAGATGGATCCGCCATTAGGAGCACTGGTTGCACTTGCAGAGGACTTAGGTTCAGTTTCCAAGACCCACATGGCAGTTAACAACCATCTATAACTCCAGTTCTAAGGGATTCGACGCCCTCTTCTGGCCTTCACGGGCATTGCATGTACATGGTGCACTTACATATAGGCAAACACTCATACACATAAAAATTAAAAATAAATCTGTAAACATTAAAGAAGGAAAATGAAAATTAACACGAGGAAGTGGAGCTGTCTTCCCTCATGCGGCTGAAATGTGATACATATGTAAGATGCAAGGAGGCAAGACGGGGCAGAAAGCAACGACGCCTCACCTGTGCCCGGGAGAAACCGGTGGCTGCAACTTCCTGGAAAGCAGCACCTACTTAGAAGCAAAGCCTGACGCAGGGACTCCAGTTTGGGAGACCTCTCCTGTAGCCATAAAAACAATGTGCAAAACGAGATGTGAGAGTGTCCTCTTCAACATTGCTTGTGGTGGGCAAAACCCAAACCGATAAAACAATCAGGAAGCAACCGAACGTCACCTTTGGAGAACGACTTTCAATTGTCACACTGTGGCAGCATTTCAAAGGGGACAGCCAAGTCTTTGTCGGAGGACATGGAATGAGACGTCCATCAAGGAAAAGATGCTGGAGAGACGGCTCAGCAGTTAAGAGCCCTGGCTGCTCTTGCAGAGGACTCAGACTCAGTTCCCAGCACCCACATGGTGGCTAACAGCTGTCCTTAACTCCAGTTCCGGGGAAATTTAACACCCTTTTCTGATCTCTGTGGGCATTGCATGACATGGGTGCACTTACATGCATGTAGAGAATATACTCATACACATAAAAATAATAAAATGTTTTTTAAAGTGATATGTGTTTTGAAATACTAGGGATTGGCAAGCTCTCTGCCACTGAGCTCCATCCTCAGCCCTCTTTTCTAGTTTTCATTTTTAAATAGTTTCTTTTTAAAAACAAAAAAATTATTTTTATTTTATGTGTATGATTGTACTGCCTGTATGTGTGTAAGCACACCCATGTCGTGCAATACCCAAGGAGGTCAGAAGACAGCATCGGATCCCCTGGAACTGGATTTACAGATGGTTGTTAGCCGCCACGTGGGTGCTGGGATTCAAACCCAGGTCTTCTGCAAGAGCAGCCAGTGCTCTTAACCACAGAGACATCTCTCCTGCACAAGCCTCTTTCTTTTTTTATAAGCAGGGTTCTGCTACATAACCCAGGCTAACCTTGGGCTCCAGACCTCCTGCCTCAGCCTCCTGAGTGTTGGGATGACCTGTGTGGGCACCAAGCTTGACTACATGTCACATTTTTCTTTATTGTTGTGTAATTGAGTTACAAAACTCTCCTACTGAAAAGGTCTGATTTGCTGGGCATGGTGATGTAGCCTGCAGTCCCTGGTACTCAGGAGGCAGAGAAAAGATCACTGAAAGGCAAGGGCCAGCCTGGTCTACATGTGAGACCATGTCTCCCCCCCCAAAAAAAAGTCTAATTTGGGTTGAGAGGATAAACCAATAAAATGGTCTGCCATGCAAATGTGAAGATCAGAGTTTGGATCCCCAGATCTCAGTCCAATAGGAGTCATGATCCATCTGTAATCCCAGAACTCTGGAGGCAGAGATGGGGAGTGGTCCCCCAGGGTAAACTGAATAGCTGGGCCAGACATAATGGATGGGCTGTAGGTTCAGAGAGACCTTGTCTGTACTAGCCAGTGTTAACTGTCAACTTGGCGTGGCAGGGAGTCACCTGAGGAGGCCGTCTCAGTTGAGGGATTTCTCAGATCAGCTTGGCCTATGGGCATGTCTGTGGGGGATTGTCTTGATTGTTAATTGATGGAGGAGGGCCCAGCCCACTGTGGGTGGCACTATTCCCTGGACAGAGCTTCCTGAACTATATAAGAAAGCTAGCTAAGCATGGGAGAGAGGAGAGAGGAGAGAGAGAGAGAGAGAGAGAGAGAGAGAGAGATCCTCCATGGTCCCTGCTGTACTTCCTTGGCTGTGAGTGAGTTCCTTGGTCAGAGGCACTGCTGTGTGGCCTGGCTTCAGCTTCCTGCTTGAGTTCTTGCCTCAACTTCCCTTAGTGATGACCTGTGACCTGGAGTTGTAAGCTAAAAACGAGCCTTCCAGTATCTGTTCTAGTTTGACTTCTTCTATTGCTGTGATAAAACACTGACTAAAACCAATGTGGAGAGGAAAGGGTTTATTGCATATTATGCACCCAGGTCACAGTCCATCACTGAGGGCAGCCAAGGCAGGATCCTGGAGGCAGGAACTGAAGCAGGGGCCACGGAGGAACGCTGCTTACTGGCTTGCTTCCCCCTGGCTTGCTCAGCTACCTTTCTTATATAGCTCAGGCCCACCCACCTGGGGGGGCACCTGAGGTCTGGCCCCTCCTACATCAATTAGTAATCAAGAAAATGCCCCGTTGAGATGGCCACAGGCTAATCCAATGGGGACAGTTCGTCAGTTGCTAAGTGTGTCTGGTTGATGACTGAAGCTAACTATGACACTCTCCTAAGATACTTTTGGTTGTAGCAGAGTAACACTACTGCCTTGATAAATAAAGTGAAAAATGATTAAGGAAGACACTCTGTGTCAACTTTGGGCCGCCATGCATACACACATGCACTCACACACATGAAGAAGCTCAGACACATACATGAACACCACACACACCAACACGTTCCCCAAAGGTCCGATTGAGTACATACCTATCATACTAGTATCCCTTACATAATGAGCACCCCACCACACCCAACGCTCCCCACATACCCTGTGCCCAGGAAAGTCCACACTCAACTATAGAGCCTGTAACTTCCTTACAGTCTCACGAAATATCGAGAGAAGTGCCCAAGGCGTTTTATATATATATATAAACATAGATAACATATATAACTTACAACTTATATAGCCTTAGCCCCTCCCCCACATGCAGCTAAGGTCAACTGATTGGGTTGGGAGGGGTAACTGACTCCCCCATCGACTCCTTGATGAGTGTGAGAAGGAGGTGTGACTATAGTTTGCGGGCATAGTGGTCTGAGGACACTTCCAGGTAACATTCTACCCTTCCTCTGGCTCTTACATTCTTTCCACCAACCTCTTCCCCAAAAGTCCCTGAGCCTTGGAGGGGGTGGTAGGTGTGGGGTGACCTGCCTTCCATTGTGGCAAGGTGTGAACTTTCGGGTCCCTGCATCATCTGTTTTCCATGGACTGTTGGTCCATTTCAGTGGGATTCCATCTACTATAAAAACACAAACAGCAAGAAGCAAGAACATGTAAACAGCGGCTGCTGTAATAACTTAACCCATGGGTGTAACACAAATGGTAGGAAGGTGCTTTAGCAGGTGCATCACGTCCATCTAACAAAACACCTGCAGTGACTTCCCCACTGGGGCCCATATTCTCCCCTGCCACAGGGGGTTGGCCTGGTCACAGTACCAGATGTGTGTTCCACCCCTAGGAGTGGGCATTATATCTAATCGAAAATTTGCTGGTTGTACATACACTAGATGCTCCACTATTGCATCAGCTGGAACATCTTGATTGGTATTTGATAGTGCAGCAAATGGGGTCTGACACTGAGCAGAATTATAGGGGACAGTTCTCCCCCCTGCCATCTGCATGTTGCCTTCTGGCACTATGAAAGCCACCCATCCAGTGGCAGGGAGTTTCCAGCTCAGTCCAAGCTTAATTTCTTTTTTTTAAATAAAAGATTTTATTTGATTTTGAATTCTGTGTATGTGTACATGTCTGTGTGTGGGTATGTGCATGTGAGTTCAAGTGCCCTCAGAAGACAGAGAAATCAGATCCCCTGGAGCTGGAGTTACAGGTGGTTGTGAGCCATCAGACATGGATGCTGGGAACTGGACCTGGGTCCTCTACAAGAGCAGTATGTGCTCTTAACCGCCGAGCCATCTCTCTATCCCTTGTCTGGCCTTTTCCACTCGGCACAACCTCACTGAGAATTCTGTGCTTTCATTCACGTCAGCGCCTGTGTGGGGTATCCCTTTCCTTGCGCTGAGTCTTGTTCAACTGTGCACGGTGTGTGCATCCATTCGCCCAGTGATGGCTCGTTTTGGGGGCTTGTGCTATGGCAAATAAAACTGCTGTGAGTATTGGTGCCTGTGGATTCATGGGGAATGTGAGTTTCACTCAGATACACAGAGTGAGATGGCTGGGCTGGGTTTCTGGAAACTGCCAAGCCAAAACTTCCAAAGCAATTTTGCACCAAGTTGCACTCTCAGGGTGGTGTGGGAGAATCCCATTCTCTGCCCATCTTCCCCCAATACTCCATCTCTTCAGTCCTTTTCGTATGGACATCTTTTTCGTTGTTTGTTTTGAGACAGGGTCTTATGTAGCCCAGCCTGCCGTCAGACTTGCTATACCTGAGAATGATCTTGAACTCTTGATCCTCCTGTCTCAACCTCCCAAGTGTTGGGATTATAGACTTTGACACTATGCCTGGTTCAATGTAGGCATTTTTTAAATTTTATGTGTATGAGTGTGTTGTTTGCATGTAAGTAGGTGTACCCACATTGTGCAGTGCCCTCGGAGGTCAGAAGACGGTGTTGGATCCCCTGGAATTAGGATTACAGGTGATTGTTAGCCTCCATGTGGATGCTGGGAATGGAGCCCAAGTCCTCTGCAAGAGCAGCTAGTGCTCTTGACCAATGAGCCATCTCTCCAGCCCCCAGTGTAGGCATTTTGATAGTGCATAGTGGTACCTGATTATGGCTTTGATCTCCAATTCCCTAACAATGTTATCCACATCTTTTATTTTTAAAGATTTATTTTTATTTATGTATATGTGTATGTATGTCTGTCTGTGTAAGTGTATGCCACCTATGTGTGGGTGTCCACAGAAGCCATGAGAGTGTGAGATCCCCTGGAACCAGACTAGCTACCTGACATGGGTGCTGGGAATTGAACTTGGGTCCCCTGGAAGAACAGCAAGTGTTTTTAACCTCTGAGCCTTCTCTCCAGCTCCTTATTTTTCATTTTTTAAGATTTATTTTTATTTATGTATCTATGTCTGTGTGTATGTGCATGTGTGAGTGCAGTGCCCTCAGAGGACAAAAGAGGGCGTTACAGCCCCCAGAACTGGCATCACTGGCAGTTGTGAGCTGCCTGACATGGGTGTTGGGAATTGAGCTCAGGTCCTCTGGAAGAGCAGGAAGTGCTCTTAACTGCTGAGCCATCTGTCCAGCCCCCACATCTTTTATTCATGTGTGTTTGCTGGCCATTTATAACTCAGTGAAGTGTGTTCAAAGCTTAAGCTTTGTCCAGTTCCCCCACCCACAGGTCACTCTCTGAATTTTGAGTTTTGTATACACATCTTTCATTGGATATGTGATTTAAAAATGTTTTCTAATACCTTATACCTTTACACAAATTAATATCTTTTAATTTTTATCTTAAAAATTATAATAGTTTTATTGAGATACTTCACATAACACATAAACCAACTTCCTAACACAAGTAGCTCATTCAAAGATGATTTTTAATGGAAAAATTTGTATTATATGTATTTATTTACTTTCCTGTGTGCATGAGGGAGGGGCTGTATGCCGTGGTGCACCTGTGGAAGTCAGGGGACAATCTGGAGGCCTGTGTTCACTCAGTTCAGGGGTTGGAGAAGGGCGTTCTGGAAGAGAAAGCGGGCATCTGCCCCTTCTGGGTGCTCTGCTCTATCTGGGCCTCAGCCTAGGCGATCGTGATGAGGGCAGCATCCCTCCGAATCTCTGGAGGCGCCTTGTACACTCACCCCGTGACCCCATCATCATCATCATTAGAGCCCAGGACACCCGGGTCCCCCTTTCAGCAGCAGTTGGCCCTGTGTCCACTGGAGTGTGGGTGCCAAGATGTCCCGATAGCTATATGGGTACCCATGGCCCCATCCAGTGACTGTCCAAGTCAACTAACTATTCGGAGAGATCTAGGCCATCGCCAAGTCAGAAGAACCCAGAGACATGCTCAGGTAGGACGTGCAAAGGAAGACAGCAAGGGAGGCCAGAGAGCTGGGAGAAGCCTGGGACAGGCACCACTGTGCGGTTCTGTTGTGCGGATGTGTGCTGTTATTGTTTTAATAACTGATAAGCAACTCACTTTTTGACATTTATTTATTATTTATCGATCTATTACGTGTGTGCATGTGCCACTGTGTACTTGTGTAAGTCAGAGGACAGCTTGCGCTAGTCCTCTCCTTCCACCACATCCATTCCAGGGATCAAATTCAGGTCTGTCAGGCTTAGGGGAAAGTGACCTTACCCTCTGAGCCATCTTGCCAGACCTTATAACATCACCACCACCACCACCACCATCATCATCATCATCAGTGATGGCAGCCATACTATACAGGACTATCTAAGTTTCTGTAAATTTCTGGTATACTGTGAGCAGTACCCCCAACACCTTAGCCCTGCCCCTCCTCCTCCCTTCCAGCTGTCCCCTCCCTTCCCCTCCTCAGTTTCAATTTTTCATTCATGTTACCAGTACAGATATGAGTTTATGTAACTATAAAGTATAGAGACCACAAATAGGAAATACGGGACATTTCTCATTCTGAGACTGACTTAGTTTGCTAATTATAATGATCTCCAGTTGTATCTATTTTCCTGCAAAGGTCATAACTTTGTTCTTCACGCCTGAAAGACCTTCCATTGTGAGGTCTTTCCTTACCCACTGCTCTGTGTGGCTGGACACCCAGGTTGGCCCTGGCACTTAGCTATGGTGAGTGGTGTGGTGTGGGGGATTTTCATGCCTGGTGTCACAGTGCGACTGCTCTGATCATCAAGTATCAGTGCCAGCCCCTAAGAGAAGCACAGGAAGTGGCCAGCTCTGGCTCCAGCCTCCGTCTGGAAAGGAGATACAGAAGAGAGCTATGGAGTGGGCAGACCAACAGCCCTGGAGGACAGGGCAGACACCGCCAGCTGCACCCTCCCAGAGGGCATCCCAGCTGGGAGATGCCGGGACAGAGTCTCCCACAGCTCCGGAGATGGGGCAGGAAAGCAGCAGGGCAGCTGTGGAGCTTCTTCTAGAACATTCTGTGCACTCCTAGTGGGTTGTGAGGGGTGCAGCCTCTGTGGATAGAAGAGTGGCATCTCATAAGGTTCCAAAGCGGGCATTGCCGGGCGTGGTGGCACACACCTTTAATCCCAGCACTCAGGAGGCAGAGGCAGGTGGATCTCTGTGAGTTCAAGGCCAGCCTGGTCTACATAGTGAGTTCCAGGACAGCTGGGGCTAGAGGGAGACCCTGTCTCAAACAAACAAAATCAAAGTGGAGATACCACCTGATCCACATTATCCCACCCTTGCATATACAGCTGCTGAGAACTGAACAACGGCACCTCTTCAATTCCACGTTCCTACTTAGTCCCTGTGTGGCCCCCTGGATTGAGGGGAGGCCTCTGGGAGGTGGTTAAGCATGAAGGCTCAGTCCTCAGGACTGGGATTAGAACCCTTATGAAGGGGCTCAAGGTTGGAGCATGTTTTCTCTGGCCCCTCTGCCCTCTGCCTCATGAGGACAGAGCCACGAGGGTGCCATCTTGGAAGTAGAGAAGTGTCTGCAGCAGATCTTGGGCTTGCCTTCAGAACTATAAGAAATAAATTTCTGGGCTGGAGAGAGGGCTCAATGGTTAAGAGCACTGACTGCTCTTACAGAAGACCTAAGTTCAAATTCCAGCACCCACACGGCAGCTAACAACTGTCCATAACTCCAGTTCCAGGGCCTCTGATGTCCACTTCTGTCCTCTGTGGGCACTGTGGCACACAGGTGCACTTACATATATGTAGGCATAATTCTCATAAACATAAAAAAATTAAAAAGAAAGAAATTTCCATCTTTGTAAGTTACCCAGCCCCAGAGATTTTGTTATAGTAGCACTAACAGACTGAGGCAGTATTTAAAGACTTGAAAGCAGGGTTCCAAAGAGATGTGTGTACGCCCCAATCCCCGCAGCACCATTTGAAAGCAGGCAAGGTACAGGCCATTCGTGTGATGATGGTGAGCGGATAAACAAAATGTGGTGTATTCAGGGCTGGGACGTAGTTCAGTGGTAGAGGGCTTGTGTGGTGGCACAAGACCTTGGGTTTCATCACCAAAGTTGCAAGAAAACAAAACAAAATAACAATGGCATCCACACAGAATAGTATTCCACCGAAGTTACCAATGGTTGTTAGCCGCCATGTAGGTGCTGGGCTTCAAACCCAGGTCCCCTGCAAGAGCAGTCAGTGCTCCTAACCACTGGGCCATCTCTCTAGCTCAGAAATTTATACCTTACAGTTCTGGAGGCAAGCCCAAGATCTGGTGGGACTTCTCTCTAGTTCCAGCCTACATTTTGTATTTATATAAAATGCCTCAAGTAAATCCACAGAGACAGACTGGAGACCACTGGGGTCCTGGGGAAGGAGAGCTGGGGAGGGACTGTTGAGGGGTGTGGGGTTTGGGATGATGAAAATGTTTGGGTCCTTAAGGAAAGAGAGATTTATTCTGACTAAAGGTCTGGGGGGTACAGTCCATTGTGACAGGGACAAGCGTTCGAGGCAGCTGCTTACGTTGTGTCCACAGTCAGGAGGGCAGAGAGAGAGATGCGTGCATGCTTTCTCCTTTTTAGTCAGCCCAGGACCTCAGCCCATGGGATGGTGCCATTCACCACAGTTAACCTAATCTAGAAACTCCCTCACAGATGTGCCCAGAGGTTTATTTAGATCCCGTCAAGCTGACAATCAGTGTTAACCATTACAGGTGGCCTCGGTCTACCCATACTGAGCCCTGAGCCAGAACAGCCCTGCAAAGGCTTCAAATGTGAACAAGAGAGGGGCCACAGTACAACACAGTCTCCATCTCCAGGTTGGGCTGCTGGGAGGGAGCTTAACTGCAAAAAGGACAGGGACTGGGGGGACCAAGTATAGCCAAAGCTCTCTGAAGCTGGGAGCAAGTGCTGTCCTGGAGAGGGACTCAGGACAGCATAAGAAGTGCCTGCTATTGTTTACCACCACCACAACATCCAGCATCATCCACCACTGTCCACAGTACACACCACCATGGCATCCACCATCATCCACCACTGTCCACAGCACCCACCACCAGGGACTGGGGGGACCAAGTATAGCCAAAGCTCTCTGAAGCTGGGAGCAAGTGCTGTCCTGGAGAGGGACTCAGGACAGCATAAGAAGTGCCTGCTATTGTTTACCACCACCACAACATCCAGCATCATCCACCACTGTCCACAGTACACACCACCATGGCATCCACCATCATCCACCACTGTCCACAGCACCCACCACCACCACGGCATCCGCCATCACCCACCACTGTCCACAGCACCTACCACCATGGCATCCACCATCATCCACCACTGTCCACAGCACCCACCACCACCATGACGTCCACCATCACTCATGACATCCTTTACCACCCACCACCCAAGGTGTCATCCGCTGTCCACAGCATCTATGACTCCAGCGATGGTTAATCTTTAGATTGCCAACTTGATTGGGTTTTCAGAGTTGATTCTTTGATTTTAGAGCCATCGATGTTGAGAACCATCATTCTTTATAAATACATAGTACAAAATAGAAGTTTAGGGGCACTTCAGATAATTCTGAAATTTTTCTCTTGATCCCAAACCCATTTAATGATTTTTTTAAAAAACTTTTCATTATTCTTGGGCCGGGCGTGGTGGTGCACGCCTTTAATCCCAGCACTGGGAAGGCAGAGGCAGGCGGATCTCTGTGAGTTCAAGGCCAGCCTGGTCTACATAGTGAGTTCCAGGACAGCTGGGGCTACAGGGAGACCCTGTCTCAAAAAGACCAAACAAACAACAAAAAAAAAATTTTCATTATTCTTATGTGTGGGTATGTGTGTGTGTCTGGGGGCACATGTGGCGTGGTACACGTGTGGAGGTGGGAGGACAATTTCGTAGAGCTAGTTTTCTCCTTACACCTTTACTTTTCGTTCTTTGTTTTGTTTTTATCAGACACTGTTTCATCATGTAGCCCTAGCCCAAGCTGGCCTGGAACTTGCTTTGTAGACCAGGCTGGCCGCAAACTCACAGAGCTCCTCCTGCCTCTGTCTCTGCAGTGCTGGGATTAAAGGCGTGCACCACCACGCCTGATTCCTTCTACCTTTATGTGAGTTCCAGAGATTGAACTCAGGTCATCAGGTTGTACAGCAAGTACCTTTACCCGCTAGGCCATCTCTCTGGCTCCTCTGCTGCACTGGATAGGGTTAGCTGTCAACTTGACATATCCGGTTGGAGGGAACTTCAGCTGAGGAGTTTCCTCCGGTGGATTGGTCTGTGGAACATTTTCTTGACTGTTGAGTGAAATGGAAGGGCCCAGCCTACTGAGGGTGGTACCACCCCTGGGGTGGTAGTCCTGCGTTGTATAAGAAAGCAGGCTGAGCACAGACCAAAATAACAAACCAGTAAACAGCACCCTCCAGGTCTGTGCTCCACGTTCCTGCCCTGACTTCCTGCCTAGGCTTCCCCTGATGATAGACTGTGAGCGGGAAGCCAAATAAACTCTTTCCTCCCCAAGCTGACTTTAGTCAGTTATTTTTTAATCATAGCAATGGAAAGCTAACCAGAATATCATTTAATGATTTTTAAAATAAGACCCAAGTCAATAACTCAAGCAGCAATTTTGGAGTCGGTGAGGGAGGGTGGGAGGGAGGTTTTCGGGGAGGGAGGGAGGGATGGAAGGAGGGAGGGAGGGATGGAGGAAGGGAAGTCAAAGAGCAGACAGCATCCCAGTAAATTAAAAAAAAAAATTTCATGTGGATGAGTGCATTGCCTGCATGTGCGTAAGTGCACCTGTGTTGTAAAAAGCCCACAGGGTCAGAAGAAGGCTTCAGATCCCCTGGAACTGGAGTTACAGATGGTTGTTAGCCACCGCATGGGTGCTGGGAATCAAACCCGGGTCCTCTGCAAGAGCAGCCAGTGAGCCATCTTAACCGCTGAGCCATCTCGTCAGTCCCTCAAACAGCAATTTTTAAAATTAAATATTCTAACTCAACACAATTCAAAGATCAATTTGATAACTAACAGGTTGAAGAATGAAGTAGGAAAATATCAAGCCTTTGTTCTCCGTAGGTAGACATATGTATGTGAACAGAAAACTTGGTCCGTACCCTAAAAGCTCCGCGACTCGTGACAGGCAGCAGTCTTGAATGTAAGCTGAGGGTTCAGCAACACTGTGGGCCTTACCTGATGTTATAACACGTACAGTGCGGAGTGCCCATGTGTGCTCAGAGCCAAGGCTGTGGTGAGGTCCAGTGCCGCACACAGGTGAGGTTTGCCAGAGACATCTCAGATTCGTTCCGTGTTTGGCTTTGAATTAATTTTTGGTTGTTGCTTTGTTTTACTGTCGCCAATTATTTTACAACTCCCATGCTGCGTTCTGAGACCTCATACGGGGTCACGACTCACAGTTTAAGACTCTGGGCTTCAGGGAAGATGTAGGGAGATCCCGGCCATGGGGCTGGGGCCTCTGATGGATGGCTTCTAGTTTGTACTCAGTGTATTTGGGATCTGACAACTTGTGTAAATCTGAAAACTGGATGGGGCAAGTGACTTAGAGGGATGTGAATTTACCCCAGGAATTTTTATTACATGGCTTTGCTTGTCCCTTGGGGCTGTTCTGATAACCGCCCTCAGAGTTCTCTGAGGGTCCCACCTCCCACCGCACACCAAGCTGACTTTGGCACTGTGGGAATTGCGCCCACTCTGCCTGCTGGTGACGTAAGCCTGCCTCCTTCTTCCTTCCCTTTTCCTTCATTTCCTCCTTCCTTCCCTTCTCTCTGCTCTTAATGCTGGGGATAGACCCCACCCCAGGCCTTACATATGCTGGATAAGCACTCTGTCACCAAACTATACCCTGAACCCTCTAACATCCATTCTGTCCAGGACATCGCCTGATAGCCAGCCCTCAGGTCCTTGGGCTCCTCTCAACTATGACATTCTCCTACCCTTCCCTGTCTCTGAGGACCTTGGTGGCTCTGAGGAGCACTGGTCAGAAGATATTGGAATATGTCTGCGGGGTGATGTGTCTGTGGAGGAAGACCACAGATGCTCCTTACTCATGTCAGAAGTCCATGCTGTCAGGCACCAGATAGGGTGCCTGCAGGCTGTGATCCCAACACCAGGGAGGCTGAAGCAGGAGGACTGCCTGGAGTTTGAGGCCAGCCTGAGCTACATAGTGAGACTCTGTCTCCAAAAACGACAAACGAACAGACTGCATGCTGTTGGGGTGACGTGTCGCTGATGATGTGGGCCTGGCTGTCATTACCCAGTCAGAGTCTGTGGGACTTCTCTGCCACATGCTCTGTGTGTGCACACAGGTGCCTATGGAGCCTGAGGGTCAAGGTCAGGTGCTTGCCACCTTATTTTTTAAAATTAACGAATTATTTTTTGGAGACGGTCTCCCTGTAGCCCCAGCTGGCCTAGAACTCGCCTATGTAGACCAGGCTGGCCTCAATCTCACAGAGATCCACCTGCCTCTGCTTCCCGAGTACTGGTATTATTGGTGTGGGCCACCATGCCCAGCAGTTAATTATTTTTTTGTGTGTGTAGGTGTGTTTTTCCTGCATGTATGTAAGTACACCATGTGTGTGCAATGCTTGAGGAGACCAGAAGAGGCATTTCTAGGCTGCTCCCAAAATCTAGCTGGCCTGCCGGAAAGCCAGTCTCTATTATCAGAAGGATAACAAATGGGTCTTTCCTCCCACAGCTTGGAGCCCCTGCATTGCTCTGTGACTAGCAGAAATGGCCCCAGCTCCCTTCTGCCTCTCACCTGCCACCCTCCATCACCCTGCGTGTTTCTCCCATGGACACAAGGGAAGGATAGGTGAGATCTTCTGGCTCCCGGCTATGGGTAGGGTTGGGGTGAGGGTGGTTCTGTGCAATGGTTCCTCCCCCGGTTGCATTGGAGGAAGTCCTGAGGGCTGGGGAGCCCCCACCCCACCCCCGCCACACCCAGCTCCTAGTCCAGGGTGTTCTGGAAAAATCCAAGGGCTCCAAGATTTCAGGTCAGGCTCTCCAAGGCAGGTCTCTGCCCTATAGCCAGTTCTTTCCAGAGATCCTAGCCTGGCCCTGCAGGACCTGTTCATCATGCTAACCTCACTACGGCCTCTGCTCCCAGGTCCTGGGTCACAAAGGTGTTTTACATTCCCTCAGTCCTCTCCATAACCATCCATTCTGCCCTTTGTTCGTTTATTTATATACTTGAGACAGAGTCTCGATATGCTGCCCAGGCTGGCCTCAAAGAATTTTCCTGCCTCAGTCTCATGAGCAGTGGGGACTGTGGGTATGGGCCACTGAGCCTGGCCAGCCTGCTCATTTCAGGGGAGGCAGAGGTCTGCAAGAGTGGAACTGCTGTTTCCCTGAGTGACGGCACCATGATTCTGAGTCCAGTAGCCAAGGGCTCAGGGAGTCATCTGCATGCCCCATCATGGGGATTGAGGGCCTGAGTATCTTTAGCCTGGATCTGATTTCACCAAGACACTAGATTGCTGCAGAGTGATGGGCATGTGGGAGGCATCCCTGCCCCTTTGGGAAAAGCGTAAAAATAGATGAGCTGATCTCACTGGGAAGGCCTGGTTGTCCTTCCGGAAGCCCTTCTGCCAGCCAGGCCTCTCTCTCCAGGGACAGAACCAGAGTGGGCCCTTCTGTGTCAGCCTTGGGGACCAGGGGAGGTGCAAGCTTTGGCATAGCACTGATAAGGGCTGTGCTGGGGGCTGTCAAATTTGGTGTGTATGGGGTGGAGTGACAACTACGGCCAGCAGAGCAAGTGGCTAAGTATGAGGAAGCTTGAGCGCCCTGAGAGCTATTGCGAAGTCATCAAAGGCCTGGGGGAAGAACCTTCCAGATTCACAAGAAATTACAAGTCAGGAGGGACCAGGGTTAAGGGTGCAGACCTGGAGGAAGTTCACCTCTGAGGGTAGAAGGCTCTGGGGGGACAGAAGGCTGGTTGGTAACACTCAGGACTTTATTAATCTTGTTTATAATAGAACCATCCAGAAGAATAGTAATAACAGCTGCTGCTCCTTGTCTCTGTTCTTTGCTGTGCAAGCTTTGACATCAGTGTTTTTAACCTCATCTTACATCAGGAACAGGAGGTGACTGGCCTGAGGCCACACAGCTACATTCTTTGCTGTGCAAGCTTTGACATCTGTGTTTTTAACCTCCTCATCTTACATCAGGAACAGGAGGTGACTGGCCTGAGGCCACACAGCTACAGAGTCAGAGGTGGATTTGAACCTTGGTTCCCGGTGTCTCTCACCACTTCCTATGGCTCATCTCAGCCGTGTTGAGCCTGTGGCCAGCTCACACCCTGAGATTCCCATCAGTCCAGCTGCCCAAGGCTCCCTTGGGTTGTGGGGACAGCAGGCTGCCATTTCTCCCTGCTGGATGAAAGGCTGTCAAGGGCGTAGTGGAAAGAGAGGGCTAATCGCTGTTCTTCATTCATGGTCACATCCTGAAGCTGGTGTGGCAGGGGACTGAGGAAAGGCTCACCAATGGCTGTGTGGCTGTGGTGTGGCACCAGCTACCAAGCCTCTGTATTTCTGTCCCTAATTGCCCCCTATTTGGAGATCCAAGAGCCCCCAGGCAGGCCTTAGCGCCAAGCACTGTATCTAAGAGGTTTAATTCCTTGACCCTGACATTTTGGCTGCTCCCTCCCAGACTGAAGTCTTTCACTACTAGTGGCTGCCCTGTCTCTCAGCCCTCCCCACCCCCAGGCTCTCTGTCTTCCTCTCCCAGCCCCTCTCCTGCCTCAGATGGCATCCATGGCCAGGAATAACCAAGTGATTCAGGCAGCCCCTGTGGTGATGACCCCACACTCCAGATCTTTCCCTTACAAGGCCATGAGCCCTGCTTGCCAGCAGAGGCGACCCACAGAGTGCTGTCTCACATAGTCATTTGTCCACTGTGTGTTTATGAAGCCAGCTTCCTTGTGTGTGTGTGTGTGTGCGTGCGTGTGCGTGTGTGTGTGTGTGTGTGGTTTCATGCCAGCTTAGGGAGGTGGATGGAGAGGCTATGGGGAAAAGTGACCTTGGTAGATTGCTGAGCGGATAAGGACAAGGCTGACAGTGTGGAAGGCAGAGCTACAGGGCAGGGAAGGCAACTTTGGCTTGAGGTGGAGGTGATGTCGGGGCAGGGGTGGGGCAGAGGGAGAAGGTACCTGGCTGCACCTTCGAGGGTTCTAGAATTTCCACTGGGTGCATCTAGAAGCATAGGGGGCAGGTCAGGACAGACAGGAAGCTGGGGGACAGGGGTTGAGGGCCTGTCGAGGGCCCAGGGCCAGCTTTGATGGTCTTTCTCCCAGGTCAGCCTTGATGCCTGCCTAGTCACAAGCAACCCTGCCAAGGCTGCCCCTGGATGATCCTACCAGGGTAGGGTACCTCCCTTCTCAGGAACGAAGGAGAGTACCAAGGTCACCCAGTGGGGTAATTACTGCTGGTCTCCTGCCCACCTGCCTTGAGGTAGCTGTCTAGAGCAGGGCTCACAGCCAGCCTGCCTACCGTGCCTGCCCTGCCGGCCCTACAGCATCCCCTCCCCGAGGAGGAGCTGACCCCTGGCTGCCTAGTGCCTCTATAGTGAGTCACAGGGCTGGCCTCGGGCAGAGGTAGGCTGGTCCGGGGGCTTGGCCTCAGACGTCATCATAACCCCAAACTTCGGATGGATCCTGCCCCCTGGCTGTTTGCACATGAAGCACAAAAGATTCCTGATTCTTTTACCCATACAAGGCTGGTGCTAGTGTTCCGTTGTGTTTCTCACTGGTCTTTTTACGACATAACCTCTGCTCAGGTTTTTCATAAAGATCAAATAAATTAGCTGTATTTGCTAATGGTACCTTAGCAACATCTCCCCCTGACACTTAAAACACCCAACAGTTTTATTGAGGCATAACAGCAGACCATGAATTTTTGCTTTGAAAGTGCAAAATTCAAGTTTATAGTAAATTTTCAATTGTGTACCGCCCCGTAGTCCAATTCCAGAACATGCTAATCAGTCCCCAAAGCAACCCTGCACCACTTAGCAGTCACTCCCTGTTCCCGTGCTTCCTCAGACCCCCCTTGGGGGTTGAGGGGGTCAAACCATCTCCTTTCTACCTCTGTGCTTTTGCCTCTTTGGGGTGTCTCCTGTTACACAGAGGTCTTTAGAGATTGTACACTAGTCTTGTGAACCTCCATGTTGACTAGTGTCAGTGATTGGTGGTTGTGTTGTGTTTTGGCATAGCATATTTTGGGTGTTTAGGGCTTTGCTAGGCTCTGTGTGGGAATCAGAGGGAGGGATAGAACCAGCACCTCTGGCCTTGGTACACAGTATGCTGCACCCCAGAAATAAAACACGGTCACTTACCCTCTGTAGGAGAGTAGGGACCCTCTTCTACTTTGTCACAGGGGATCCCTAGTGCTGGCAGTAGACACTCAGGGACTGCTAGATGGCGGCACACAGGTCAGGGCCATCTCTAGCTGGCAGGCTCAGCTTGGCCCATGGCATGCGTGGAATGCCTCTTCCGGGTCTCAGCAAATGCTGTCCTTCCTGGTGGGAGACTGCCATTCTGACCACGGAGACCATTTTGGCCTGGCTCAGTGGGACAACCTTTGCCTAACTTTACGAGGCCCTGGGTTCCATTCCCAGCCCTGCAGGAAGAAAAGGGAGCTTCTGAGGCACACACTTTCCGGAACAGGCACCAGCCCCTTGGCCATCCAAGTGATGCAGCTTAGTTTCAGTTTCCAGCCTGCTCGGGGGAGCTACTTTTCATCCAAGTGGTTCTGAGCCTCCTGGAAACCACTAGTGCATCTAAGGAACGAGGAATCCCAGTCTTACCCTTTGCCTCGCATTTGTGAGCCTAAGATTCCTAGTGTCCAGGACACTCACACCAGGATCTCACTGTGATCCCTTGGTAGGAGCCACAGGCTGGGGTCAGGATGGGGAAGGGACTTCTCATGGTGGCCTCTGCCAGTTCTAGGCCAGCTGGAAGAAGGGGTAAAGGTCTGTATTGACTCCAATAATGTGTAGTTTCCCTCCCCTGGCCACTCCTGGCTGGGTGCCCTGTTACAAGAGCCCACCATCCAAAAGTCCAGCACCTACCCCTGGTCCCACCCTGTCCCACAGCTGTCCCTGCCTGCTGGGGGGGAAGTGAGTCCAGCCGCCAAGGCCCAGGCGGAACAGGTCCAGCAGCACTTGGCAGCCTGTCCCAAGATCACTGCCCGCAACACCCCCACCTCTGTGCACCCTTCCCTGGCACTGTGCCAGGCTTTACTCATACTACCAGTGCCAGGGCCTCTCTTGGGAGGCAGATGGGGCTGTAGCCTAGGGCCCTGCTTCCGAGCCTCCTCTTTACAGCTCGGAAGAGGAGAAGGGCCTTCGGGGTCACCATGAAGCTGGGTTACTAAAATGGTGGCAGAGGAGAGCAGAGAGACTGGACCCCAACACTCTGGGTTCCACCCAGGTCTGCTGGTCCCTAGCAGTAAAACCTTCACAAATGATGGAAATTCTCTACTTCTGTCTCCCTGGAAGGGGACACCCACCTCACAGGGAAGATACCCTTCTCCGTCTTCTGGGGTTTCTGTCGGCTGCAGCCTGGGTGCCTGGAGCTGGGAACTAGAAGGCGCAAATACCCACCTCCGCCCTCTCTCCTGCACCCAGCTATGCTCACTGGTGAGGCCTGAAGGAGCCTCAACGTACAAGCTTCCGGGGCAGTATTCTGAGGGAGTTGGAGGTGGGAGTCCTCCTAGTACCAGACCAGGCCCAGTGCTCACTGGTGAGGCCTGAAGGCTTCCGGGGCGGTATTCTGAGGGAGTTGGAGGTGGGAGTCCTCCTAGTACCAGACCAGGCCCACCCCTCCTCACTGCTTACCCTCACACAGCATGGGTCCCAGCACCCCAGGGGTGTCTCTGCTACATCTCCATGGCAACAGCACTATCTCCCAGCAACCTGACACCCCAGGGCTTGCATTGCCCGAAGGAGACAGAGGTCCCTCAGGAGCCTGAATGAGGAGTGCGGCTGTCCCGTGTTGGGTGGTGGTGAGGTGCAGATGGCAAAGAGGGAAAATTCAGGGCCAGTCCTAAAGACAGCTAGGGGGGCCCCACTGGTACTGTTGGGTGGCAATTGGGCAGAGGGAGGTGGAGAACCTAGGCCTGGCTCCTTCCAGGCCCTCCTGGAGCCCTCCTCACACATGGAGCTGCTGGCACCCTTCAGTTTGGGTCCCCTTCCCTGTGGAGTACCTGCATTTTGACAAGCACCCAGGATACAGGTCCGATGTAGTGTTTGGAATATCAAGCAGGAGCCATGGGATCAACATTTTCAATCCCCAAGGACCAAGTCGAGGCCCATGAACATGGAGGAGAATCCTCATTGGACATATGGAAATGGGATTTGGGTGAGTGCTGGGGTAGAACGTGGCCTTCCTCTGTGTTGGGCCCAGGTCAGCCTCCAGCTCAGCAACATGCCTTAGCATGGCGTACAGTCTCCGCTCCTGCAGGCCTAAGTCTGGTTCTTTCCCAAGACCTCCATGTTGAAGAGGCTTTGAGGAGGGGTATGTGAAAGCCCAGACTGGCAGGATGATGTCCCAGCCACACCACTATATGCCTGGTCCCTTGGTGGTGGTGTGCATCCTCTGCACCTGCTTATCTGCAAACTGAAGGGCACCCCACCCCAAATGCAGCAGCTCTCAAGGCCCACAGTGACCTGGTGAAGGCCTCCTCCTGAGGCCCCAGTCTAGCTTTAGAGAAGTAATCTCATTTCTTTCCTCTGTAAAATGGGGAAAACATACGGCTTTCTGGGCTCAGCACAGGATGGTGGCGAGGTATTTATCTGATTCCCTCCCATCCTTCCGCTGTTCCCCACTGGGTCTCCATTGCCTCTTCAAGCTCCAGACTGGCTTCCTCCCCTGGCTCTTCCCTTCGAGCTCCTACCTAACCCTCCAGGTCACTCGTTCTCATTTTAGTTTTGCATCTCCATGGCAAGTCACGCAAACCCTGCCCGGCCAGGACTCCCTCCAGCACCCCTTCCCCAGGGCTGCCCTCCTGCAGTCCCAGTCTGGGGGTGGCTGTGCTGACATCACAGGGCGTTTATCTACTGCTCCTTGTCTAACGCAAATTCCAACCTCGTTCTCTCTGAATCAATTTACTTTCATTGCCTCAGCTGCTCAGAAGCAATTTTTCAAGAACAGAAAGGTCAACACGTCCGACTCTAATCAATTCTCAGAGAGCTCCTGCCTCTGCCAGGGGAGCCAGGGACTGGGACAGCGACCCTGCTCTTCCCACCAGCCCCCATCCACCAGCCCCATCACTTTTATTGCTTCATGATGCCTGTCATTAGCGGTGTGTTTGAGATGCCCCACAGTGTTCTTACAACATAAAACCTGGGCGACTTGTGTGTGTGTGTGGGGGGGGGCAGAGCATTTATAGCCACTAGCCGGCTCCAGACAGTAATAGCAGAGCTGATGGATCGCTGGATAGGGGAGGCAGGACAGAACCCATCCAGCTACTTGTTTAAAGCTTGGCAGCAGCCAAAGGATGCATTGGAAGATCCTAGTCCTGCCTGTCTTCTTCAGCCCAGTCTCTCCCCTAACCCCTACCACCTCAAACTGGGACATGTGCCAACTCTCAAGCCATCCACCCTGGCCCCCACCACTAGCAGAGGTAGAGTACACTTTCCTGGGTAACCCATTCCTACCCCTCACACACAGTGAAACTGAGGCCCAAGGTCACAAAAGCTAGAAGAGGCAGATGCAGCCTTGGAGCAGCTACTATGACTTAGGGACTCTGCCCCTGGAGAAGCAGTTCCTTTGGTTCAAGGCTTGATTTCTGGGACCCCAGCTGTCCTTGTCCCACACTGCCCTCTTCTCTGATCCCAGAACACCAGCAGCTAAGATGCCCCAGGACTTCTGGGGGAGGGGGTGGGCAGGTACTACCCTCTGCACTCTTCAGAGCTAACCCTTTTATCCCCCAGGGCAACCCTCTTGTAGATGACAATTTCACAAGCAAGGAAACTGAGACAGGAGGAACTGTCTCGCCTTTAACCTGCATAGCTGGAAATGTGCAGTTCGAATAGCATCATCCAGCTGTCTGCTCTGGGCTCTTTTCATCTCTTTAAAAGTGCCAAGGAGGGGCTGGGGTGTGGCTCAGTAATAGAGCACTTACCTAGCTTAGGCAAGGATGATTTCCATTACTCAGAACCGCAAAACAACAACAATGACAGCACCAATAAACCATAGGGGTGCTGATTCAGTCAAATACTTGCCCTATGGACCTGAGTTCAGATCCCCAGCAGCCACATAAAAGCTGGGTGTGGTGGTGAGCATCTATAATCCCAATGCTGGAGAGGTGGAGACAGGATCCTTGGGGCTCGCTGCCCAGTCTGTGAACTCTGGTCTCAAAGAATAAGGTGGACAATGATGGAGGAAGACCTTTGACGTCAACCTGTGTCCGACACACACACACACACACCACACACACGCCCCTCAATAACCAAATCCAAAACAAAACAAAAAGCCACAGGATATGAATGACCCAGAAGAGGGAGGCCTCCCATTCAGCATGCAGATTCGTGGTTGACAGACGCTGGAGAGCGGTGGGAATGGGCAGAGCTGCCCCGGGGAGATGGACGGGTTTCCTTCTGAGAGTATGCACAGAGTTGATGACCGTGAGACCTCAGGCATGCACAACACCTCTGAATCATACATTTGAAAAGGTGAATTTAATGTAGTCTGATCTTCACTTAAAAGAAAACATATGTTTTTCAGAACACAGATATTAGATATTTTGGGCTTGATGTGCCAGCTCTGGTCTCTGCTGAGGTGATCTGTGGCCACCTCCTAAAAATAACCACAACTGCAAAGAGATGCCAAGATATCCTCCCACCGGCAGGAGGGTCACCTCTCTCAGGAAGCTGTCCCAGTTGATGCCACCAGCCCTGGTGGCCCCTCCGAACACCATTACCTGTTCAGTGCCATCTGTACTTGACCATCTGCTGTAAGTAAGAGGTCTCTGGTTATTTCCTCTGTAAGGGCTCCGTTTGGGCCAAGACTCCACCTCATCACGCTTGACTCCATCCAAGGGCTTCTGTACTCTCCACTAACCCTGATGAGGAACAGGACACAGTGAGTTTCCAGCTTCTCCTGGCTCCCAGGGTGCTCCCTGGCCCTCTCTTGGCAGCAGCTCTCTCAGGTCTGAACTCAGCTCAAAGGACCTTTGGCCTTCTAGGGCTTCTAAGTCCACCTAGGAACCCCTGAGCCTGCGAGGCAGTGCACCTCCTGGCTTGCTTGTGCTTCTCAGGAACGGAGCTCATTGGTCCCCCAGGTTCCTTTCCATAGTAACGCCAAGCACCAAGCGATCACCAGATTACATTCAGTGCCTATGGAAGGTGGGAGCCTGTCCCTCAAGCAGACAGGCACGCCCTGAAAAGGCTCTTCCCAGCCCGTGGCCTCTGACCCAGGCTTCTTTTCAGAGCATATCCATGAGGAGTCCACACCCTCTGCCTCTGACCCTGGAAGATGACATTGGGGCAGATGTCTCTTAGGAGAATCCTCCGGCCTCAGGAGCTCCTCTGGGTGGGATGGGAACTCAGAACAAAAGCTACACTGATGGGGGGAACCTCCTCAGCCTATGCCCCCCTCCCTGGGTTCAGAATTGATTGGGAGCTGTCTTGAGCAAGTTCCTCTCATTTTCCAACGTAATAGCACTGGGAAGACCAGCAGGCTGAGCGGGTGAACGTGTAGGAGCTGACAGACACAAAGCCCTTGGAGATATTTGCTTCCCTATCCCAGTCTCTGTCCCAGGCATGGTGTTATGTTCATCTGAACAGGGTCCCGGTAAACCCAGAGCAGTCAGTGGGAGGGGCCTCTTTGTGGACAGGGCACCGAGGAGCCAGGAGACAGGAGGCTCCCGCCGGGCACTGGAACTTGTATAGCTTCCCTATTCCGGCTGGGCCACCAGGGGCCCTGCCAAGTCCTCCCAGCAGCAGCAACTGCATGACATTCTGAGAAGTTCCCCCATGGGGTTTTCTCTAGAAGCTGTGTGAGGCAGGGAGTAGGGCTGGGCCAGAGTCGCAGGTGGCAGCTCTGAGGAGGCAGAGTGCCTCTAGGGGCCAGGCTGGTGGCTGGAGGTGGGTTGAGAGGCCCAGCACAGGGCTTTTGCCTGTGGCCACACCTCCATGTGGACTGAGGCTGCCCCTGGCTGGCTGGACTCCACTTGACCTATTTACAGACCTGGCATGCTCAGAATGAGGCACCCAGGGCTACAGGGGCTGGGCCTAGACTAGCCCAGGTCCCTGCCTTCAGAACATGGACACTGGCTCCCCATGGCAGCAGGTGATCACTTAAGGGTGCCGTCTGACCACCTTTGCCACTTCCCAGAGTCAGAGGCTCTGCCAGCAGCTCTAAGCCCCAGCCCCAGTCTTCCTGGCCTTTTCCTGTGTGTGTGTGTGGCGGGGGGGGGGGGGGGTACCAACTTACTCTATTTCATCATAACTGAATGAAAACAAACACTAGTGGTTTGATAAGAAACTGTCTTTTAGGGGCTGGAGATATGGCTCAGCGGTTAAGAGCACTGACTGCTCTTACAGAAGACCTGGGTTCGATTCCCAGCACCCACATAGCAGCTACAAACCGTCCTTCACTCCAGTTCCAGGGGAATCTGAAGCCCTCCGAAGACCTCTTCTGACCCTTGTGGCATTGCATGACACGGGTGCACTCACATACATGCAAGCAATACACTCATACTCATAAAATAAAAATATTTTAAAGAAACTGAGTCTTTTAAACGCAGCCAGGTGACAGATGCAGGCCTATGCTGATACTTCCCTCTCACCTCCCTGGTTACCTGGGAGGAGGATGGGGGGAGCCTCCTTTGCCACCTTCGCCCCAGCCCCCACTGCCCTTTAACTCAAGGGCCACACAATCACCTGAACAGATCAACCACAATGGGACCCATTATAGTCCCAAAGCCATCAAAGAAAAAAGAGAGGGCTGGGGGCTGTCCAGCAATTCTGCCGCACCCAGGGAGGAGCACAATCAGCCATTGTAGCCTTAGAAGTTCCCGGAGATAAGGCGGGAGGCAGGAAAGGCAGCCTGGCCTCCAGAGCAGATTGCAAAACAGAATAGAAGGTTCAAGGCCCCCAGATAGTTGAGACCATCATAGGGACGGCCCCTCTTCACCCTCCACAGTGGCCTCCTGGGTTCCTGTGTCTGTTTCTCCTTAAACTCTGTGCCCCATGGAGGGTCAGGGCGCTGAGCTGGCACTTGACCAAGGCTGCTTCCAGCTCGAAAGTGGGTGCCTCTCTGCAATACCTTGTATTAGCCCCCTGCCTCCAGTACAGGAAGGAGACTGAGGCAGAGGGAGGAGGTGAACTTGTAGGGCTTGACCTTGGAGCTCCCTTCTGACCATGCTCCTTGCTTTTCTGAGGTTGCCTCTAGGGCCGTCTGCTACGTAGGGACAGTGACCGCAGGCCTCGGCTTCCCTGGTCCTCCTCTGTCTCTCTCTTGGTACCAGGGCGACCTAAGCTAGGTCTCAGGGAGGATGGCCCCGTTCCCCTATTCCCCAGCTCTCCCGTACCTGGTGCTCTCTCCCCCTGGGGTCTAGATCCTGAGTTTGGTCAATCCCCCCATCCCCCGACATTTGCTCTCGAGCTGAAAACCTGCCTCAACTTGAATCCAGCTGGTCATAAGCTGCTGGGTAACAACAGGCAGATCACTTAGTCTGTGTACGTCAGTTTCCCAATCTAGGAAATGGGGGTGAGAACAGCCATTTCTCTCGTGGCCATGGTGAGGAGTCACCGAGAGTACTTGGCTGGGTTCCGGAAGGCTCTAGGTGTGTCCCCAGTGCTTCATTTTGTAGACTAACCAGTGCCCTCAAACTGAGGTCTCCCTGACACTCTTGCCACATCGAGGTCTCTACCAGTGCTAGTGATCAGTGAGTTCCTGGCCTGGATTCCTGGCTCTTGCCAAAAGCAGGTGGCAGCTGGACTTCCAGACTGTTGCTGTTAGATGCCATAGCCTTGATCTTCACTTCCTGTAAGTAGCCGAGGTAGGGCTGGGGGCTTGGCTGTCAGTCAGTGAGTTCTGCCAGCCAAACCTCTGAAGTACGCCAATCTGCCAGCTTGGGGTCCTAGCCTGTCCCTTCCCCAGCATGGGACTTGGTCAGCAGCCTCTGTCACTCTCAATGTCCTCAGAGCGCTCCTCGGGATGGAGGCCTCAAGCCAGCACACCCTGTTATCAGGACATGAAACCCCCTCTTCCTCCTAAGATCTTTTCAGGTCTCCACAGGGCTCCAGGGAAACCCTTTCCCTAGCTGTCACTTCCAGCCATCAAGGTCAGTCACTTGTTCTGACACCCTGTCCATTGGCAGAGGATGAAAGTGAAGACCATGTGTCCTATGCTTTGTGGGAGTCCCCACCCCCTGCCAGGGCCCAAGTCATCCAGGAGAGGGTCCAGTCTGCACCCAGGGACTTTCTGTTTCCATGCACCCCTTAGCCAGAGCAGAAGAACTTGGAGGGCCCAGGATGGCGCCACAGGAACCCTGAGCATCCCAGCAGAACAGAGGTGGTATGTTGGGGTATGCAATGGCTCTGGACTAGGTCAGGCTCTGCTAGTCTTCCAGGCTTGGGACACCTGCCTTTCCGCATCTCTGTGTCCTCAGCTTTGGTGAGGCAGCACCTCTGCCCCTGCTGTGAATGACTCTGGACTGGAGCCAGTCCTTCTGAATGACCACAGCATATCCCCCGCTCTGCCTCCATTTGCTCATCTGGGTGACGTCCTGGAGATGTAGGCTGCAGGAGGCCTTCAGGGCTGGACAAAGTGCGTAGAGTCTGCTGGGCATCTGTACCCTGGTCTCCATCTTCATACCTGTGGTCAGGTTCCCCAGCATGTGGGCCCAGAGGCCCAGAGTCAGCTATGTGTGACTGGCTTAAGATGGGGACACTTAGGGAGAGCTGCATCTTACCAGGCTGGGGCCATCCAACTGCTGTCTCCTGCAGGGCACTTTTCAAGGAATCAGACCCTAGTCATCTGGCTGCCTCAAGATGGCCCTGAGCCAGGTGCAGGAACAAGTGTTCCAAGCGTTCCCATGGGTCAGTCCTCTCTTTTCATCTGTTTGGAAAGCAAGATGGAGAGGCAGAGACTGTCCATGTAGAGGAGCCATACAAGGCTCAGGGAAACTAAGACTCGACAAGAGAGGTGTCTGCCTGGGCTGGAACCCAAGGACACAGGGAGGCCAGAGGGTTCTCAGACCTGGTTCTGAGTGGGAAGCTTTTCCTGTCCCTTTTTATCTCCCTTAGTGGCCTGCAAACAGCCTCTGTGCCTGGGGTAGGGTCCTATCTTTTATTTTTTTAAAGATAGAGTCTTTTGTAGAACAGACTAGTCTTATACTCGCTGCGAAGCTAAGGATGACCTTGAACCTCTGATCTGCTTCCATCTCCTGAATGCTGGCATTACAAGCATGTGCCACCTTCTCCCACCTTCATGGCACCCCCCCCACCTTATGTGGCACTGGGGATCAAAACCAGGACTTCATGCATGCTAGGCAAGCACTCTATGAACTGAGTCACATCCCCAGCCCTCTGGGGTCTTCGAGGCGCTTCTGTGCCCGAGGGTCTAATCTTATCAACACATCTCTGCCTCTTTTATGATCTGTGTACCCCAGCATGTGTCCACATTGCTGGTGACATTTCTTCACGCATTATTTGCTGTCCCCCCAGGAGGGGCCCCAGTTTATTAATTTATTACCCCACAAATACCCAAGAGGCTGTAGCAGGCACAAATCTCCTGTTCCTTATACAAACGTGGTACCTGAGGCCCAGAGAGGGCAAGTGTGATACCCAAGGCCACCCAGTCAGTTCAATGAGCTACTTTTCCCTCGCTCCTGGGGAGGGATGGTCAACAGGGGCTGGACCTCTAGCCCCTTGAAGTACTTAGTAAATCTTTCCTGGGCCTCCCAGTGGACACTTGGTGGTGGTGTCTGACCCCACAGAGAGGGCATAGTCCTGCAGACTAGGGGAAATAGCATCTGTAGAGACACCCTGTTGACTCAAACAAGGAGGAGGCCACTGTGCTGCCCTTCAGTTGCAGAGGCCCAGCACTCTCTGGGTGGGCTTCAGCCACCAAGGGTGGGGCAGAGTCTGAGCCAGAGTAGATCAGGTAACCAGGGAGGGTCTGAGGCTGGCTTGTCTTGTCCCAGGTGAAATGGCCCCATTTCACCCTACTGTCTTGGCCAAAGAGCACCACTGATTCCCACCAGCAACCATGGGCCTTCTTTTCAAAGAGGCCCGTGCTTCCCCCCACAAGAGACAGGGTGAGCTGGTGACTCTCCAGGCTGTGGGGTCAGACACAGGCCCAACTTTGGATTCTATGAAGACTGTGTTCAAGACAGTCACCTGAAGCTCCAGGTTGCATGGGGCTAGCCTGTTGCAGAGGAAGGAAGGGGTTATGTCTGACGGTGTCACTCAGAGGTTTCTACGCCCAACTCCCAATTGTGTTCTTGGGGATGGGTGATGGAGGTTCCTGACACCTAGCATTCTTTGAGGTCTGAAAGTCTATTTTCTGTGTATGTCAGGTTCTATAAGGAGAGACAGATAGGGAAGGTCCATTGGGCTGAGGGTGAAGGGATGCTGGGCCCAGGGCAAGGCGCCTTGGCTGTAGTTGGCTGCTAGGGCGCTGCTTGGGAATGGTGGATGGAGGTGGGGGTAGGTAGACTCAGAGGGGGCTGGAGCCGGTAGCCTGGCCTCCCCCTGGTTGGGGAGGTCTGTGAGAGCTTCCCAGTACTGGGGTTGTATAGTATGAGGCTGTTCCTCCTCTTCCCAGGGCTTCTGGGACTGCGTGGTTTCCCTTGCAGAGCTGCAGGCTTGTGGCGTTCTTGTAATTAGATTTTCCCCAATTCCCTGCGTCATGAGTTATTAATATTTACCTAGAGTGCACCTGATAGGATTAGATTAGTGGCCCTCCTCCTTCGCCCTCCCGTGTTCCCTCAGCTGAGCCTCCCCCATACTCCTAACTCGGGAAGCCCCCAGTCCCGCTCCTGTCCTGCATGCTCCTCCCCCAGTCCCCTCCCCCCCCACTTGGCAGGCATCTTGTACAAAGTGGCACAGAGTGGCTTTGAGGCCACAAGGAAGCAGACCTCTCTTTGAGTTAGCACAAGAATTCAGAATGACTCCACCCAGCAGCCTACACGAAGTCCTTGTGGACCCCAGCAGCAGTAAACTCTCCTGGGCTGGGTTGAGCCACACCCAGAGCTTGTACTCAGGACAGGATGGCCTCTGGGACAGGACAGAAACCTTCAGGCTCCCCCTGTCCCTGTGCCTCTTATAATCACTAGTTCCTATGCCCAGAACGCCCCTCCGGAAGAGGTGAGGGCGAGCACTAGTGGGCGCTCCCTCTGCGATGAACACTTGGTGGCTACTTCCCCACAGCCTTGCTTTCACACACTGTCCTTTGCTCTCTGGGGTTCTTTCCATTACCATGTGTCACTATCACCCTCTGCTCGTCTACTGCCTCTTACGTCCACACACTGGCCACAGCTCTCAGTCGAGCCACCCAAAGCCTGCTCTTATCCCACCAGGATGGCCTGGCCCATCACCATGCTCACTGCCACCCCACATGCTCGCTCCCCCTTGCTTTGTAGACAAGAGGACTCTGGCCTTGGCATCAATTTTTTTTTTTTTTTTTTTTTTTTTTTTTTTAAAAAAAAAAAAAAAAAAAAAAAAGAGGACGATAAATCTTTCACTGTGATATATCAAAATAATTTTTTTTTTTTTTTTTTTTTTTTACTATATCTGTTCATGGCCAGGAACCCAGTGAACTTTCTTTCCAATACATCTGGGCTCAGTGTACACTCCTGTTTTGTGTCATAGGGTGGCTGGAGCCAGCCTCTGTGCCCAGCTGGGGACCCTGTGTCCTTGATGCCGCCTACTGTCAGCACCATGGACGCAGGAGACTCCGCCATCCTCGCTAATGTGAGGTGCCCCCTTCTTGTCTGGGGTTGAAGAACCCCGGCACTTGGCCTGAGACTGGCTCTCCTAGTTGGGAGTGGAGTGGCTTTTACACATGCTCAAAGCACATGTTCTTTTCTGTACAGGAGCCCAGAGAGCTGATCACTCTCCTGGGACCAGAGAGCGGCAGACACAGGAGGAGAGGTTGGGGAGCCAGCCATCTCTTCTGGAACGTGGGCATGTCACAATCTGGATGTCAGTGGTGGGTGTTCTCTGGCCTGCAGAGGAGTGAGTGGCTGCAGGGCCTTCGGCAAGGTGGGGTGGAGGGTGGCTGAATAGTAGGTAATACGAGGGTCTAACCTAGGGTCTCTTTGTTATGGTGGGGATGTGTTGAGACACCCCTCCCCGACAGGGTGGGCTACACATGTAGTGTGCCTGTGCCCCAGAGCCCAGCTAAAGCGAGGCCAGAGCCTGACCTTACAAGATTCTTTGGGTTTGAAGAAAGGGTGATTCAGCGACAGTGGGGGTGGGGTGGGGGAGGGCAGGAGTGGAGCCCAGGTGTGTTTTGCATGACTCTCCTTCCCTGGCCTCTCGGCCTGTCAGGTGGTGGAGGATGGGTCCTCATTACGAGACTGTACTGGAGTGATGAGGCTGACTGGATTCAGCCTGGCTGAGGGGAGGCAGGTGCAGAACATTCCTGCTCACTTAGTGTTTGGAGTCAGGGTCGAACCAGGACAGGGGAGGGACCCAAGGTCGTGAAGAAATAGGGAATTCAAGGTTTGTGGAAAGTATGGTGATGTGGGTGGCTTTACTCATTTGAAAATTGCAAGGGGCAGGATGAGTGTCCCAGGCCCTAAGGGACTCCCTAAGCTCACCCCACTTCAATGGGTCCAGGCCATCCCAAGCTGTGATCCAAGGCTGGAGTTGTCACGGGCCTCGGCTGCCTGAGGAACTGTCCACTGGGGATGCACCATCCCTCCCTGAGGACAAGCTGCTCTGTTCCTCAGCTCCATGTCACCACAGGCTGTGTCAGACAGACCAAGGCTGTGAGCAGCAACATGGCCACCTCTTGTTCCCTTGGCTGCTGGCCAAGACAGCCCCCTGGACTCTCTGTTGAGAGTGGGACTTGGCTTCTAGGCAGGCTGGGGAAGTGGTCCTCTAACTTCCAAGCGGATGGAAGTATCTTTACAGGGCACCAGCAGCTGCGCACAGTGCTGAACCCAGGCATTTACCTCTTTGGACACCTAACCTGGCACATGCCCAGCCTCACAGGGGCACACAGGGCACAAAGGTGTCCAAATCAATGACAGGTAGGTACAAGGTGAGCAGACCCTTGACAGCAGACACCCAGCGCTACAAGTATCAGGCTACCCACCCCACCCCAGTCCCCAGCAGGGGAACACCAGGGTGCACACAAGCCATGTGGGAGCAGCTCAAAGTCGCAAATAGTGCTTTGGGGAACCTAGAGTCCCTACCCAGAAGTTTCTGAAGAGCCCAGGCTCTTATAATCCCTATATTGTGTTCCCTGCGACTCTCAGGGCCAGCTGAACAGTAAGACCCCAGCAATGATGCCTGAAACTCCCCTGTGATGCCCAGCTCACACCCACCAAAGATAAATGCATCATTCATCTCCTTAAGTTCATATAAGCTGACTTGGGCTTTTCCTGAAATCAGAACAGGGCGGCTAAGGCGCCTCTCCAAGCCTGTTGGGGTTTCCGGGCGCTGGGAGGCCTGGGCTCGGTGTCCGTGTGCGCAGTCAATGATCCTAAGGCCCATTTAGTGCTCCTGAGTGCTCCCAGCATCTCTGCACTGCCAGACCTGGTATAATCCTTCCTCCTGGCCTTCCTAGAGCAAGGCCTGCCGGTCAGCCCTCCTGGTCCCCCCACCTCAGGTCCCTTCCCTGTAAATCTCAGGGCAGCTGAAGAGCCAAGTAGGCTAGCCATGTCCAAAGGCCCTCCTGGCTCTCCCCCAGGCCTTTCTGCCCAGCCTCAGAGCCTGCCTCAGTCTGACCTTGAAAGTCCTACGAGCCCTTCTTCAGAGGCACTGGACCACGTGTTCTTCTTGCAATACCATTTATTTATTTTGTATGGAATCCATGAGTGGTGACTAACAGCGGTCATGATGGAGACCAGTCCTGACCCTGACCAGTGAGGGGAATTGTTTTTTTAAAAAAGAACAAAACAAAACACAGAACAAATCACTTTCCATAGACATTGGTGATGTCTGTGGAAATTTCATGAACTTTTCCTTTAAAAACAACAAACCTGTCCTCCTTACGCTGAAAGTGTGAAGGCAGGCAGTACTGTGATTTGATCTCTTTGAACCGGAACCTCTACCTTCCTACCTGGAAACTGGACGAAGTGTATTTAAAGGCCAGGTGGCAGCAGGTGCCTCCACAGCTGAGGGGTAAGGTAAGGCGGTCCATGGGAGAGCTTTGCACATCCACGTGTGCACACCCACACACATGTAGGCCGCGATTGCCAAAGGAGACTTTGTGGCTCATTTTTTCTTCAGGGTAGGCAGAGGTGGGCAGCGTGGGGTCAACTTTACATAGGAGGCACAGAGAGGCTGGCCCTCTGCATCAGACACACACAGCAAGGCAGATGTGCTGACTCCAAACCAGGGGAGAGTGCTCAGGTGGGATGGGTGGTCCCCCTCAGTCACTGCTGTGGAAGGGTAAGGCCAGTGGGCTCGTCCCTGAGTGGCAGGTGAGGTCCCTGGGCCATGGTTAGCCACCTCCGTGGCAACTTTTACACGAGAGTCCCCACAGCAGCAGTCCTCTGAGGGAGCCTGACTGAGGGCCTTCCTTGTACTGGCAAAGGGAACAGCTGGGGACAGGGATGCCCCACTCACCCCCAGGGAGGCATCTGGAGTCTTAGATTTGGGGTGGTTCTTACTAGATCAAGACAGAACACATTCCGGTCTCGTTAGAAACATAAGGTCCTGGGGCCGTTTGGCTTTTCAGGGACCTAGCAGACCTAGCCTTAGGCTAGCCTCCAGGTTCCCTCCCTGAGGCTCAGCTGGGTGGCTGATCCTAGCCAGCCTCTGACCCAGGCCACACCCCCTGTGTGTGCAAGTTCTTCCAGGGGGCCTGTCATCCTCTCCCCTCCTAGGCAAGGCAACTTCCAGGGGTCTCTGCCAGGCTCCTTCCTGCTGCTAGGCCAGTCTAGGGTGTCCCTGGCACCCCAGTCTCCTCGGAGGGGGAGGAGGCTGACACGGAAGGAGCTCCGGGGGGCTCTGGGCACTGTGAATTGATTCTGCCAAACAAGAGCAGACAGGAGTTAGGGATACTGCTCAGCAGGGGCAGCACCCTAGCACAGGCACGGTCCTGGGTAGACCCCTCAGCACAGCAGCAACAAGACCCAGACGGGACTAAAACCAATATACAAAAGCAGGCAGGAGAGCTGAGGACCATTACAGGCCTCACCGGATTTCCCCACTGCGCCGCCCCTCTGAGGCCAAGGCCATCAAAGACCCTGCTTCTAGGGGACCCTCATCTGGGCTAGTGTTCACCTCCTCCATGGCTTCACACTGCTTTCAAGGAAAGCTTCAAAAAAAAGTCAAGGTCAAAATCTTCCCCCTCCCCTCCCTGACCTTGGTTATTCAGGAACCAGGAAGTACTATCTGTGGACCACAGGGCCCAAGACCTCTAACAGACCCAGCTCTGCTCCTCTGAAGATGTGGGCTGGCCTCTTGGTCAGGACTTGAGGTGGAACTTTCTGGAGAAGCAATGTCCAATACCCCCTGCCAGGGGAATGAACCAGCAGCAGCCCCTTCCTAGGTGGGCATCATGCCTCACACATTGCCCCGTCAATGCCAGGACACACACATCTAAGATGTCCTCTCTTCCCAGAGGCCTTGGATGGCATCAGGCAACGTCGCGGGGCGGGATGCCCCAACTTTTAAGTATGCGCATATACACGTGCTGGCCAGTAACATTAAGTGTCATTTTAAAAAATGGGTTAAATAAGTCTCCTGGCCGGGACAGCGTGCAGGCTGATTACCCTTGATTTGCACGTCCTGGCGGTAGGAAGGCTAGAAGTCTAATGACTGAATTATCACCCTAATGCCTTTTGCTGGCTGGGAATAATCCTGGGGTAACAGCTGCCGCAGGGTTTTGGCTGGTTTCCTCTAATTGCATCCAGATTAAGTTGCTGTGCAGGGTGGGGCCTCACAGCTCCTCAGAGGCAAGCTAGGCTCCTACAGAGCCCACACACCCACACTGCAGAGTCTCCAGCTGGCCTGACGATGCAGGTGACACCAGGGTCTCTGCAGTCCACGGAAAGTGTCCAGAGGGGTGTGAGGGGTGTGGGGACACCTTGAATAGGGTTGCAGCCAGCCCAGGTCAGGTGTTGGGGAGCACTTGGGGGACTGTGGGAGCCAGAGACTCAGAAAAAATGCTTTCTACTTGAGACCCTCCAGGGTGATTAGGTCCCTGGACCTGCTCCCTATGTGCCCATCCAACACAGGAGAGTATGCAGAAGCTGGGGTACAGCATAGGGATGCGGTCCTGGGGAGGGGGTGGGACAGAAGCTGTCTTTCTCCCTGGGAAAGGGGTTATCTATACCTAGACTTCCTGGGGATGGTGGGCAGACTGGGACAGTGGCCCCGGTCCTCACCCAGGCTTTTGTCACATTCAGAGCAGACCCAGAGACGGGGGTTCACTTCCGTACCACCAGATGCTTGACCCATCAGGTGGTTCGCAAGTGTGGTGCCCACCAAGGCTCAGAAAGACACTGCCCATTCCTACCTTTACACACGCACCTTTCTTTATGGGGTGACCCGAGAACCACAGACCAGTGCTGCCTCCCAGAATACACAGCAAGTATCCCACTGGGACTTTAGAATCTGTGACCCCAGAATCAACCATCCCTATCCAAGACCAACACTGGCCAGCCTGGACTGCTGACCCAAAGAGGTGTGTGTGTTGGGTCTAGGCCACTGGGGTTATCACCTGTATAGTGTTACTGTGGTGATGGACAAACGTGCCTCTTTGTGGCTCGAGCTCCCAAGGGGGTCAGGAGCCACACGGAAAGCAGGGCAGATGAAAAGCTCACCCCCAGGACCTCACTGCTGCACTGTAATAGGCAGTACCCCAAGATTTAGACACCACTGAGACTCTAGGATGACCTCCAAAGGCTCCTGGACAGCAAGTCTGCAGAGAGGAGATGGGCTCATGGAGAAAGGGGAGCACTTTCCTGCTGAGAAACACCTTTTTTTTTTTTTGTCTTTTTGAGACAGGGTCTCCCCGTAGCCCCAGCTGTCCTGGAAATCACTATGTAGACCAGGCTGGCCTTGAACTCACAGAGATCCACTTGCCCCTGCCTCCCAAGTGCTGGGATTAAAGGTGTGCGCCACCACGCCCAGCCTGAGAAACACTTCTTAAATGTGGCGCTGTCCTGCAGCGCCCCTCTAGGTGTGAAAGGCCAAGAACCCCCCCAACTGCCTTCTGTTCTATACCAACTCAACCCTTGATCAAGGTTCTTTGCTAGTTCTCTGTGACACACCCTTGACTCTGATCCTTAGCCTTGAAGGACAGGGTCGTGGCGGGGTCTTAAGAGGCAGAGTACCCCAGTGCAGCACAGCCAGTGGAGACGCTGATGGATGGTGAACACAGAAGGGACCCAGGTCCTGTGGGTGGGGGAGTGGGGGTGGGGGCGTGGAGTACCCGCTCAGCTGGTTCAGGAGCCTTTGTCTTGGCTGAGCAGTTACTCTCCTTCCCCCCTTCCCAGGACTGAGCAGGTGCTCATCAGAGGGCCTTGTGCAAACCCTTCAACCCATTCAGGCTCCCATGGGTCGCTGTTTTTGGTGGAAAGATCATCGACCACATCTTGGGTCCTCAGGGGAAACCCCAGTGGGGCTGCATCTGACACTTGTCCACCAGCCCATGGCTCTAGCTTGGGGTGGGCCCGTCCTTCTCACAGCAGAGCACAGAACACTCACACAAACAGTGTGGGACGCCGGCTCTGAACACCTGCTCTCCAACTTGTCTTTCTTTTTTCTCTTTTTTTTTCCTTTTTGCTTTTTTTGCAGATGTCGCCACACCAGTTTTGCAGCTGTGGCCGGGGAAACTTCCGAAACGTCCTTGGCTCACTCAGAGCACAGGGTCTGGTTAGGAAGCATCTGGATTGCAGGGATGTCTCTGCCTCAACAGGACGTCCTGCTCCCCTGAGTCCTTTGGTGCTGGTGGATGGACGAGGCCCTTCCAGACTCTGCTTTGTCCACTGCCTGACGAGAAGGGTCACCTGGGCCATGCTGAAATCTCCAGGCCAGTCCAGAGGGTCAGCAAACTCTGGGTGCATCCTGAGGATCAGCCAGGCATCCTGGGCCAATGTTTCAGGAGCTGACTTCTCAGGGTGGCTGGTACCTGCTGTCACTTCTGGACTCTGATGTGGTCATCATGGAACCATTCACAGTGGCCAGAGGCATTTCCTTGCGATCCTTTTTCCTCCATGCCCATCCCCACCCCCTCCCACTGCCCACGACCTCCATGAGGTCCCCTCAATCCCTTGTTGAGGACAGAGGTTTCCCTATCTTCGGAAACCAAAGGCTTCCCGCGGCACCTTTGGGCCCTTCTTGCCTTCTGTCATGGGCTTAGGTGAAGATGTCTCCACCGTGCCCCCGTAGGGACAACTCTCCGAGCCTGGGTGGTGGCCGGCACACTCCACAGCAGGCATGTACCCACTGTCCCACATGCCCGTCCCACACAGCTTGCACAGGTCGTGTAGGCTGCAGGGGATCCGAGGCAGCAGGCGGAACTGGTACAGGAGACTCCTGGCCTACAGAGACAGGGAAAGGGGGATCACAAGGTGCCTGAGGGAGTCGCAGAAGACTGAAGTGGGTGCCACCCTCACAGACTCACTACGTGCGGGCAGCACAGAGGGATGGGATCACGAGGCCCTTGGGTGGCTTAAGACACAAGACTAAAACTCCTGTGGTGAAGAGGACCAAAGCGGCCGGCCCTGTCCATGTGGCCCTGCCTGTTTCTTTGCAGGACCCCTCTGACTCAGCCCCAACCTCCTCTGGCCACTGGGAGGCCCTGGCACTGTGTCCCTGCCCCCATGGAGTCACCTTCAGCCTCCGTAAGGTCTGTCTAGGGGTCCTGTGCAGTGCAGGGCCACTGGCCCGAGGACCCCTTCTCTCTGCCCCATGGACCACCAGAGGAACTGGAACTAGAAACAAAGCCAGCTAGAGTGTTAGGAGGAAGAGGCGGCTGAGGTTCCAGGTCCCCCTTTCTTCCACCCACCCATGGATGGAAAGCTGTGCTCTCCCCAGGGCCTGCCTCCTCCTTAATTTCCTAGCTCTGGGCTGAAAAGAGCCCCCACCCCGGGCTGGGCATTCAGGCATTGCAGCAGGTGCGGGAGGCTGTGTTGGCCCCCTGAGGAGCATGACAACCAAGTGGGGGCAAACTGCACAACTAGGCTACACAGCAGATGCTGATCCCCAGGGACTTGGCAGAGCAAACCCAGTAGAGGGGGAGGGACAAGATGGAGGTCTGATTGTGGACCAGGACCCATGTGCAGGGGTGGGGCTATGTGGTGTGGGGCAGGATTCCATGTGCAGGGGTGGGGCTGTGTGTGATTGGGCAGGGTTGGGGCTGTGCGGTGTGGGGCAGGGTTCTGTGTGGTATGGGCAGGGTTCCCTGTGCAGGGGTGGGGCTGTGAGGTGAGAGGCAGGGTTCCCTGTGCAGGGGTGGGGCTGGGTTCTGTGTGGTATGGGCAGGGTCCATGTGCAGGGGTGGGGCTGTGCAGCATGGGACAGGGTTCTGTGTGGTATGGGCAGAGTTCCATGTGCAGGGGTGGGGCTGTGTGTGATTGGGCAGGGTTCCCTGTGCAGGGGTGGGGCTGTGCGGTGTGGGGCAGGGTTCCATGTGCAGGGGTGGGGCTGTGTGTGATTGGGCAGGGTTCCCTGTGGAGGGGTGGGGCTGTGCAGCGCGGGGCAGGGTTCCCTGTGCAGGGGTGGGGCTGTGAGGTGAGAGGCAGGGTTCCCTGTGCAGGGGTGGGGCTGGGTTCTGTGTGGTATGGGCAGGGTCCATGTGCAGGGGTGGGGCTGTGCAGCATGGGACAGGGTTCTGTGTGGTATGGGCAGAGTTCCATGCGCAGGGGTCGGGCTATGTGATATGGGGCAGGGTTCCGTGTACAGGGGTGGGACTGTGTGGTAAGAGGAGGGTTGTGCCTGTAGGGATGGAGCTATGCAGTGTGGGGCAGGATTCCAGGTGCAGGGGTGGAGTTGTGAGGTGAGGGGCCCACGTGCAGGGGTGGGCCTGTGAGGTGTGGGGTAAGGCTCCACGCAGGGAAAGGCCTCAAGGCTAGCTAAGACAGGGCCCACCTTCCTGAGTACCAGTTCTCCATTCATATGCATGGCCAGGTTTCCAAAGTGCAGGAGCATCTGGTCTGTGGCCAGCTGTTGCTCCATGACGTCATCCCCATAGATGGCCACGATGGCCACGCAGATGAACAGGTGAAAGTAGTCAGTCTGTGGGGAGACAGAGAGCTCAGAGCGGCCCTGACGAGCAACTCCAGCAGAGGCTGCTGGGGTCCTAGTCCTGTGTCCTGGGCCACCTGCACTTCCAGCTCATTCTGTCTCCCTAGCTGTGTGGACAGCTACACCATGGGCCGCTGTGACATCATGAGTGGAAGACGTTTGTGTTGCACCCTGGCTGTTGGTGCTTTGCTGGGTGGTGTCTGAGAACAAAGATCGTCTTTTTCCCAAGCTAGACTGCGCTCACTGAGGGGTCTTAACCTCAGAGGTCTTGAGGGTGTCATGTGTATACAGAGGGCTGGCCAGAACATTCCCTGTCAGAAAGGAAGAACTTCCGGGAGCCAACCTCCTGGTGGCTTGTCCTGTATGGCTAAGCATTCCTAGCGAGTGCCCCCACACTACGGCCTGAGGGCATGGGAAGATCCCCACCAAGTGACTCCCCGGAGGCCCCAAGGCCTGCTGCCCCCACCTTCCAGCTCCTAACCCTCTTTCCAGATGCCCACGGAGCCCCTCCCAGCCCTTCTTTAGGGCCACTTTGTGGAGCCTGTGCACGCAGGCTGGCTGCATGCACCCTCCTGCTTGGTCGCCTGAAGGTCCTCGGCCTCTGGTACACACTGGCTCCCTAGGGTGGAGGAAGGATGGGAGTTCCAGGAAGTCCCTAGGAAGTCTGATGTCACCCACCTAACCGGACTGGATGGTGTCTCCCAACCTGGCCTCTTTCTCCAGCTGGGGTGAGCACTTCAGGAAGGAATGTTCCTGAAGAAACGTGTGGGGTGGGGTGGGCCACATTCTATGGGGGTTGGCGCACAACACAGGACGAATCTCAGTTTGGGGGCAGTGCAGGGGGCACAGCAGAGGGGGCACGAAGCTTTTCTCAGAAGCTAAGGCCTCACCTAGCAGTGACTCCTCTTCAGAGTTTACTCCTGGATCACTGCTCACCCCCATCCGCCCACCATCAGCTGATCAGGTGATCATTCTAGACGTGAACACTGAGCCCAAAGTGAAAGCAACATGAACTTGCTTTGTAAGTTTCAAACAAGATGGCAGCTGACAGGGTGCCGACAGGCGAGTGCTACCAACAGCCTCAGGGGGCGGCTGGGGTGACTCCTCCTGACTCAGCCTCCTCAGCCACCCAAGATATCATACCAAGCCCAGGGCCACACTTCGGAATAGTCTGAAGTCTAAGACGAACCGGCAGACAGGTTTCAGCGAGGCACCAATGTTGGACCAACGTGGCAGGTGGCAGACGTGTGGCAGGCAGAGACATCCAGTGTGTGCTGCCCCGGTGTAGGATGAAGCTGGGCTCTGATGGGGAGGGTCCTGCCCTCCTGAACACATGGTACTGTTTTGTGTGTATGCACATGGTGTGTGTGCACGTGGGAATGTGCATGTGCATGCGGAAGCCAGAGGATAACCTCAGGTACCATCTCAGGAGTCAGCCATCCACTTTGCTTTGAGACAGGGTCTCTCCCTGGGTCCTGGAGCTCACCAGCTAGGCCAGACTGGCTGACCTGTGTCTGTTTCCCCTGCACTGGGATTACAAGCATGTGCCGCTGTGCCTGGCTTTATTGTTATACAGTTTCAGGGACTCAAACTTATGCTTGTAAGGCAAGCACTTTACCCGCTGAGCTATCTCTGCATAATTTGATGGTCTTTTTTTAGGCTGACAGATTCAAAGCAACTTGCCTACCCTCTTACACTGATCACTTGTGTTTAGCGTAGGTGTTAAAGCTATGTGACAGTCAGTCCTATGCTCGAAAGGGAGTTGGTACAGAAGATGCTGACTGTGGTAGACCACAAGTAGATGTCCATGTCACTGATCCAGGCTCTCTTTGGGACTATAGGAAAGGATGGCTCCTCTACTGACTGGCTACGACAGAAGGAGCTCTGCCCGGAATGTGGTGATGAGCCAACTGACATGTATTTCAGTTCCATGGGCGGTGAGATCTGAAGCCAGACACGTGGAACTGGAGAGCAGCGGCTCTGGGAAGCTGTGGTGTGGCAGGTCAGTAGGTGGGTAAGGAGGAGGACACCCCCTACTAGAGGAGGCTTGGGGGTAATGCATCCTACCTTCCCCAAAGGCCAGGCACAAGATGGTAATCGTACTTAGGGGCAGCACGTGCCCCACTCACCTGGTAGTGGGCCCAGCAGGCCTCCCAGATCCGCAGAGCCTCGGCCTCAGGGAACTCTCGCTTGAAGCACAGCAGTAGCCAACGGTGGCAGAAGAGCATCTGGAGGCCGTCCTCACCCAGCGAGACCAGGTGCTGGTAGAAACGCGGGTGCGTTAGACGGAGCAGCTCCCTCAGGTACAGCTAGTCGGGGGGAGGAGGGGAAGGTGAGCCAGGCCCTGGGCAAGACTGCCTTCCCGGGCCAGAAAGAACACTCCTTGGGAAATCCCCAACCTTGAAAAGCACACACCGGAAGCCTCTGCCACACACATCAGTTACCCACGATGTCAGCCTACCACTGAAATTATGAGTGTGTGTGTGTGTGTGTGTGTGTGTGTGTGTGTGTAGGGGGGAGTTGTACACACCTATGCATACAAGGGTTTACGCACGTGAATGAGGGCGAGTGTGGAGGCCAGAGGTTGACATCGAGCGTCTTCTATCTGTCCACCTTATTTTTTTGAGGCGGGATCATCTCACTGAACCGAGAGCCTGCCAAGTAGCTAGAATGACTGGCCAGCAAGCTCCGGGGATCCACTCCACCTGTCTGTGCTCCCCAGCACACCGCCACACCTAGCATTTTACCTGGGTGCTAGGGATCCGAAAGCAGGTCTTCATGCTCATGTAACAGGTATTTCCCTTACTGAACCGTCTGCCCAGCCCCCCACTACTGGAACCCTGCTCACATCTGTCTACCAGTTCAATCCAGATTTAAAGACTGTTACAGAAAGAGTGCAGCCCTGGGTAGAGAATGATCTTTTAGGTGGTCAAAGAGGCTGACTCAGTGGGACGTCACCCCCGGCCTCAGCTAATCCCTGGGGGCTGTTTCTAACATCTACTCACCCTGGGAAGATGAGTAGGACTGTCTATGGGACCCCAGTTGAAGCCCTGTCCACCGTCTCCATGATCCATCAACTCCCAGAGCTGATTCAGAGCAGGGAGGGGACATGTCTGAGCCTGGAGACACAGGGTCACTGGGCTGTGGAGACTTGACGGAGGCTATTTCTGGCACCACTGTTTGGGGGCTGCTGACCTCAGTGCCTCCACTAGAAAATCAATCTCCAGCAGCTCATGAGTCACCAGCTACGTGCCGCCAGCCGTCAAGGCAATGGCGTCAGACCCTGTAATTGCCTCCCCAGGTACTGTGAAAACCTGACATCATACGAATGCAGGATGAAGCAAGGGCAGAGTGCCTACCTAGGGGTCAGCCTGCTGCAGAACAGGGTCAGAGGCTCCCCATCACCCTTGCTCCAGTTGGAGATGGAGCCTGGGGCTGTGTGGCCCTGGAGGATGAATCTAGGGGTACTTCCCAACTTGCCAGACTCTGCACTTTGTGGCCCATGGCAGGTTAAGGCCATGGCGTGGCTTACAGCTCCCTGGATGGATACCCACCTTGCACTGCTGTCAGCGTGCCCCCACCTCACACTGCCAGCTGCTGCCCTCACACCCTCTGCTCACACTGTCAGCTTGTAGGCCAGGTCATCTGCAGGCCTGAGGGCAGGCCATATGCAAGGCCTGGCACCAGAGAGGGGCTTGGCACACACAGGTGTCTTGCGGTGAGCTCCCAGCTGGCTCCTCAGTGCCGCCTGGTCTGTGTAAGGTTGATCCTGCTTCTGAGGCCTTGAGATCAGTCAGCTGAACCTCTCAGAAAGGTCAGCTGTCTCCTGAGGTGGGGACATGAGGACTGCCTGTTGGACCTCTGAGTGACACTGGGAGCCCTTCTGTTCCCACGGCACACGGGGCACTGACTGTGTTGGGCTCTGCAGTTCAGATACATCCGAGCCAGGTGGAATGGGCCTCCCCTCCCTTGTTCTGCTAGGGAGGCTGGTTCTGGGTGGGAGAAGGCCACCAAAGGAGCACTCTGCACAGCTCTGGAGCTGCAGGGAGAATGGGGTGGGAGGCTAGCCCAGACCCAGACAATACTACTCCTTCAGGTAGCTATCCAGATCTTCCCAGGAGGTCCATGTCCTGTCAGCAGGGTTCCTGGTTTTCTGTGGTCCACTGACCCCTGATATCACGGCTGCATTTCACCATTAAGACCCCTGGCAGTGGGCTGGAAAGGTGGTCCAGCTGCTCTTGCAGAAGACCTGGGTTCAGTTCTCAGCACCCACGTGGCAGCTAACAACCATCTGTGACTCAAGTTCCAGGAGAATCTGACACTCTTCTGGCCTCTGAGGGCACTGCATGCATGTGGCACACTTACATGAAGGCAAAACACTCATACACATTGAAAAAAAAGTTTAATTATTAAAAGAAAAAATCCTGACAGCAACAGGAGACTCTCTCTCTCTCTCTCTCTCTCTCTCTCTCTGCCCTCCATTACACAGGGAGACATACAGGCCCATATGCACACATACAGAAGCATCACACACATACATGTACACGGGCTCACACACATACTCATCACACACATGTACACAGGTGCACGCACACATATATGCACACACGCACACACACGGCTCACCAGCTGTCTCTCCATGTCCTCATCCCGAGGAGAGCTGACGAAGATTGTATTCTGCATCAAACCCACAAAGCACCAGAAGGTGTCCGATTCATCCAGGACCTCGGCCAGGATGGGCGCCACCAGGTCAGACATCCCTTGAGAGTAGCCGATGGCCGGGTTGTACACGGCATAGTTCAGCAGGATCCTCCTGACCAGGTGGTGGGGAGCAAAGGGGACCATGATGGATCCTGCTCTTGCCGTCCCCATCAGGGCCTGTTGCCCAGATACCGGGGTCCCTCCTTCATCTTGGTCTTGGTGGCAGTGGCATCAGTGACAGGTGTCTCAGCCCTGTGACTGTCAACAGTCCAGGCTTTGATGAACCGCAGTGGGTCTCTCTTTTCAGGAGGTAATAGGCCACAGAGAACCATTCACCAGGACCAGAGCACAGCAGGGCCTCAGCAGGAATACGGGCCTTTCTTTTTCTTCTACTTTTTTAAAATTTGTTTTTATTTTATGTATATGCGTGTTTTGCCTGCATGCATGTAAGTGCACCCATGTGTGAAGACCACAGAGGCCAGAAGAGGATGTGAGATCCCCTGGAACTAGAGTTATAGATGGTCCATGTGGGTGCTGGGAACCAAACACCAAGCCCTCTGCAAGAGCAGCCAGTACTCCCAACCACTGAGGCATCTCCTTGGCCTCAGTGTCTGATTTTATTTTATTTTATTTATTCATTCATTTATTTATTTTGGTCTTTTTGAGACAGGGTCTCCCTGTAGCCCCAGCTGTCCTGGGACTCTCTATGGAGACCAGGCTGGCCTTGAACTCAGCGATCTGCCTCCCTCTGCTTCCTGAGTGCTGGGATTAAAGGCGTGCGCCATCACGCCCAGCTATGTCTGATTTTCTTAACGGCCGACTGCCTGTGACAAAAGGTAGACTGGTGGGATGTTTTTATGGGCTGTTAATTTTGTGCAGTTATTTTGCAGGTCGCAGCAGAATGTCAAAGATGGCAGCCTCTGGTTCTGTGTGGCTTTATCACCAGAGGATCACCCATTAGGAAATGGGAGGACACACAGAGGGGCTCGTCTTTGGTGAGCAGGGGCCAAGGAAAGACAGGGATGGAGAGGCTCTGCTTGGGGCCTGGATGTTTCCAACATGGAAGGAGTGCTGGGCAACAGCCACAGGCCCAAAGGCTCAAGCGGGGCCCCAGACTCGCACCCGGGAGGCCAGGGCTGAGGGATACCTCATGCTCTCCACGTTGGGGTTATCCTCCCCTCTGAAGAACTGGTTGCTCCTATCTGTCCGAACCACATCTTTGTCCACGGTGAACTGCACATTGCGCCAGAAGGCTGTGCGTTCCTCGGGGGTCATGGAGAGCCTGCAGGGCAGACAGGGCACCACCCAGAAGTCAGTGGTGCAGGGGCTGCTGTGGAGCTCATAGGGAGGAGGCAGTACAGGAGACTATGGGATCTGGAGTTGCCTTCCACAGATCCAACTCCTGCTGCTGGGGATAGCCAGCTCTCCAGCTTGGGTCAGGGGATGTAGTCAAGGCTTTCCTTATGTTAACCCAGGTCCAGCCCCTCAAAGGGAAGCAGACTGCTGCCCTCAGGTAGTGAAACCCAGGTGGGGGCTTACTTTAGGCTCTGCACCTGAGGCCCCATCAACCCTTAGTTAAGTCTGTTGAACATGAATTCTAAAATCCTCAGCATGTGAACTAAGGGCCCTGGTGTGTGTCCTATAGTGACTGCCCGTGGCCCTGGCTCCTGGGAGACCCACGTTACAAAGAAACCAAGGCTTGTGGAACAGTAGTCAGTGCTGAATGACACCTCTAATCGCCCCTCAAAGGACATGTCCCTCTGTGGTTCAACAGGGCTCCCAGGGCGGAGGGCACCTTTTTTGCTGAATCTCAGAGTATTCCTTTCGCTTCTGTGCCCGCAGCGCCTCACGCTCCTCGGATGTGGACTCGTGGCTGTAATAGCGCAGCAGGAAAGGCCAGACCTCCCCCCGGATCGACACATCAATGCCGCCAAAGAAAATGGCCTGGAGGAAGCAACACAAGTTGGGGGGGGAGGGTATAACACAGGGCAGCTCAAAGAACCCCAAATCCCCAGAGATGGGTGTTGTGGGGCCTTTGGCGCGCCTCGCCTCGATTCAGACCCCGGCAATTTGCACATGTTTACAAGGGGAAAGTGCTGGTGACGCATTCCCATACAGGACACAAACCGGCTCATTTCAATGTCAAAGCCCCCCCAGGGCGGCACTCCGAGATTAACGTGTTGTTCTCACGTCATGGACTAATCCCTGGGGTTGGAAACGCAGTGTTTCAATACTGCAGAGTCTGCAGGGCCCACACGGGATCCCCCAAACCCGCTGGATTTTCTTCCCAGCGCAGACCCTTGACTGCTTCATCGGTCGGAACCTGACACCAGGGACCAGCCCTCCCCGGGGGTGGCTGGCCACCCACCCTCTGTCCCTGCGGGTGATGGCAAGGGTTCCTAGGCGGGAGCCAGGGGCCCAGCAGTACCTGGCGCATCTTGTATTCTTCTTCTACCTGGCCTAGCTCATTCAGGTGGCTAAGCCAGGCAGACACGTCCAGCCTCCGGTACAGACTCTCCTCGGGGTGAGTCTCAGACGATGGCAGCTTGGGCCTTCGGATGGAGAACTGCATGCATGTCCTCTCATCGGTAACCTGCTGGACAGGAGAAGAGGAACCTGGGGCGGGGGGATCAGGATCCCGAGATGCTGTTCCCAGGATGTCAAAGCCCCTTCTTCCCTCTGGGAGGCGTACAAACCCATAAATGGCAAGTATAATTAGACACAATTAAAATGAAAATACCTTCACCCTAAAATCGCTCTTTGCAGCTCTCAGCCCACTCCCCCCACTCGGTCTCCTGCCCCAGCCACAAAGAATTTGCAAGAATTAATACCCTTTTCCCCAACTTCCCTTTGCCAGGGGGCAGGGGGCTGCAATAGATTCCATGTGATCGGCCACATACAAAGGCCCGCTGTTCAGCAAGCAGGGAGCCAGCCTGTCAGAATGTCTCCGTGAACAGTCACGAGTCCAGGGCGAAACCACAGCTGACATTTAATTCAAAAATCAAAGGGTGCTGGATGCCGGCGGGGGGGCGGGGTATGACATGCCACAGTATCATAATAAGGGGAGGCAGCAGGAGGATCTTCGGGTGGGGTGGAGTTTGAAAGTTGGCCCCAGCGCTAATAAGCACACACGGTACCTTAAACAGGCGATTAAAGAACTCTTATTACCTCCGTATGCAGATTGCACAAACCATGGCAGGGAGCCTTGTCAAAACACCAGTCTTCAAGTGTGGAGCACAGACTTTCAGAAAGGCCTGGGCACACATTTCAAACCCCAAGCACGATGCTGTCAGTCGGCCATTGGGGACCACAGACCGCCCAGAGCCACACCCTGAGAGTCCATGAGTGCGGGAATTCCTAGACCCAGACTTGGGAAGAAGATTCGCTGGGGAGGTCCTGGGCCCACCGGGTGGGCAGCTGGCTCCTCCCCCAACCCCAGGCTGCCCCCAAGCTCTGCTGGGCTACCTGGTCCCTGAGGTGCGTCTCAGTGCAGAACTTCCACTGCTGGAACACCTCGGAGAGCTTGTCCAGGCCGCCGTGGTGGAAGTGGAGAATCTTGTACTGGCTCTCTCGGCTGGCCACCACCAGCTGACCACTCGTGCAGGCCTCGTCACTGAAGGGCCACGGTGGGAGGAGGGGGTGAATATGATAACGCAGGTTTTTATTTCCAAGTTTAATCAGAGCTCACTGTCAGCACCTCAGGCAGGAAACCAGCAAGTCCCAGGGGAGTGTAGATATGGGTGTGAGGGGCAGAGTCAACAAAACCCAGTGCCCCTTCTGCCTGGGAAGCAAAGCAGTTGGATCCTGGGGAGTCCTGGCACCCCTCTTCTGAGCTGCCCAGAAAACCTGGGGGAGGGGGCTCACTGGATGCAGATCTGGACCCTGCGGCGAGGGGTGGGGGGGAGGTGTCACTCAATCTCATCACATACATAGCTGGATTCAGGGAGGATGGAACAGGGTTTCTCTAGGAAGGCTGCCTATACCCCATCAAGACTGTCACCCCAACTGCCATGGTGCACTCAGGAAAGAGGGGTCTGGGACTCCTCCAGGGACGTGGCCACCGGCTGTTCTGCACACAGGCTTTTGGTTGGTGTCTTGGGATGATGTGGGAAACCACAGGCAGGAGGTAGGGGCTGGGGTTCCTTATAAAGGAAAGACCACCTCTCTCCAGAAGGTCAGGGCAATGCCAACGATGCAAAGGACCTGTGGGCAGGCGTCCCTGGAGTGGAGCATCTGCAGCACACACTCTGAGCCCCACCCACTCAGCAGTGCCCACCCTGGTTGGCTGGCTTTCCTGAGCCAGAGTCCTCAGCTACAGCTGGCTGCCTTCGCCTTGAGGGCAGAGCAGGGGTGTTGGGTGGCGGATGGCTGGGCAAGCACAGTGGGCAACCACTGATGAAGATGACTCAGGGAGGGGACCCGCTGATGCACACAGGACCAGAAACGCACCCACATATGTGCACCCATGTGCATATATGTACATGCATACATACATGTACACTGTGCCACAGGCATACATATAGGTACACACATGCACACTGGTGCACACAGGCATGCATTCAGGCACACATGCTCACACACATGCACATGTGTAGCTGGCTCCCGGGAAGCGGAGGACAGAGTCTCACCTGAAGAAGAGACGCAGGGAGCGCATGTGACCCAAGTCCACCCGGAACACTCCGCAGATCTGCTCCAGGGCACACCCCCTCTGCGGCTCATCCCAGCGGGGTGTCTGCAGGAGGCCATTGCTGCCTGGGAACCGCAGGTTGGCATCAGAGCTGGAGGGGGAACTGGCAGAGGAGGTCGTGTGAGGGCTCTCTGTTCTCACATCTCTGCCATGCCAGTTCCGGGAAAGGATGAGGCATGGGGGGGGCATGTAATATACACCCCAAGCTTAAACACACAGGATAGGACCAAACATGCCTTGTAGGAAGCCACACCCCAGATGCCTGTGAACGGATGGGCGAGTGGATGAACGTATCCCATTACGATTCATGTGCAGTGATACTTTCATTTGGACTGGAAAGCATTTTCTTGATCAGACTCTTTGTACCTTAATTAAGTTGTCAGAATGACCAACAAGGTTTCATTGACTCAAATCAGCTGAAATCCTTGCTGGCGACCTTGGGGGAGTTATCAAGCCTCTCTGGGCCTTTGCTGCCTATCTATAAAGTGAAGATAACAAGGTATAAACAACCACGGAACGCTTTGCCCGATCCTTGGAGCCTTCGAAGGGCAGCTACCCTGTTCATAGCTCTGCATGGAGCCTCTGCATGGGTTTAGACTTGTTCTCTGTTTCTGAGAAAAACAAAAAACAAAAAACAAAAAAAAACCACCCTGGTTAGGTGTATGATTTGGTGAGAAAACACTGGGGTTACTAAGATTATTAACAATATTTAGCACTTAGTAAAATGTGACATGCGCTTGACCCTGGGATACCCACTTTTCATGTGCTGTGTGTACGTGTGGATGTGGGTGTGTGTGCGCGTGAGCTCGCACATACATAAAACTTCTGTGCGTGCCCATGACCAAGAGGTCAAAGGTCAGCTCAGAGTCTCTCCCAGAACCTGGAGCTCACCAATTGGCTAGGCTGGCCAGCAAGTCCCAAGGAGCCCCCCAGGCTCTGCCTCCCCAGTGTTAGGATTACAAGAGTAAACCTCAGTTGAGGAATTTCCTCTATCAGACTGATCTGTGGGCATGTCTGTGGGGTATTTTCTTTATTGCCAATTGATGTATGAGGATCCAGGCCACTGTGGGCAGTGCCATCCCTGGGCAGGTGGGCCTGGACTGTATCAGAAAGCTGGCCAGTGGGGCGAGTCAGCAAGCAGCATTCCTCCATGAGCTCTGCTTCAGCCCGAGCCTCCGGGCTCCTGACTTGAGTTCCTGCCCTGGCTTCCCTCAGTGATAGATTGTGACCTGGGAGTTACAAGCTGATAGAAACTTTTTCCTCCCCAAATTGGTTTTGGTCAGTGTTTTAACACAACAGAAAGTAAACAGGATTAAACCCGGGTTCTCACACTTTTATAGCAAGCACTTTATGCACTGAGTCATCTCCCCCGCCCTCTGAGCTGACCTTTGACCGCTTACTAAGTGCGTGGAATTGTCCCACTGCTCAGAAAATGAAAGAGAGGCTAGATCTGCCCAAGGTCACATAGCTAGCAGGTGGAGCTAATATGGGAACCTAAGCTCTGGCCTCTTGAGTCTGCAGTGTGGCAACACCACCCCCGCCATTCTGCCTTTTAAAGAAATCCATGAATTGGTTACATTTTCTATTGCAAGATATATTATTACATGGACTCAAGTATCACAGGTTAAACCCTGGGTCTTGAGATCTAATAGTCATGTTCTGCAAATGACAGCTCAGCTATAACCCAAGTGAAGGCAAGAGTCAGCCTCAGGTGCCTGGCCTGGTCACAGTCAGCTGAAGCAGAAGCTCTCGAGTTTATCACCATGGGAACAGGTCCTGGGGAGGCCTGGGCATAGCCCCTATTTCTCTCAGCCACCAAAGAGAAAGCAAGGCCTTTAAAACCTTTCACAGCCTCCAGAACACCAGGCCAGTGTACGGTGTGGCTTTTCCTCCACACTTGTGTTAGGCAGTCAGCCCAGCCGGGTCCCCCCGCAGAACGAGGATGTGCACAAGTCCTCCTAAGTGCATCCTGCTGCTCTGTACTGTGAAACCATCCCTTACAGTCCAGGTAAGGGCCTGTCAGCCACCACCGCCCACGTCCTGCAGGAGGCTCCCGAGTACAGGGACCATGGCACACTCTCCTGCAACGGTCTCTCTGCCACTACCGCACTGTGCCCCAGTGCCATCCGTCAATACCCACATAACTGTCAGCATCCCATAGGGCAGCAAGACATTCACTGAGACAGGGCCTAGGCAGAAGGCTCCTGCTGATCACTGAAAAGGCAAGAGAAGGGGAGGACAGGAGGGAAGTTGATTTCAAATCAGGGAAGAGAGGGCCTGCAAGCCTTCCCAATAGTGAGCCACCAGGTGGAGGTCTGCTCCACACCTTCTGTATAGAAGCTCCTTGGGGGCAAAATTTTGCAATAATTAATTGATTCTTTCATTAAGTCAAAGACACAGTGCTTAGGAGCCATGGCCAGGGCTACAGGTTCAAACTGCAGCGAATCTGGGGGAAACCCTTGGGCCCCTGGCCATGCAGGACCCACCCTAGCAGGCACAAGGCTTCTAGAAGTATGTGATTTTCCCAGTCTGGCTGGTGTGGGCCAGTGGCTCCCACAGCTAAGTTTCCAGCCCTAGCTTGGCACAGAAGATACCATTTATTATAATGTTCAGGCCTGGAAGGGAAATGAGAAATGTGTATGTGGGCTGGGGGGATGGTTCAGTTGGTAAAATGCAAGCAGAAGAACCTCAGTTCTTTCTCCCAACACCCAGGGAAAAACCCCAAAAGCAAACAAAAAGAGGCCTGGTGTGGTGGTGGGCGCCTGTAACCCCAGCACTAGGGAGGCAGAGACAGGTGGATCCCTGGAGCTTGTCGACCCACCAGAATCAGGGTGCTCCAGGTTCAGTGAGAGATGCTGTCTCAAAAACGAAGGAGGAAAATGATTAAACTCTGGCCTCGACACACAGGTGTGTACACGTGCGCACACACACAAACACGTGCACAGAGAAGTATTTGTATGTATTGCAAACAGTTCGGTTTGTTTATAAAACTATTCAGTGAGATGCATTAAAATGAAAAGGAGAGCTTATTCAGGGGCAACTCCCGAACTGCTGTTCTGTCCTCCAGGCAGAATGGAAGACCGTAGGCTCTAAGATATGAAGCATCGCTTAGTCCCCGTATATTCTGAGACCACCAAAGACCAAAGCAGAAATAAAGACAGCAGTCAGAAACTCCTTCCAGGCAGACCGCTGAGTTCATTCCCCACCCAGAAAGCCTAGAGGCCACAGTCCCTGCAGAGTGGTACCTGTCCTCCCTGCTAGATCCCAGCAGGCCTGGCTCTGACCAAGAGAACTGGAAAAGACACTGTCTAGGTTTCAGGGACTGCTGCAGGCTCTCCCGCCCATCAAGACAGGACACAGGAGATGGGTATAAGAAGTGCTGAACAGATGGCCAGTGGTGTGATCGGAGGCCACCTCATGTGGTGGCTGTTAAGTCCCTGGGTTGCACTGAGGGCCCAGTGATGAAGCCTGATGTAGCCAGAGGGTGCTGGTCTTCAGAGAAACCTTGAGGAGCAGGAAGGGGCCTTGGGGAGGCTGGGCTGCACGGGCCGCTCATGGCCAGGGTGTGCATCACTTACAACGTCCTAACCACTGAACTTTCTCATTTACCTCTGTCCTGAGTTGCTGAATCGCTGAAGGAAGGGTGCATGAAGCCCGGGTTGTGACTCCCAAGCTTGCCAACTGACTCACTGCCTCAATTAACTAGTGAGTAATTATCCCCCAAGGGGCTGCGAAAGGGCTCGAGCAGATTTCTGCCTGGAGGCACATTGCCTGGGAAGGTGTGTGGGACCCCCTGTCTTTTGAGGATTCTTTCCTGGGTTGGAATCAGCTCATCTCCTGGGGAACTAGCAGATCCTTTCTGCCCGGGCCTCCACCTGGAGTGTTCTGTATGGTTTTGGGAAACTTTGGCTTGCCCCATGAGTACCAGGAGGATGTGTAGGTCTTAGAAGATCATGCTGACTATGTGTGATGTGCCGGGGACAAAGACGGGACCAGGGAGACTGGAAATAGCGCCACCCTTTGGTGGGCCTTGGTCAAAGCTTACAGCCTTCAGTTTGTAAACAGATAAATAATAAACCACGGTGTGTCGAGACAGAGCCATGGACTGCTGAGTCAAATGCTGATCTGAACAGGTAGTGTGCTGTAGGAGGCCAAACGGTGATACAAAAGGGGAGCAACGCAGACAGTAAAACGCTCAGGAGTTGGGGCTGGAGAGACGGCTCAGTGGTTTAGAGCACTGACTGCTCTTGCAGAGGACCCAGGTTCGGTTCCGAGCACCCACATGGTGGTTAACAACCATCAGTAACTCCGGTTCTCAGGGATCCGACGCACTTTTCTGATCTGTGTGGACATTGCACAACATGAGTGCACTTACATGCATGTAGGTAATACACTCATACACATAAAATAAAATTTTTTAATTTTTTAAAAAAAAATCAGTGGTTGCAGGGAGGAGAAGAAGAATGAGCTGTGAGACACATTGCTCGGGACAATGGAACCCTCTGCATTGCCGTCACCATTAGCCCAAACCCTAAAGAACACGCAACAGCAAGAAAAAGCCTCCTACAAACCACTCACTCCGGCTGATAATGACCCAGAAGTGTAGGCCCACTGACTGTCACGTGCGTACCAGACTCATGGTGGATGCTGATGCTGAAGGGGCCGGGTCCTCACGGAACCAGGGCAAGTGGGAAATCTCTGCTGTGAACCTGAAAATATTATAAAACATAGTCCAACCGAGCTAAGTGTGACGGCACAAGCCCATAACAGCAGAGATGGGGACGGGAGAATCAGGTCAAGGCTAGCGTGAGCGGCAAGGTGACTGTGAGGCCAACATGAGCCACACAAGATCCAAAGAACAAGCCTGACATAACCTGCATATTATAAAGTTTAAAATGTAAAACCGCACATAGAGCAGAAGAGTGGATGCCCCCAGGAAGATGTCTAAAAGAAAAGACAAGTCACAGGGTATCCAACACAAGCAACACGCTCAAATCTACAGCAAGAACATTAACACAAGAGATTCGAGAGGCTGGGGGGGGGGAAAAATAACGGAGGGGTGGGGGGGGGGGGGGGGGGGGGGGGGAGACTGGTGATCGTTTATTTTTATTTTTAATTTTATTATTATTTTATTTTTTTGAGACAGGGTCTCTCTGTAGCCCCAGCTGTCCTAGAACTCACTATGTAGACCAGACTGGCCTTGAACTCACAGAGATCCACCTGCCTCTGCCTCCCGAGTGCTGAGATTAAAGGTGTGGACCACTATGCGTGGCTAATTTATTTTCATTATTTTAAAACCCTTTCAAAAATATTTACTTTTAGTTTTTAATTTGGTGTATATGTATGTCTTCATGTGTGTGAGTGCCTACAGAGGCCAGAAGAGGGTGGGGGATGCCCAGGGGCTTGAGTGACAGGCAGCTGTGGGCATTGGGAACAGAACCTGGGTCCCCTGCAAGAGCAGCAAGGGCTCTTAACCACTACTGAGCAATCCCTCCACCGTGAAAATGACGATAATTCAAAGATTATAAAATCTAAGCTGGTTGGGGCTTGAGAGATGGCTGAGCTGTTTAGAGCACTGGCTGTTCTTGCAGAGGACCAGGGTTTGGTTGCCAGCATCCTCATGGTGGCAAACTATCATCTGTAACTCCAGTTTCATAGGATCTGACACCTATTTCTGGCCTCCACGGGCACCAGGTATACATGTGGTGTATTTCCATACATGCAGGTAAACACACATAAAATAAAAATAAATAAACTTTTTTAAAAAAATGCCCCCCTGCCAAAAATCTAAGCATATGGAGTGTTGTACACCTGTAATTCTAGAACTTGGAGGCCGGAGGATCAGGCATTCAAGGTCATCCTTGGCTACACAGTAAATCTGAGGCCATCCTGGGCTCCGTGAGACACTATCTTGAAAATAAAATATAACAAATGAGCAAATACAGCCAGCAGCGCGTATACTGCAGTCAAGAGTTTCAGAACGGACACCACGACACAGCTTCGGGACCTGCGGGAGCCCGGCCGAACTCTCCAACGGCAGTTTGGATAAAATGTGAAAGCCTTAAAGTATCTGTATGCCTTGACCCTTTCCTTTCTAGCAATTAATCCAAGGAAAATAGACACAAAAATATATGCACGAATAGGTGCAGAAAATGTATTTTTAAAAATTCAGCATTTGTTTTTGATGCAGAAGGGAACTTGCTGAGGTGGAGGAGCCTGCACATACTCTACAGTTAGCAACAGTGAGGAACGATGGAATTGTTTCCCCTCAAAACCAGGAGCCAGGTAAGGATGCTGGCTTCCACCAGTTCTGTGGACACTGTACGGGAGGCCCTCGCCCCTGCACAAGCAGGAAGAGGAAGGGTGAGCCACAAGACTGGTTTAGAAAGAATGCAACTGTCTGTGCCTGCAGAGGATTTGACTGTTTACATGGAAAATCTCTGGGGAATTATAAAACAACTTTTAGAACCAGTCAGCGAACTGAGAAAGTTTATAGGATAAAAAGTTAATATAGAAAAACTGATCGTATCCTTAGACCAGCAAGAAACAACTGGAAAATGAAGCAAAATATTTAATTTATAGCAGAAAAAAAGTCCACAGGCTGGGGAGACAGTTCAGTGGAGAAAGAGCTTGCCATGTAAGGCATGAGAGCCAGAATTTGGATTGAGAACTCATATAAAAACCCACATAATCTCAGTGCTTAGGAAATGGAGACGGGGTCCACAGAGCAAGCTGACTAGCAGAATCAATGAGCTCTGGGTTCAGGGAAACCCTGCCTCAGTAAACACAGCAGAGGACGGTCAAGGGAAAAACCTAAAGTCAACCTCTCTCTCTCTCTCTCTCTCTCTCACACACACACACACACACACACACACGCTCAAATACACTCAAATATACATTAGAATACAAGTCTTACACATACTCAAATACACATTAGAATACACATCACAAACACACACTCAAATACACATTAAAATACACCTCTCACACACAAACACACATTAGAATACACATCACACACACACACTCGAATACACTCAAATATACATTAGAATACACATCACACACTGAAATACACATTAGAATACACATCACAAACACACACTCAAATACACATTAAAATACACCTCTCACACACACTCAAACACACATTAGAATACACATCACACACTCAAATATACATTAGAATACACATAATACACTCAAATACACACTAAAATACACACACACATGCACACACACACACGCACACACACGCACGCACACACACATACATACACAAGCCCACACAGAATATTTGCGAGTTAGTTTAACAAATGAAAGTCAAACTGAAAACCACAAGATTTCTGAGAGAAATCAAAGCTGCCAGTGACGAAGACGTGCCGTGTCATGGATGGAAGGTCAGCAACCCCATGGCAATCTTGACAATCTTATTTCTAAATTAAACACGATCCCAATCAAACACGATCCCAACTCCAAACGCGAAAGACCTAGAACATCCACCGCGAGTGCAAACGTGAGCGAGGTTGAAGGCTGACCTCACTCCGCAGCTTCCAGAAGCACGGTGATCGGGAGAATCTGGTATAGAGGGAAAGACAGATAACGGTGCACAGACAAGTGTGGCACAGAACCGGGTTTACAAGTGGACGTGATCAACTCAAGCCTGACGGGGCAAACAAAGCTCGTGGAAAGAGCTCCTCTGCCAAAGGTGATGTGTCAACTGGAAGACGCCATGAGATAAACTGATGTCCGTTCCTTCCTCATCCAAAGTTAACTCAAAATGGATCACAGATCTAGAAGTAAAGTCTAAAACTGTAAACCTTCTACAAAATCCCATGACTGAAATGACAACCTTTGTAGGTCAATGATATATGGGATTCAATCCCTAGACACACACACACACACACACACACACACACACACCACCCTTTCTCCCACTCAGTTATCTGGTATATTTGTATACAGATGGCATCACGTAAGCGTGTGTGCAGATAAAGTCTTTGCCACCAAGCCTCACAACCTGAGTTCAAAGCTCAGGACACACATGGTAGAGAGAGAACTGACTTGGGCAAGTTGCCCTCTGCCGCACATACAGAGATAAATAAATAAATGCAAATTAACAAACATAATAATCATTTTAAAAAATATTTGAGACCTTGCACCAGAATCCTCAAAGGTTTTCTGTGACCTAAGACCTTGCAACAGGGCTCAATTTCTGATGCAGATGCTCACTCTACAAACCATAGAAGTAACTAATTAGAAAACTAAACACATCTCTTCAAAATGCCCCCATTGAAAGCAACAAAAATGCAAATCAGTCTGGGAAAAAATTCTCACAAAACACGTTCAACGGGACTAGTATCCAGAGTATGTGTAAGAAACTCTGTGGTTTTCACTGTTGTTTTTTTGAGACAGGGTCTCACTATGTTGCCCTGGCTGGCCTGGAACTCACTGTGTAGACCAAGCAGAGATCTGTGTGCCTCTCCTCCCTAGCACTGGGATTAAAGGTGGGCACCACCATACCCAGCTGTATAACGAACTCTTAAAATGCAGTCAGCTAGGCATGGTGGTGCAGGCCTATAATCCCAGTCTTCAGGAGGCTGAGGCAGGAGGATCACAGGGCAGCTTGGGCAAACGAGACCCTGATGTGTATCATCAAACCACCGCAGTCCTAGGTGCTAACCAGGAGGACTAAGTTACAACTACGTGGAAAGACTGGATGTGTATGTGCACAGAGAGAGGGGGGAGGGAGGGAGGGAGGGAAGAGGGAGAGAGAGAGAGAGAGAGAGAGAGAGAGAGAGAGAGAGAGAGACTAGGATTGAATCCTGTCCTTACTTTTTGAGACAGTCTCACTGAGTGGCCCAGGCTAGCCTTGAACTTTTAGTCCTCCTACATCAACCTCCTGAGTAGTTGGGATCACAGGAGGCCTGGCTTTCCTGTTGAAAGCATTTTTAAGTGTAGTATTCCGTGGTATTCAGTGACATCACAACACCGTGCAGCCACTGCACCCTTCCACCTCAGAACTCTTCCCTGGTTTTTGGATCCCTAGAAATTACCATTCTACTGTGTCTGTGAATTTGGTGACCTGATAGCCTTGCCTGGGTACTAGTTTTTCTGTACCTGGAGTATTTTACTGAGCACAGTGTCCTTAAGAACGTCATTCCTGGGCTGGAGAGATGGCACAGCTGTTAAGAGCACTGACTGCTCTTGCAGAGGACCCGGGTTTGATTCCCAGTACCAACATGGCAGTTAAGAACTGTCCTTAACTCCAGTTCTAAGGGAATCTGACCTGCCTTCTTCTGACCTCCACAGTATTGCATGACCCAGGTGCACTCACATACACACGGGCAATACACTCATGCACATAAAATAATAAAAAATATTTTTTAAAAGAAGAACTTGGGTCCTTTCCAAGGCTGAGTAATATTCCACAGAATGGATGGACCACATTTCATTTGTTCATGTATCTGTCTACTGCATCCATGATGCGCCCGTGAGCACAAACATCTCTTAAATCCCATCGGTACATACCCTGAAGTGGAAGTGCTGGATCCTAAGGTCACTCTGGACTCTTTTCTGGAAGGACCCATTTCCCACAGCAGCTGTTTGCACTCCGCCCACGGGGCACAGGTTCCTTGTCAGCACTTGTGATTTTTCTGCTTGGCTTTTGCTCTCACAGGAGTGGTGCAGAGCAGGGCGCTCCCTGCGACCACCACCTAGAGCTAGTGTTATACACAGCTGTTAGCCATCTGAATTGGGTGCTGGGAACCCAACTCAGGTCCCCTGCAAGAGCAGCAAGTGGGGGACTGGAGGGATGGCTCAGTGGTTAAGAGCACTGGCTGCTCTTGCAGAGAACCCGGGTTTGGTTTCCAGCACCCACATGGCAGCTAACAACAATTTATATCTCCAGTTCCAGGGGATCTGACACATTCTTCTGACCTCATTGGGCATTGCATGACACAGTGCACTTACATACATGCAGGCAAAACACACACACACACACACACACAAAATAAAAATAATAAATGCCTGCAGATGTCAGAAGTGTTGGGTCCCCTGGAACTGGAGTTATAGATGGCTGTTAGCTGCCATGTGGGTGCTGGGATTTAAACCTGGGTCCTTTTCAAGAGTAGCCTGTGCTCTTACTGCTATCTCTGCCACCCCACAAATAAAATATATTTTATTTAAGAGCAGCAAGTGTTCTTAACCTTCTGAGCCATATCTCCAGCCCCTCAAAAGAATTTTTAAAACATTCAGCAATACAAAACCCTACCGCTGCCAAATTTTCAGCAGTAGAGAAATACTTGAACATAACATGGAACATCGTATGTTACACCATGAAGCCATTATAAGATATTTTCTTTTCTTTTTTATTTATTATTTTTATTTTATGTGTACACATTTATTGCCTGCATGTAGGTAAGTGCACCAGTGTCGTGCAATGCCCGCAGAAGACAGAAGAGGCTGTCGGATCCCCTGGAACTGGAGTTATGGACACTTATTAGCTGCCGTGTGGGTGCTGGGATTCAAACCCGGGTCTTCTGCAAGAACAACCAGTGTTCTTAACTGCCATCTCTCCAGCCCCCATTATAGGATATTTTTATAAACGTAGTGACCAGAGAAAATATTTACACTCTGTGTTAAATGAGGAAAATATGATTCAGAATTGTATGAATTGCATGTCAATATAGTCACACACAGTACAGACTTAGGTCATCTCTCCGTGAACATGGCATGGAAGTGGAACATGACATGAACACTTTAATAATGGACATCTCTACATGGCACAGTTTACATTCATCTCGTTATTTTTTCAAATGCTTGCTTTGTTTCCTAATGGGAACATTGTATCATTTGATCTTCAGAAAGGCTAATCTGATGTATTCTTATCTTTTTTTTTTTTTTAAGAACAGGAAGCCTGAGTCTCCATTTATATTAGAAAACCACCAATAAGGATTATTTAGAAAAAGAAGGAAAGGGAGCCAGGTGCGGAGGTGCACGCCTGTAGTCCCAGCACTTGGGAGGTAGAGGCAGGAGGATCCGGAGCTGAAGGTTATCCTCAGCTACATAGTGAGTTCAAGGCCAGCCTCGGCTACACGAGCCCCTGTCTGAAACCCAAGGAGCAAAGAAGGAAAGACAAAGGTGTGCCCAGATGCTGGACGGTCTCCATGGCTATGGTTCTCCAGGCTCCTGGGGCTGAGAGGCCTTCTGATACCCCAGCCCAGGAGTGACACCGCTAACCCCCTTGGTGACTAACTGTATCGAGGATGTCGTCAGATGTCACACATGGCAAACAGCAGCGTGGGATGGACAGCGACGTGGTTCGGGTAACTGGTCTTGGTATGTGACTTCCAGAGACGAGAACGACTTAGGAGACAACCCACCCTGTCAAAACCTCTGAGGAAAGCCCCTGAGGTCCGCTTCTCCCTTCGGCCCAGGCTTTCAGCTCATCAGGTGCCTTCATCTCTGCGTACCAGAAACGCGGCCCCAAGCCTGGCATCCCACAGACTCCACAGCCGGTGGGCTCCTCTTCCCTTGTTTCCCACACTGGTTTCCTAGGCTGCGGTTAGGAATGGCGGCCAGAGCTGGCTTGGAACCTCAGGGTGACCCTTCACAGTTCTAGGGACCGGGAGGGTGACACCAAAGTGGCAACAGGGTCACAAGCTCTCTGAGAACTAGGGAAGGCTCCCTCCTGGGTAAGCTGGAGATACCGTGATCACAGCTGCCCACATCCCGGCTGCCTTTGGGCAGAGATTGACAGGGTCGATCTTGAAATATACCCCAAAATACCAAGGATCCAAGAGTCAGAACGTTTGGTTCCTAAACCTCCTGACTCGCCAGGCTACAGTAATCGAGACGGCGAGGTCCTGACGGAAGGGCAGACACGCAGATGAACACAACAGAACCGAGTCCAACGTGAGTCCTCATGCTGACCGCCGATGGGTTCTGACAAGAACACCCCAACAATCCAGCGGCGGGAAGGACAGTCTTCAACAAATGGTACTGGCACAGCCAGGGAGCCACACGCACCAGAACAGAACATCTCTCACAGCCCCCACAAACTTAACTCAGGCTGGGGAAACGGCCCAGTGCGGGAGAATACTTGCAGAGCATTCAAGAGGACTTGAGTTCAAATCCCCAGCACCACGTTAAAGAAAGAAAAGCCAGGCATGGCCCCAAATGTGTGTGTAACCCCGGCTCCAGGGTGGCAGTGGTGTGGGAGGATCGCTGGGGCCTGCCAGTCATCAGCCTAACTTCAGGTCCGGTGAGAGACTCTCAGGGAAAACAGTACAGAGCAATAATGCAGGACACTGGCGCTGCGCTTTGGCTTCTGTATGCCTGCACCCGTGCACACATGTTTACATACACCACACACACACACACACACACACACACACACACACACACACACACTAACTCAAGATGGAGCAAAGTCCTAAAGTCCTAAGCATAGGAGCTAAAATCAGGCCAGGCATGGTGGCACCCACCTTTAATCCCAGCACTCGGGAGGCTGAAGCAGGTGGAACTCTGTGAGATAGAGGCTAGCCTGGTCTACACAGCAAGTTCCAGAACAGCTGGGGCTAAAGGAAGACCTTCTCTCAAAACAAAACAAAAAAATCCTTTAGAAGAAAACACAAGCAAGCACAAATCTTGACGTTGACCAAGACATTTCCTTGACGACATCCAAAGCAGAAGGAAATAACAAGATGAATTTGGTCTCCCTAGTCCCAGCCAGGGACTCCGTCAAAAATCAAACAAAATGAATGGTTTTGGGTTTTTTTGTTGTTGTTGTTGCTGTTTTAGCTGCCATGAGGATGCTGGGAACCGAACCCGTGTCCTCTGCGAGAGCGGCCAATGCTCTTAACCACTGAGCCATCTATCCAAGCCCCCGACACTGTTCTTTCTTTGAAGCACAAAAATGTAGAGTTTGTTTTTGATTGTTTGTTTGACAGGGCCTCCCTAGTTCCAGCCCACTGGACATCACTATTTGGACCAGGCTGGCCTCCATCTCTTAGAGATCCACCTGCTTCTGCCTCCAGAGAGTTGGGATTAAAGGTGCGGGCTAGTACACCCAGCATGTAACTCCAGTTCTAGGGAATCTGACACCCTCTTCTGACTTCCCCAAGCACTGACATGGGTGCACTTAGAAAAATCAAAAACAAAATCTTACACACATGCAGTCTCACTTACATACATGCAGGCAATACACTCATACACATAAAATAAAATCAAAATAACTAATTTTTTTTTTTGTCTTTTTGAAGCAGGGTCTCCCTGCAGCCCCAGCTGTCCTGGAGCTCACTATGTAGACCAGGCTGGCCTTGAACTCACAGAGATCCGCCTGCTTCTGCCTCCCAAGTGCTGGGACTACACCCACCCAGCAAAGTTCATTATGTAGCCCAGGTTAGCTTTGAGCTCCTGCTCCTCCCACCTGAGACTCCCACCACCTGGCTACACAGCAGCACTGTTCACCATGGTCCAGGAGAAGAAACGACAGAGGTGTCTACTGACTGACGAATGAATGCCCAAAGCATCATTCACTTGTACAGCACGGTCAGCCATCAGCAGGAACAGGGCCCTGAACAAGCTACCACAGCAGGCTTTTGTTTGTCATTTTAAGACAGATCTCATGGGGGCTGGAGAGATGGCTCAGCAGTTAGGAGCACTGGCTGCTCTTGCGGAGGACCTGGGTTCAATTCCCAACACCCACAGGCGGCTAACAACCATCCGTAACTCCAGTTCCAGGGGAATCTAACGCCTTCTTCTGACCTCCGCAGGCATTGTATGACGTGGATGTACTTAACACACATGTACTTCATACACATAAAATAAAAATAATAAAATATTTTTAAAAATACAGAGTCTCACTACGGAGCCCAGGCTGGCCGGGAACTTGCAGCAATCCTCCTGTCTCAGCTTCCTAAAGCTGGCATTAGAGACAAACACCACCATTCCTGGCTTAGACAACCTTGATGAAGACCTTGGAAGTCCCTCCCCACCAGCCGCACAGTACGATTCCGTTTATACAGAACATCCCAAATTAGCAACTCAGGGACAGGGCACAGACTGAAGTTACCACAGGCTGAAGGGCAAGGACTGCAGCAGGCAGGGGGGTTATCTTTGGGGTGCTGAGAATGTTCTGGAATTAGACTGTGTTAATGGCTTCATGACATTGGGAACGTTCTATGTACCACTGAAACAGGGGCTTCAGCCACACGCATTGCCCTGGTCAGAGGTTCCTACGTCCCCTCTCGTCCCTGGGTCCCTGGGTCCCCCTCTCCTCTCTCTCTCTTCTAGAGAAAGAAAGCTTTTGCACTAAGCTGACCTGAAAAAGAATCTGTTCATTCAACAAAGGCTTCTGACTCTTCTCAGACCTCAGGTCACAGTGCCCATGGGGAGCTTCCTGCTGACGAGGCAGGGTAGGGGGCGGGGGATGGACGATGTGGCCAAATGGAACCAGCACCCATGTGAACTAAAGATCACAGGCAGAACGGTGGGAGCCTGGGACCAGTCGATCAAGAGCTCCTGGGGAGACCTCTAAACCCCACACATATGTTACACGAGATCAGTGAGGCAGAAGGAAAAACACCCGTCCTATTTGTCCTGCCCCAAGACGCAGCCCCTGCGGAAACAGAAACTCAGTTTGCTGGTAAGTTGCTCCGTTTAGCTTCCCTCCCAGTGTGGGACTGGAAATGACCTCATACTGCGAGTAATTTTACATTAAATTACACTCTCTGCATTTGTTAGTTGCCTAATATTTTCATGTAATAAGTAAATTGTTTTTGTGGTTAAAAATTCACAAAACAGCCTGGGTGTGGTAGTGCACACCTTTAATCCTAACACTCAGGAAGCAGAGGCTGGTGGATCTCTGTCAGATGGAGGCCAGCCTGGTCTACATGGTGAGTTCCAGGCCAGATGGGGCTACAGGGAGACCATGTCTCAAAAAACCAAAATATTTTTTTTTTCACAAAACCAGGCTGAGGGGATGGCTCAGTGGGTAAAGCACCTGACATATAGTCATGAGGATCTGAATTTGAACCCCCAGAACCCACATAAAGCTGAACACAACAGTATCTGTAATCCCAGCATTCCTAGGAGATGGGAGGCAGAGCAAGGAGAATTCCCAGAAGCCCACGCGCCAGCCTACCTGGCATATACAGTGGTAAACAACAAGAGATCCTGTCTACAACAAGGTGAACAGAGAGGACGAACAGTGGAGGTTGTCCTCTGACCCTCACACATGTACTATGTCATGTATGCACACATACAAACACATATGCATGCATACAGTTTTCTTTTTAATTAAACTTTATTTTATGTGTTGAGACATATTGTCCGCATGTAGGTAGGTACACCCATGTCATGCCATACCCACAGAAGAGGGTGGTCGGAGCCTCTGGAACTAGAGTTACTGACGGTTGTTAGCCACCATGTAGGTGCTGGGAATTGAACCTGGGTCCTCTGCAAGAGCAGCCAGTGCTCTTAACCGCTCTCCAGCCCAAAGTTTTTCTTTTAGCGACAGGGTCTCCCTGTAGCCCCAGGTGGCTTAGAACTCACTTTGTAGACCAGGCTATGCTTGAACTCACAGAGATCTGCGCCTCTGCCTCCCAAGCGCTGGGATTAAAGGTGTATGCCACCACACCCGACCCCAAAGTTTTTCTTTTTTAAGTCACAGAATATTGATGTACAGACTCAGCCTTGGAAACCCTGGTTTGTGCAACCCCAAGGGGTTGTCAACTTTGTTGTGACTGTTGCCCTAAACTTCATGTATGTGTTTACACACAATTGAAGGAATAACTCACATAGTTTGTAGACACTATTTCAGGATATGACTGACCTCTGTATCCACCAGTTCCACACTTTGGAGTCAATGAAACACGGATTGAAAATATTCGGAAAAGGCTGCAGCATAGCTCAGTAGCAAAAGTCTGCCTAGCATGCAGAGGGTCCTAGTCCCAGCACAAAAAGGGAGAATATTTCAGAAAAAAAAATGTGTATTTTCTGAACATGTGCAGATTCTGGTTTTAGGCCTTAGTCCTTCAACAACAGAAGCAGCAACTCTCTGCATAGCGTGTACAGTATGTATGCATCTACGCTGTAGGAAGTGTTATGAGTCCTCCAGAGATGATCTGAAGCCTCCAGGAGGATGTGCACAGGTTCTACACAAACACTAACACAGGGCCACCAGGCACCCAACTTTGGGGATCCCTGCCTGAGGATCCTGGTGTCCATCCCCGTGATACCGAGGGATGACTAGAGTGGCTCAGAAGCTGTTTAAATGGGCCATCTTTCATCTTACACTCAACTGAGCCCATGAGGTGGTCAACCACGTCTCCATCAAGGAAGGAGGGTGAAGAGAGTGACCCACACGGGGCAACAGGACCACCCACAGTGCCGGGGTCATCAGCACACCCCTCACCCAGGACTCTATAGACAGAGAAGCAAGAAGTGCTGTGTGGGGGGGCTGGGGGGGCAGGTCAGGTGGAATCCATGGAAAGGGGTGTGTGGGGGCTGGGGGGCAGGTCAGGTGGAGCGTCCATAGAAAGGGGTGTGGCTTGTGACAGGCTTTATCCTGAAGGTGGGGGCATGGGGACAGCACTGGTACTTTGTTTGGATTTTTAAATTTTTATTTTTATTTTATGTGTTGGCTTGTATTGTCTGCATGTAGGTAAGTGCACCCGTGTCATGCAATGCCCTCGGAGGACAGAAGAGGCTGTTGGATCCCCTGGAACTGGAGTTATGGACAGTTGTTAACTGCCATGTGGGTGCTGGGATTTGAATCTGGGTCTTCGGCAAGAGCAGCCAGTGTCCTTAACCGCTGACCCATCTCTCCAGCCCGAGCCCTGGTACTCTGAGGAGAACATGAAGGGTGCAAGGCATGCTGGGAGAGGGAGGAGGATGCGAGGGCTGGTGGGTGTACTGGAGGAGCACTCCATGAGGCTGTGTGTGTATGCATGTGTGTGTGTGCAGTGCATGTGCAGTATACATGTGCATAGTGTATATATGTTGAGTATTGCAGTATGTGTGTAGTCTGTGTGTACAGTGTGTGTGCACAGTGTATGCGTGTACAGTATGTATACAGTGTATGTGTAGTGTATGTATATAGTGTATGTATGTATAGTGTGTGTACAATATATGTGTGAGAAGTGTGTGTGGTATGCGTGTGTATACAGCATATGTGTGCCATGTATGTGAGTGTAGTGTATGTGTGTGCAGTAATGTGTGTAGTGTATGTGTGTGCAGTATGTGTAGTGCATGTAGTACGTGTGTGTGCACATGTGAACACATGGAGGGCAGAGGTAGACATTGAGTGTCTTCCTTCTATCACACTCCACCTTACTTTTTAAATTTATTTATTATTTTTTTATGTGTATGTGTAAGTGCACCAGTATCATGTAGTGCCCATGGAGGACAGAAGAAGGCATCAGAGTCCCTGGAACTGGAGTTATGAACAGTTGTTAGCCGCCATGTAGGTGCTGGGATTTGAACCCAGGTCTTCTGCAAGAATGGCCAGTGCTCTTGACTGCTGAGCCATCTCCCCAGTCCCTCCACCTTATTTTTTGAGACACGGTCTCTCACTGAACCCATGGCTTACTGGGATTGGCTAGACTAGCTGGCCGGGGAGCTCCAGGGATCCACTTGCCTCTGCCTCCACAGGGCAGGGGTTGCAGACGTGTATGACCACATCTAGTTTTGCACAGGCACCAGGAATCCAAGCTTAGGTCCTCATGCTTGAAAGTCAGCACTTTACTGACTGAAAGATCTGGAAAATGCTGCCCAAAAGAATGCAGAGCAGATGGATGCACATCCAGGAGTGCCCTGACAGCTGCCGGAAACCGCACAGCCAAGTATCTACCAAGGGATAAGGGAGAGGTTTTACTGCATCTTGAACTTCTAGATAACAGTCCATTGCTGAGGGAAGCCAAGCAGGGACTCAAGACAGGAACCTGGAGGCAGGAACTGAAGCAGAGACCCTGGGGGAACGCTGCTTACTGGCCGGCTCCCCTGGCTTGCTCAGCTACCTTTCTTATCCAGCCCCCGTCCACCTGCCTAGGGATGACCCTGCTCACAGTGGGCTGGGCCCTCCTACATCAGTTAGCAGCCAAGAAAATGCCCCAAAGACATGGTCACAGGTCAACGTGATGGCAGAAATTCCTCAGTTGAGGGCCCCTCTTCCCAGGTGTGTCAGGCTGACAACCAAGATGAGACACCACAGTAGGGAAACACGTGGGCGTCTCTGTGAGCCACTGAGGTCTAAGTGGGGAAGGAAAACCTGCTCTGAACGTGGGCAGCACCTTCCCTCAGGCTGCTGTCTAAGACTGAATAAAAAGGAGAAAACGAGCTGAGCACCAGCATTCATCGCTCTCTGCTTCCTGACTGTGGGCACAGTGCCGCCAGCTGCCCCACACTCCGGCTGCCATGCCTTCCCCCTGTGGTAGACTGCACCCCAGAACTGTGAGCCGGAATAAACCTTCCTTGAAGCTGCTTTCTCAGGTGTTTTGTCACAGCAACGGGAGCTGCAACTAACACGGTGTATGTGCTGTTTTACAAACGCTATTCAGCCTGAAGAGCTAAAACAGAAGGGGAATGCTCTGGGGTTCCTGTTTCCTGTGCCCCAAAGCACATTCCCATTTTCCCTGCCTTGGCCTGGCTTTGGTCAGACAGGACATAGAGACAGATGACCAGCAGGTTGGTCCATGCCGGTCCCCTGCAAAGGTGGTACGGATTGGCAGGTGGGCCTGGTGGAAACTCACCCCCGCTCATCTCGGCTTTGAGGATAATAAATTTGTGTATCAGTCTCAGAACGGCTGAAGGCTGAGGGTGGAAGGCCAGCCACCTTTCCTTTCATGTGCCTTCATGGCTGACTTCCTGTCAAATTCCCAGTCTACCCTCAGGGGGACCTGAACACCATACCTGGGGCACCCCCAAGTTACCCGTAGTTGGGGAATGGCAAGCCTGTGGGAGAAGTTGGTCTGCTCGGTCCCTTTGTCCCTATGCCTTTCCTGTTGGCAGCGGAAAAATCCCACTAACCGCTTCACGCACAGGTCACAGAGACCCCCCCAAACCCAAGCTCTGAGTGGCATTTCCCATCCCAGTGGGCTTTGGAGTCCAGTACAGAAAGCCTCATTGTCTTGTAGTGGTTCATGCCCTCCAGGGCATCGGGAGAATGAAATGAACAGAGCTTCTGGGATCTACCTGGGGGCTGGGCTGCAGGCTGCAGGAAGTTCTGCCAAGCCGGGTCCTGCTTACCCACAGCCCCAGCTGGCTGTGAAGCCCTCTCTGGAAGCCCAGGCTCTCAAGTGCCCTACTTAAAAGGGCACCTGACCAAACCAGGTGTTCTTTAAGCCCTTGTGAGGAGCCATTGATGGGTGAGACAAAAGGAATGCTTGAGACCAGAAGCAAGCGGAGTGTTCTCTGAAGCCACAGCTCCTGATTTCAAAGTATCAATGAATGATAATGGGGGTGGGGGGGGCCACCGTCCACAATAGGTCCACCTGAGAGTTAGATAGCCAGAGTTCCTTTGTAGCACAGTCTACAGCCAGCTCTTCTTCCGGTAAGGTCCCCAATGTCCCCAAACCTGTCACCAGCAGCCAGGAACTGTCCCTACAGCCCTGGGCGCAAACTCAATTCCAGTGACCACAGGTTCACCACAGAACAATCAGGGTCTGTGAGCAGATACCTGGGGCAACCTCCAGGAGTCAGGGTGGCAGCTGCTTGGCCACAAGACAGGCCTTCCTGTAGCCTTTACCCAGGTCACAGCCAGCCAAAGCGTGGAGGACGAGTCTGCTCTGTCCCCACATGACTGACTGGTCAACTCACCATCAGCCTTTGATCTTGACCTTACCGCCTGTACTTGGAAGATGAGAATGAACAGGCACAGAGCACAGTGAGTTCCCCAGGTGTTCACAGTGCCCTCCTCACGTCCTCCTTAGCATACCCTTCTTTAGGTGGGGAAACTGAGGCACTGGCCCCATATTAAATAGTCTTCCTGATGTCAGGGGAATGCTTCTGTGTCCTCTGGTGTTGCCAATGCACAGAAAGCCAATGTGGGTAGGAAGAGTTGACAAGATAGGAGGGGCGGACTCGCAGGAGAGGAACACAGAAGGCTCAGTTCCCAGGAGTTGAGCAGCTGCATGGATGAGCCCATGATCTTCCCGTGGAAAGACAAGCTCAGGGGAGTCTAGTGGAAGCTGAGCCCCGAACAGCAAAACCTCACAGTACCTGACAGAACAGCACTGTGGAACTGAGCCTGACCCCAGGTGACCTGTCCGAGAGTAGGCCCACCGTGGCATGGGGCTGACTGAGGTTTAACTTAATCTCTCCCACTGGCAATGCCCATCCACCTATCAGAAATAAGATCCATGCAATCCCCTCTTGTTGGAAACTGATGCTGTGGGCCGTGGGTACGGCTCTGGACCATCCACACCGTCTCTTCCCAGCTCACATGAGACCCTGGATAAGGCTGCAGGAACGTGGGCTGGGGCAGCCTCTACTTCTGGCCTGGCTGCTTTGGGGAAGAGAGACAAGAAGCCTGAGAGTCGTATGAACTCCTGTGGGGACAGCTATGGGAGGGTACCAAAGGGCAAGGGGCAAGGGGGTAGAAAGATGATTTTATTATGTATGAAATACACAAAAATTCAGTAAAAATTATTTTCAAAAGCCCAAGATTCCTTAGCTGGAGGAAAGGAAGAATAAGACCAGACATTCCGTCCTAGAGTGGCTTCTTATTTTAAACACTTCAAATATTTTCCTCTGTGCTTCGTCTAAAATATGTAAGTACACCATGTGTATACAGTGTCCACAGAAGCCAGAAGAGGATGTCAGGTCCCCTGGAACTGGAGTTATGGATGGTTGCTAGCCACCTCGTGGGTGCTGGGAACTGAACCCACGTCCTCTGTAAGAACAGCCAGTGCTCTTAACTGCGGAGCCATATTTCCAGCCCTATTTTATATTTTTTTGAGACAGGGTCTAATATAGCCTGAGCTGGACTTGAACTTGTGATCCTCTTGCTTCTGCTTCCTGAGTACTGGAATTATGGGGATGCACCACCTCCTCCAGCAACCCAAGTGTCTTTGCTGACCATGATCTACTTCCTAAAATATTCTACCTGACCCTGGGTAGAATATTTGACTTTTTCCTCAACAAGGAGAACAAGTGTCTCTGAAGTCCCACCTACTTTGTGACCCCTCCTTTACTGTGTGAGGACAGGTCAAGACACACAGAGCCCTCACAGCCCTGAGGGATGGTCCCCGGTATGCTCCGTGAGCTGGCTTCACATCCAGAAGAGGCTGGGATGGGGTTGGCATGGAACCCTCCATCCTGACAGCCTCTGACCCCTGGTAAGGAGACCTCTCACCCCGGCCCTCAGCCTCTTCCCAGCAAATTTGCCATCCACTGATGTGCACTGCTCCCCCTGGCCAGGGTGGCATCTTTAACACCACTGTAACCCTCCGCCAAGGGCCTGGCACAAGAGAGGGTGGAAAGGAGATGGGTTGATCTCTCAGTGACATGGCTCTAGGAGTTTCTAAAACGCACATTGCACATGAAACTAACAGTTCCAAGCAAAACTGAAGACTGTCTGCCGTAATTAACATCGCACTTGTGTGCAGGCATACACACGTGCCACACAGCGGAGCTGGATCAATCCACCTACCAGGCTGGGCCCTGTGGCTTTCTGCTGGCCAGCTCCTCGCTCTAGGGACTGCTGATCGCTCAGTCAGCCGTGCCCGGGAGGACAATCAATGTGGCTCCCAGAATGGCAGATCAGAGCATTAAACCTCTATGACTGAGGGGCCTTCTGCTGCTGGGGATGGGGCGGAGGGAGGGGGGGGGCTTGCATGCTTTCCCAGACCTCAGCACTGGCGAGTCCCAGGGGAAGCCTGTGGTGCTCGTCTGGAGATGTCTTTTCTGACAAGTGGAGATGGAAGTAATCCGAGAGAGGCCAGCCTGATTCTGCCACTTCAGCCTCAGACCCTTCCCTGGTCCAGCCTGGAGAGACGACCTGGCTGTCCGAGGCAGTGGGGGCTGAGGGCCACAGGCTGGGAAGAGAGGCTGAGGGGATAAATCACTGCTCTTTACAGGGGCTTTTCGCTCCCGGGTGCTGAGCTGCTGGAGCCAGCAAGACAGCATCTCAGCTCCTGCGATTAACGCGACACCACGTGGGTGTGCACAGGGCTAATTATGAAAGGTGTAAATCACAGGCAGGGAGAGACAGGCACATCACTCAGGTTTATTACCGACACAGTTTAGTAAAAGATAACCAGGCTGGATGGCCTGTCTTCTCCTTGCTAGCCCAGCTGTGGGGTGGGGCAGCGGATGGTGGGGAGGGCTGTGCCAGCATCCATAAGGGAGGAGAGGACAAACTAGCAGTCCCTTGGGTGCCATTTTTATTTAAATCTTATCTTAGTCCAATTGCGTGACAGCACCCATTTCCCAGGAAAATGAAGGAACATTTCACTCCACATCTCCAACTGCTTTCATGTGCTTCCGTGTGTCCTGCCTGCGTGCCATCACAGAGCCCATCATCCACACAAGATGTCGTTGGTGCTATTAACCAGCATCCTTCATTAAGGGCTGGAAACCGGAAAGGCAGCAATCGTTTATTTTTCTTTTTCCCTTAAGGCATTTGCAAATATGCTCAGAGGCTGTGAGACTCCGGGTGCATCTAATAAATAAAGCAAAATAATTAATAGCCCGCATGGTCTGGAGACTGTCATCCCTATAGCTCCTATGCTGGGTGGTTGAGCACTGAGTGCTCCTTTTCATCCTGTATGATTTCATTTTTGGAATACATTGGGTTACTGAGGACATGGCAGAATCATTCTGAACTCAAAATTAGTGAAAATTTGGGCCAGCTAGAAGGCTCAAGGGGTGAAGGAGCTTGCTGCCAAGTCTAATGGTCTGAGTTCCTTCCCCAAGATCCACATGGTGGAGAGAAGCAGCTCCTGAAAGTTGTCCTTTGACTTCTGCACTGTGTTGAGGTACACCCACCCACTCATCCACAAATAAATACATGAAAAAAATACATGTTACATGTTAAAAAAAAAAGTGGAATGTCAAGTTGAACAGTTCTGATTTTACAGAAATTAACAAAGATGAACATAGATCTCTGAACCAAAGCGCTCTCTTAGGATCCATGTGCACAGCTCAAACTCACAGCAGCATCAAGGACATTTTGTACAACTTAAAAAAGATAAGGGGTGGGGCTGGAGAGCAGTTAAGAGCTGACTGACTCCTCTTGCAGAGGACCCAGGTTTGATTCCCAGCACCCAAATGGCGGCTAAGAACCATCCTTAACTCCAGTTCCAGGGGAATCCGAAGCCCTCTTCTGACCTCCAGGGCATTGCACGACACGGGTGCACTCACATACATGCAGGCAATACACTCATACACATAAAATAAAAATAATAAATATTTTTTAAAATGATAAGGGGCTAGACATAGTGGCGCACACCTTTAATCCCAGCACTCAAGTGGCCTGTGTGTTCGAGGCCAGCCTGGTCTACAAAGCGAGTTCAAGGACAGCTGGAGCTACAGGGAAACCCTGTCTCAAAAAGATTAAAAAAAAAATAATAATAATAATAATAATAATAAGAGAAGGAACAAGTTGATAATAATAATAATAATAATAATAAGAGAAGGAACAAGTTCTGGCTTGAACCGGACCTGAGGTCAGGCAGGAGCTGGACCTGGGGTGAGACAGGAGGCAGTTCTGGGGTGCAGCGGGCCGATGCAGCCATCCTGGCAACACCTGGTGCTGGCCAGTCAGAGAACATAGGAGAACAAGGTACAGCCTAGGGGTGGGGGTGGGGGTGGGGGTGAGAACCCAGGCCATCCCCAAGGTCACCACCATGCAGCCTTTTGAAAGGGAACCACACACTTCTCAAAGCTTGGCTGTCATACTGTCACATTCCAGAACAGAGTTGGGTGAAGAAGGGCAGGAGAGAGGGAGGATGTTGCTGTTACAAATGGGCCTCGGTGCGCCATCCTGTGTCCTTTCTAGAGGACCAAAGGCTCAGTGGTAATCTACAGAAGTCCAGGGGCCTTGGAGGTGTTCAGTTAAAACACCTGGAATTGACCCTGGGGGATCTGTTGCCCCAAATCACAGTTTCACCAGGAGGAGAGGACCCTGGGCCCCTCTTCACATCCGAGCCTGCAGGGCCCAGCAGCAGTGGAACCAGAAACCAATCTCCTGACCTCATTGTCAGGACCACGGCCCACCAGGGGCTCTGCAGGCTGGACCAGCACTCCCTTAGGGGTCTACTGTGGTCAACAGCAGGATGTCTTCCTGGTTGCTGGGCCTACAGGGGGCACCTGTGTCTACCAGTCAGAGCCGGAAGGCCAACTCCCAGTGTCAGTGGCCTGGAGGCTCATGGGGACCTCTGTGGCCTCCGGGTGGATCCTGTTGCTGTGCAGAAATGGCTAATCATCACCCAGGCTGGTGGCTTCCCAACTTTCTTTTAACGTTCCCCTAGGCTATTTAAAAATGGAATGAATACTAATAATAATTTGACTAAATTTAGGTGTTCCCCTTAGGCACTGATTAAATTTCATGAACTCTTTTTCAGGCGCTCAGCCCAAATTCCATTTCTCTCTGTGTGCCACAGCCAAACTGGGGCTAAATACCGGACTTGCTGACCGTGGCATGGAGTGGGTGAATTCCACCTAGAGAGCACCATCTTCCTTCTTGAGTGACAGCTCAGTAAGAAAAGGGTCTCCAGGAAACAGGCGGTGGAGGAGTAGGGAGCACTATTGAAGGTGGGGTAACCAGAGTTTGCTCAGAAAAAGAGCACATGGTCCTGGATCTGCAGGCCCCAAAGATCTGCCAGGTCATCTACCGGTGTCCAAGCGAGGGATGACCTAAGCTGGGACTCTCCCTTGGTGGGAGGAAGTGGGACTAGAAGACAGAACCTTCTGGACTCTGGACTTAGGGCCTTTAAGACACTCTTTGAACCTCTGTCCCCCTTGGATGGCTAAAGACCCCAAAGTTGACCTTGAGTTGACCTAGATCTGACTTAGAGCTACAAGTGCCAAGACAGAGATGTGAACTGGGCCCAAGGTCGACCCTGAGGGGGCTGCTATCCACCACACCCAGCTCAGCAACAGTGGGCACACGGCTCTAGGGAAGTTTCTTTGTGAAAACGCACAAACCTTCACTACAGACAAACACTCAAGATGCTTCCCAAAGTAAATAATATCACAATTAACTTCCGTGTGTGGTCAAGGCTATACACAGATCCTGTGTGTGCACACATGTACACATGGAACCTGAGTGTGCCATTGTGAAGCCATCTGGTGGCGCTTTGCCGGCACTCGCGGGCTGTGTGGGTGTGGCTGTGTGCCTCCATCACACCTCTACACATCTGCACTTTTCCACAACCAGGACTCAAACCACTCATGCAGCAACCTGGCAAGCGTCTCTGGCCGGTATAGTCACCCTGGCCTGTGTCTCTGGAAACCACTGGAGGAAGAATCCCACCTGTGGACAAGCTCCAACACAGACACAGCCAGCAAAGAGAAACAGAGAACCCGGAGCAGTTGGATGCCCAAGGGAGGGGCACGGTCAAGTGGAACACCTCACAGTGAGATGGCAGGAGACAAAAATGATGGTCAAGGAGACACGTGGCATGGGGAGAGTTCCCGACGGGGCGTGACTGGAACGGCACAGGGCAGAGCAGCAGGGTCCTGCGGGGCAGCGTGAAAACTATGCAAAACAACGGGCATGGTCCTAGGTCCCCTTCACGGGACTGCTCAAGTCCCTCTGCACCAAACAGCCATGGAAGATTGTTATAGTTGCACTGTCAAACAACGGGCATGGTCCTAGGTCCCCTTCACGGGACTGCTCAAGTCCCTCTGCACCAAACAGCCGTGGAAGATTGTTATAGTGGCACTGTCAAAGATGGGGGGGGCAACAAAAACTGGGTCTGAAAAGATGAATCACTCAGTAAAGTATTTGCCACATAAACCCAAGGACTTGAGTTCAGATACCCAGCACGCAGGTAAAAAGCCAGGTGATGTGGCCTGGAGGCAAAGACAGGACCATCTCTGGAGGTTATCAGCCAGCCTAGCTGAACCACTGAGCTCCGGGTTCAGCCAGAAAGCCTGTCTTACAAAAGAAGACTGACGGCCAGGGAGATGGTTTAGTTGGTTAAAGTGCCTGCTGTGCTAGTACAGGGACCTGAGTTTGGATCCTCAGAACCCATGTAAAAAGTCAGTTATACGGCAGTTCAAACCCATAATCCCAGGTTTGGGGGCACAGGGGCAGAGGCACCAGGATTGCCGAAGCATATGGGCCAGCCGGCCTAGCAGAGTCGCCGAGCTTCAGTTCCAGAAAGAGATCCCGTCTCACTGAATGAAGAGCAAACCAGGTTGGAGAGCAACAGAAGGAGATACTGAACATCCACCCCAGCCTCAGGTGCACACACACGTTCACATCGTACACCACACATGCACACACAAACACGCTCACACTCGTACACCACACATGCACACACAAAGTCACACTCATACACCACACATGCACACACGATCACATCATACACCACACATGCACACACAAACACGCTCACACTCATACACCACACATGCACACACAAAGTCACACTCATACACCACACATGCACACACGTTCACATCATACACCACACATGCACACACAAACACGCTCACACTCGTACACCACACATGCACACACAAAGTCACACTCATACACCACACATGCACACACGATCACATCATACACCACACATGCACACACAAACACGCTCACACTCGTACACCACACATGCACACACAAAGTCACACTCATACACCACACATGCACACACGATCACATCATACACCACACATGCACACACAAACACGCTCACACTCGTACACCACACATGCACACACAAAGTCACACTCATACACCACACATGCACACACGATCACATCATACACCACACATGCACACACAAACACGCTCACACTCGTACACCACACATGCACACACAAAGTCACACTCATACACCACACATGCACACACGATCACATCATACACCACACATGCACACACAAACACGCTCACACTCGTACACCACACATGCACACACAAAGTCACACTCATACACCACACATGCACACACGATCACATCATACACCACACATGCACACACAAACACGCTCACACTCGTACACCACACATGCACACACAAAGTCACACTCATACACCACACATGCACACACGATCACATCATACACCACACATGCACACACAAACACGCTCACACTCGTACACCACACATGCACACACAAAGTCACACTCATACACCACACATGCACACACGATCACATCATACACCACACATGCACACACAAACACGCTCACACTCGTACACCACACATGCACACACAAAGTCACACTCATACACCACACATGCACACACGATCACATCATACACCACACATGCACACACAAACACGCTCACACTCGTACACCACACATGCACACACAAAGTCACACTCATACACCACACATGCACACACGATCACATCATACACCACACATGCACACACAAACACGCTCACACTCGTACACCACACATGCACACACAAAGTCACACTCATACACCACACATGCACACACGATCACATCATACACCACACATGCACACACAAACACGCTCACACTCGTACACCACACATGCACACACAAAGTCACACTCATACACCACACATGCACACACGATCACATCATACACCACACATGCACACACAAACACGCTCACACTCGTACACCACACATGCACACACAAAGCTCACACTCATACACCACACATGCACACACGATCACATCATACACCACACATGCACACACAAACACGCTCACACTCGTACACCACACATGCACACACAAAGTCACACTCATACACCACACATGCACACACGATCACACTCATACACCACACATGCACACACAAACACGCTCACACTCGTACACCACACATGCACACACAAAGTCACACTCATACACCACACATGCACACACGATCACATCATACACCACACATGCACACACAAACACGCTCACACTCATACACCACACATGCACACACAAACACGCTCACACTCATACACTACACATGCACACATACATGACTCATATACCACACATGCACACACATACACACACACCCCACACACGGAAAAAAACCAGAAAACTCCAGCAGGTCCCCAACAGGGACATGGGCAGAGTAGAGAGGAGCCACAGCTTGGATACTCCGTGGCAATGACCACACAAGAGCCACGGAGCCTCTGATGTGACGCCAACCAGCGCCGCACAGCTCTGCTCCAATCATACAGAATTAGACAACAAGACTGGAAAACATTCACATCTGGGAAGAGCTGCTTAAAAGGGTGAGGGAATGATGCCCAAAGCCTGCTGGGAAGTAACCCCTTCCCCAGAGCTGGGACTGGGTGCTGAATCAGGGAGAGGAGCTGTAACTTAGTGTGGTGGGCTTAAGCGCAGCAGGGGCGGGGCTCAGTGTGTTACCATTTTCCACTGACTACACATTACACAGATGCTTTTGCATATATCAAATACAAAAAAATGTTTACAAATTTAACCAAGAAGCCAGATTTTATTTCTAGCCTGCCTATAGCTCTACTTGGGTATCAAAGATAATGAAAAGTAAATAAAAATAGCTGGGTGTGGTGGTGCACACCTTTAATCCCAGCACTTGGGAGGCAGAGGCAGGCGGATGTCTGTGAGATGGAGGCCAGCCTGGTCTGCGAAGTGAGTTCCAGGCCAGCCGGGGCTATAGGGACACCATGTCTCAAAAAAATTAATTAATTAATTAAGACAAGGGTTAGGGAGATAATGCTGTGGTGATGGAGGGGCAGAGAACGTAGGTAGAATTTCATCTTGTTTTTTTCCTTATTTTCCAAAATTTTGTTAGAGTGCTGGTTAGTTTTTTGTTTTTGTTTTTGTCAATTTGACACAAACTAGAGTCACTTGGGAAAATTTCCTTCATCAGATTGTTCTGTTTGTTTCTTAATTGTTCTGTTTGTTTCTTGATTGACAATTGATACAGGCGGGCCCAGTCCACCGTGGACAGTGCCATCCCTGGGCAGGTGGGCCTGGGCTGTAAGACAAAGCCAGAGGAGCAAGCCAGTGAGCAGCGTTCCTCTGTGGGGTCTGCTTCAGTTCCTGTCTCTGGTTCCTGCCTTGACTTCTCTGGGTGACAGACTGTGATCTGTGAGCCAGTGAACACTGTCCTCTCCAAGCTGTTTTCTGTTTCTGTTTTGTTTTGGTCTTTTTGAAACAGGGTCTCTGTAGCCCCAGCTGTCCTGGAACTCACTATGTAGACCAGGCTGGCCTTGAACTCACAGAGATCCAGCTGTTTTTGTTTTTTAATCAGTGTTTTATCACAACAGAAAGTAAACTAGAACAATGTGTTCCCTTTAGAATACAAAACCCAAACTGAAAACCCTCCAAGACACGGAAAATGTCAAAAGCAAAAACAACAAACAAACAAAAAAACAAACCCAAGCCAGAGCTGGGGGAGACGCGTCTCAAGGTAATAACGTGGAGATGGACGGGGGCTGGGAGATGGCGCAGAGGTTAAGAGCACCGGCTGCTCTTGCAGAAGACCCAGGTTTGAATCCCAGCGCCCACACGGCAGCTAACAACTGTTTGTAACTCCAGTTCCAGGGGATCTGAATTCCAAGGGCATTGCACTACACGGGTGCACTCCCGTGCACACAGTCAATACACACATACACATACAATAAAAATAATAAATAGCTGGGCATTGTGGCACACGCCTTTAATCCCAGCACTTAGGAGGCAGAGGCAGGCAGATCTTTGCAAGTTCAAGGCCAGCCTGGTCTACATAGTGAGTTCCAGGACAGCTGGGGCTACAGGGAGACCCTGTCTCAAAAAGACAAATAATAATAATAATAATAATAATAATTAATAAATAATAAAAAATAACAATGTGGAGAAGGTACTTCAAGTTCTGCTCTGGCCTCCACATGTGTGTGCTTAGGCACACTTACATGCATACCAAAGTGGGTGTAACACACACACACACACACACACACACACACACAAAATCAACCCACAGCTTCAACAGGATGCTACAACTGTAAGTCAAAACCCAGCCAATGTCACATTGTGTAACTGGACTTGAACTTGTGGTCCTCCTGTCTCTGCCTCCTAAGTGCTGGGACTACACACATGTGCCACTATCCTGGTTTGGTTTATTATGGTGTTGCAGTTGGAATCCAAGGCTTCATACCTGAAATACAATCACTCGACCACCTCAGCTACATCCCTAGTCCATAGTCTCATTCTCTTAAAAATTACATTTATGGGGCTGGAGAGACAGCTCAGCGGTTAAGAACACTGGCTGTTCTTGCAGAAAACTCAGGTTCAAATCCCAGTGCCCACATGGCAGCTAACAACTGTCCAGTTCCAGGGGATCCGATAGCCTTTTATGTCCTCTATGGGCATTGCATGACATGGGTGCACTTACCTACATGCAGGCAATACACACATACACATAAAATAAATAAAATATTTTTAAAAATAAAATAAAAATTTATTTATTTTATTTTGTATGCATGAATGTTTTGCCTGCATGTATGTAAATGCACTCATATCATGCCATGCCTGTGGAGGTTGGAAAAGGCATCAGATCCCCTGGAACTGGAGTTACAGATGGTTGCTAGCCACCGTATGGGTGCTGGGAACTGAACCCAGGTCCTCTGCAAGCGCAGCCAGTGCTCTTAACCACTGATCAAGCTCTCCAGTCCCCACATCCTTGTTCTTAAACAGAAAATGAAAACAGAGCTCAACAGCTGGACACCCCCACCAGCCGCCCACCCTGCCTCCTGACTCTCAGGATTCCTCGTTCAGATGTGACACCCCAGCTGGTCTGACAGTCCCCCCCAGGCCGACCCAGGGGCTACACTGTGAAGGTGATACAGTGTTTTCCTGGGTCACAGCTGGGAGTCGATGGTGACAGAAATATCAGGATGTCCCTTCAGGTCTGGGAAGTTCCTTCCCGCTATCTCAGCTTCCTGGGGCTCACGGACGACCCTCAAGGTCCTGCTTAACTTGCAAGGACACATCCCCCATCTCAACTGTCCCCCTGGGTGTATGTGTTTGCTCCTGTCTTATAATGATAGACTCTGGGCTCAGGCCCACCTCCACCTACCCTCCCCTTGATTTGATCAGATCAGCAAAGCCCCTACCTCAGAAGATGGTCACACTCAGGGGTTGTGAGTAGCTGTGCATTTTGGGTGTGACACACACCACCACCATAGTCTCCAGGAAGTGAAGACATGTTTGATGTTTTCACCCTGGTCCCAGCATGACTGGGGACAGCTCCTATTGACGTAGGCAGGTCTGTCTCCGGTGCCAAATGTGCACCTCCCCTTCCCCTGCGAGGGAACACCCACCCCACACTCTGAGATCACGCTCTGCCTAAGATGCCGGGGGTGGGGGGGATGACAGGACACGGACACTGGTGTTACCGCGTGTCCTTGCGGAAGCCATCGTTCATTGATCTCCACTTCCCTCTCAAACATGCGTTTCCTGTCGTAAACTGTGCTAAATGCTATTTAGTAGCTAATTAACTTTCTGTGTGAAGACCTCTCTAATTGCAGGATCTCCCCGGCTCTGCCTGGGTCCTCGGGGGACCCCAGAGCTGTCCAGGGGCGTTCGTTCTGCCTACTCCCGCCTCACAAGCACGACGTCCAGCCTGACAACAAACTGCCAATCAAGGCTGTGGAGGCCAAGGGGGACCAAATTAGGTAACTTCCGCTATTGCCAAACTTGCTTGGCAAAGCTTAATTTAAATAAGAAAGCAAAAACATTATGAAAATTAATTTTTCCCAATAAAACTCTGCCAGGTGGCAGAAGGTGAAGCATCCCCCTGCGCCCCAGAACCACTGGTTTCAGCTGTGAAACATCCCAGACAGGAATTGGTTTCTATTTTGACTATGCGGAAGCCTGCCATCCGTCACAGGGAGAGATAATCAGAAAATAAAAGGTTTTGATTAGCCTCACATACATCACTGCAGTGCCAACTACGGCAGGATCCCTAAGCACGGGAAGCAGGATGTGGCAAAGGTGGATGTCTGTCACGCCCCCCACCCCCTGTTCAGGGCCAATAGCCACCGTGGGCTTTGTTCACTGTTCCTACACTTCATTTCTAGGAGAGTCAGACAGAACCATCGCCATGACAAATCAATACTCGATCCATAAAAACCATAAAGATGGTCTCTGATCGTCCCCGAAGACAGAAGTCCAACCCCAGCACAGAGGACAAGAGCCAATTCCTCAGCCCTCATCATCAGCGCTGTCATGCTGGTCACACAGCCCCTGACATCCTCTGCAAAGGACCAGTGTAATGTCATCTCCCTGCACCAAGATCCTTTATCAGAGAAGACAACAGAAAACAGAATCCAACTCATCTCCTGCCAAAGCCTCAGCTAGCCTTGCCTTTGAAGGATGAATAAAGGGGTGTGTCCACCCTAGCAGTCACCAACGCCAACGCCCTTAGGAGAGGCTGGGTCACCACGGTTGGAAAGCGTATGCTAGTCTCCCTTCCCCAAAAGGGCTCAGCAAGCCTGACCTCCCTTGGCAGGAAATGTAGCCTGAGTCCCTGCAGCTCTGCCTGGCTCAGGTGGGAAAGGGGTATGAGGGTACAGTGTATCTCACCCGGGGAAGGGGCTGGACTTTGAGGTCACCGCCCCTCTTGCCTTGCCTTACAGTCTCTGCTGTTGTATTTATGGGTCTCCGTTCCTGAGGTGACCTGAGACGTATTGGGTTTCCGAAGAGACATCTCAAACTCCTGAGTTCCCTCCAGCAGGTCACGGCTGCATGGGAGATGAGGCTTTGCCCAGAAGAGCTGCCTCCAGTGGAATTGGTGACCTGCCAAGGGCAGGAACAGGACCGTCTTCCTGGCCACAATTCCAACTAATGTGGGGTTCATTCCATGACCTGGCGGGGTAGGAACTCTGCTTTGAGAACACTTTTTTTTTTCCTTTGTCTTTACGTTGTTTGTCTTCAGACAGGGTCTCATGTTGCCCAGGCTAGCCTCAAACTCACTACGTATCCAAGGATAAACTCCTGATCTTCCTGCCTCTAGCTCCTGAGTGCTGAGATTACAGGTGTGCACCACCACACCTGGCTTTATGCAGTGCTGGAGATAGAACCCAGGACTTCATGAATTAACTAGGCACGCGTTCTACCAAACGGGCTAGACCCCCCCATCACAAAGATTTCTTTTTTAAAAAAAATATGAGCAGGAGCTTCTCCACAGCAGGACCCTTGGCTCTTCTGGACAGCAAAAACTGTGGGGAGTGTCCCTCCTGCTCTGTGACCACAGCCTGACTCTGGGAGCAGAGTCCTGGGAACTTCCCAATGCCAGAACCCAGGGAAGAGGGACCTAAGCCAGGGCAAGTTCAGGGTCCCCTGAGATGCAATCACAGACATGCAGGCTGGTGAGGAATCTGCATCCTTCATGGACTGTCTACCCAGACAGTGTGTTGGGGAGGAACACGGGGCAGAGAGGAGAATGGGGTGCAGGCTTGGTAGCCTCAAGATGGTGGAAGGTTCTGCTTGTGTGACACCGGGGGGGAGACTCTCAAGTCTGAAAAAACTGGGCTGACCAGCAATCCCAAGCAAAGGTTAAGAAAAAACAAACAAGGAGAAAGAGGAGAGAAGAGAAGTGGGTACTGTGACCCTCCTCAGCCGAACACAACACACTTCTCTGCGTGTGTGTATACATGCAAGTGTGTGTGATATGTGTGTGTACATGGCACGTGTTCTCAACACTGTCTTCCCCACTTGTTCTCTGTCTCACTTTTTACTTTTTATTTAAAGATTTTTATTTTATCTTTAATTATGTGCAGGTGTCCTCAGAGGCCAGAAGAGGGTCTCAGATCCCCTGGAGCTGGAGTTACAGGTGTTTGTGAGCCTCCTGACCTGGGTGCTGGGAATTGAATTTATGTCCTCTGCAAGAGCAGAGTGTACTCTTAAGCACTGAACCATCCTTCCAGCCCCATTGTTTTTTAAGACATGGTCTCTCAGTAAACCTGGAGCATGCCAGTTCAGCTAGATGCTGCCTAGCAAGCCCCAGGGACCAGCTGTCTCCGCCTCCCCAGTGCTAGGATTACAGAGGCGTGGGCCCAGCTTTCACTCAGCTCTAGGGCTCTGAACTCAGACCCTCAGGCTCAAGCAGCAAGTACTTTATCCACTGAATCATCTTCCCAACTCTTCAAACAAAATACTTCTAAGTTCTCCCCGAAACTGGGTCTATGCATGTGTGCGTGTGTGTGTGTGTGTGTGTGTGTGTGTGTGTGTGTGTGTGTGTACAGAGAGGGGCAGGAGGAGGCAGTGTGTGCTCCCAGGGATAATTTTATTTATTTACTTTGAGCCTTGTCCCAGTGCCTCCCCGGGAAGTGCCCGCCCGGCCCCAGCCCCAGCCTGTGGCCTCTCGGCAAGCAGGCGTCTGCTGAGTCTTTCAAGTTCTCCCCAAAGTCACAAAACACAAACAACGCAGTGCACAAACAGTGCGGCCCTGTGAGTCACACCAGCACCGACAGCCGGCTCCTGGGCTCCTGCCACATTTGTGGCCGATTGGGCTGCATTGAAAATATTTTTCCTTTATCCACTATAGAGAGGTGTGAGTCAGGGCCAAACCCCAGAGATTGCTCTGTGGAGTATGTCTCCAAGGGGCATGGTAGTAGGAGCCTATAGATGCTGTTGGGTCACAAATACAGTGACTGAAACTCTTTCTCTCTCTCTCTCTCTCTCTCTCTCTCTCTCTCTCACACACACACACACACACACACACACACACACACACAGAGCCAGTGGTCCTGCCTAGTAAACCTAATTCCCATTTTCCAACCAAATAATCCTGTCAGCACACACAACAACTGAGTAAATCAATTACCACAAACAGGGGAGGAAAGCAACATTAGGAGTGAACGCCTTTTCCCCCAGAAGGTTCTATCTCAGGATGTTGGTCTATCCCAGCAGTAATCACCTGAAGCATAACTTAGTGGGGTCTGCTCATCCGTCAGTTAGACCACATAAAATCAAAGTCTAATTCTGCAAAAGACAGAGGTGGCCCTAGCCTCACCTCAGTATAGTCTGCTCTTCAGGGCCACAGCCAGGCCAGAGGGGACAGTTCATCCACAGCCCGATCTACAACTGGCTGATCTCAGGGCCTTCCTCCAGACCCAGCACCCTCAGCCTACAACCAAGAAGAAGCCTTTGAAACAACAAAAAAGGAACCAGTTTCCCTGAAGGGAGTTCCTTAGGAGGGGGTGACCAGGGATGCTCCACACTGTGCATTACACAACGACAAACTCAGTAAAGCTTCCCCTTCGGGAGCTGCCACGCCCACTCCCAGACACCCTGGTCTGGGGTCACCTGGACCCTCAGTTGAGGCACCCTTCGCCCATCAGAGATCTCAGGATCACAAGGGAAAGGTTGCTGGTCCAAAAGAACATTTTATGTACATTCGCTACCCAGAGTGGGATCCTGTGGCCCTACCTGACTGGTGACACCCTTGCCATAGCCAGACAATGCCAAAGCCTCCCCCAGCCTCTCAGAAGTTCAGTGGAGCAGTTGGGCTGGACTTCGGAGTCAGCCTGCTCAGCCACCACCGACAGGGAAGCCTTGCTGTGCTCCCTACGTGCTTGGGCCCCTAGGGAATAGCACACTGGGCCCTGGCAGAGTTCTGGCTTGCTACGATGAGCATTCTAATAAAAACAAATTGTCTTTGCTGCTTCCCGACACTCCAAGTGGCCCATGGGTCCTCTGCCTTTAACTGTTGTGATCTGTGCTATTAGGAACATGAGCTTTAAACACAGTCGGCCCTGTATGTCTGTGGGAATTGGTTTCATGACCCTCTGTGGACCCCCAAGCCTCCAGATGTTCAAGTCTCACAATGATTCCACAGAACCCACACATACCCTCTTGTGTACTTTAAATCACTTCTCGATTACCAACAGCATCTCACTCCTAGACTCCTAGATTATTCCTCACGTAATGTAAACGTGGTGCAATCAGTCGCCACACTGTACTGCTTAGGGGTTAGTGACAAGAAAAATGTCCGCATGTTCATTACGGGCACATTTTTTTCTGTGGGTATTTTTGATCTATGTCGTTGCATCTAAGGATACGGAACCTGGAAGGCCACAGAGAGCCATCAAGTGGGTGGGCCGTGAAGTCTGTGAGCACCTTCTACAGGACGGCTCCTGTCACAGCTGTCACCAGAGTGCTGAGTCAGCCACGATCTCAGACTCCCAGGAACAATGACCCTGAAGACCCCTCTGGAAGCCATGTGCTGTCCCAGCAGCCTCAAGGGTCTCCCAGGGAGGTATGGGGTGATCTGGGGCCTGTACCCACCCAAACTTGAAGATTATACTGTGGAGTAACTGTTTCAGGTCCCCTGGGCTTTGAACACCCACAGCGTGGGTCAAACGTGTGGAGATCACTTTGAGGAGGCAGGGATGGTTGGCTATCAGCCTAGGACCGTAGACTAACGGCTTCCACGTTGGTTACCACAAGATCCTGCAGACCCAGTGGTCCTCTGCAACAACCCTGGTACACGTGTGCGGGGAGCCTGCCGGCTGCTGCCTACAAAACCAAAACACAGAACCAAGACACAGAGAGCCTTCATTTCAACGTGCAAATCCCCTGGCGCTTTAAAAAGAGGGGCCTGCTCTCTCCAGCCTCACCAGAGAATATCGAAAAGGGCTACTGGGGGCAGAGAGGGGAGAGGGGGACTCGTGTGGCCTCAAAACCACACACTCAGCCAGCTGGTCCCCAACAGTCTCTTCTGGGTCCCCCAAAGCAATGGCTGAGGGATCCTGCTCTGCAGGGTGGCTGGCACCCAGAGGTCGTGCATTAGGGAGCTGGGGCCCCAGGCCCATGGGTTGTCTCCCCCAGTACAGGCCTTCTGCCCAGCATCCACACCCAGAAACATGGCTCGTGTTTCAGAAGGCTATGGGAGAGTCTGTTTTTCTAAGTTCACAGAAGCATTGGGAAAGTGCTAGCCTTAACCTCACCCTGTCAGAGTTCTGGAAGGTTCTCAGTGGGGCTCCTAGGAAGGACCAGCTTTCAGTGCTGAGTGACCCAGATGGAACATGCTCATGACCACAGCTCCAACCCCCTCTACAAGGTGTGCGTGGAGCAGCAGGGGTGGGTCAAGCCTGTGCCTGTCGGCCTTTCCCCCTGAGCTCCCATCGCCTACCGCTGGCTAGATTTGCCCTTGGCCAGAGGCCAGGATCACTTTAGTGTGATTTCCCAACGCTTGAAGTTCAAGAGCAATTGCTGGGGCGGGACAACCTCAGTGGGCTTATGGGACTTAACGGGAAAAGCAGTTCTCAGGCGACTGAGAAGACATAGGATGGACACGGCTTCATGTGACCCCCGTTACCTGTGAGCTTAACTTCCACCTGCCTTTCTAGTGTATACAAACCATCCAGGGGCTGGAGAGATGGCTCAGCGGTTAAGAGCACTGGCTACTCTTGCAGAGGACCTATGTTCCAACCAGCACCCACATGGAGGCTAACAGTCGTCAGTAACTCCAGTTCCAGGGGATCTGACGCCCTCTTCTGGCCTCCACAGGCACCATACAACATGGGTGCATTTACATACATGCAGGTATAATATTCATACACATAAAATATAAAAATAAATATTTTTTTTAAAAAACACCTAAGACAAATTTACCACCTAAACTATTTTGAAGTGCACAGTTCGGTGATTTTAAGCACATAACCATCACCATCTATGGCCAGAATATTTCATCTTTCCAAACTGAATTCTTTCCTGGCTAAATGACAATTCGCTGCTCTCTGGAACCCTCCACAGTAATGTCTGTCCGATGAATCTGATGGCTCAGGGATTGCCTGGGAGTGAAATTGCTCAAGTTGAGACCTTCGGAAACCGGCACAGCAGTATCCTCAAGGTCTTTCCACAGTGCTTGTACCAGAATTTCCTCCCTCTTTAAGTCTGGATAGTGCGTGCGTGAGTGCGTGTGTGTGTGTGTGTGTGTGTGTGTGTGTGTGTGTGTGTGGAATTCAGGACCTTGCCAAGCATGTTAGGCAAGCTCTACCACTGAATCACACCCCAGCCCTGATATTCCACATCACAGATCTACAGCAATCTGCTGACCTGCTCATCTACGCATGGACATTGCAAAGCCAACTGGGCCCACGCTCCAGTCCTTTCAGAACCTTCCCTCTGTTCCTCCTTCCCTCCCTTCCTTCCTTAATTTTTGTTTGAAACAGGGTCTGGAATTCAATGTGAGCCAGGCTGGCCTTGAACTAGTGGTCCTCCTGTCACTGGCTGCTTCCCAAGTGCTGGGATCACAGGCGTGCATCACCACACTGGGGCTTCTCTTTATTTCTGTTTTTCTGTTTTTGTTTTCGTATGGTTTTTGGTGGTGCTGGGGATTGAATGTGGGGCCTCACACAAGCTAGGTAAGCACTCCGGCACTGTGCCATTTCCCAGCCCACTTCTCTTTATTTCTAATACTGTTATATGGGCCACAAATCATCTATACTATGCACTACTAACATTTCTGAAAATCTGGAGGCTGGGGATATTGCTCAGCGGGTGAAGCACTTGCCGTGGAAATGTGAGGACCTGACGAGGGAGGTGCAGACCATGGGACCCCGGAGCAAAGCGGGCTGGCTAGGTTAGCAGAACTGGTGAGCTCTGCATCCCACCTCAACACAGAAGCTGGAAAGTGACCCGGGAAGACACCCAGTGTCAACCTTGAGTCTCCATACACATGTGCACAACACACACATGCACACACACACACACACACACACACACACACACACACACCAAACCAGGCATAATGGCACATGTCTGTAATCCTGGCACCTGGGAAGTGACCCGGGAAGACACCCAGTGTCAACCTTGAGCCTCCATACACATGTGCACGACAGACACACACACACACACACACACACACACACACACAGGCACGCACACACACACACACACACCCACACACACACATGCACGCACACACACGCACACACACCAAAGGAGGCATAATGGCACATGTCTGTAATCCTGGCACCTGGGAAGTGAGGCAAGAGGATGGAAAGTTCAAGGTCAGGAGCTGGAGAGAGGGCTCATCAGTTAACAGCACTTCCTGCTCCTCTAGAGGACCGGAGTTCAGTTCCCAGAACCCACATAGCAGCTAACACCCATCCCTAACTCTAGTTCCAGGGATTCTGGCCTCTATGGTACACTTACATGCCTGCAGGCACAGCACTCATAGATATAAAAATAAAAGATAAAGTCTTAAAAAAACAGTTCAGGGTCAGCCTCAGCTTCATGTCAGGTTTGAGGCCAGCCTAGGGTACAAAAGACCTTGTCTCACAACCCTGGAAGGAGAAAAGAAGGAAGGCATCCACAAAGTTAATTCTAGACAAGGCCACCCTCAAGGTCCAGTACACCTGTCCTGGGGTTCATGTGTCTGCAGATGGTAAGTGGGCAGTCTGGGAAGCAGGCTGCATCCAGCTGGCCTCCCACTCCAGGTGAGACATTAGCCATATTCCTCTACTTTAGGGCCAGTGGCCAGCAGGTCTAGGACTTGCCTGATCTCTAGAGAGGCTGTGGCTGGCTCAAGGTGGGGTGGGATGGTGACACTATCCATTCCACACCCACCAGACATCCAAAGAGGAGGCAGACGTGGCGGTGGGGAAGCCGTAGTCTCAGCCAGGCCTCAGCAAGGGGCCTAGCTTGGGCCTGAACTGGCTCTGTTCACCAACAGGAAGCCAGTTGGCGCTGACAACTGCTGTCAGGGGCTGGCCAGTTAACCATCCGAGTCATTTAGGGTTCCCCCAAACCAACTGGGAGGGGGGAAGAGCACAGGAGGGAAAGGGTGGGGATGTCCGGGAGGAAGAGGTGGGTGGAGGTGCAGCAGGTGGACAGTCCCTGCTGATCTGGGAGAAGCCTGCCATCTGCTGGGCACCCAGAGATCCCTCCTGCCTACCCTGCCAACTCCACATAGAATTTCTGGGGCCAGTGGCGGCGGCCACCTTTCTCTACCCCCAAGAAGAGGGAGGGTCGGGGTTGTGGTGCTCGAACCCCACTTTGCGGTAGAAGACGACTATCATTCTGAAAGGAGCTGGTGGTCCCTTGCCCTGTGGGGGGTCTCCATGCCTGGTGTTCACGGCAGGCAACTGCCCAGCAGGTAGGGGCCATCAGACCGACAGACGCCTCTCTGGGCTCCCTCTCACTGCAGTTCACAAAGTGTCCTTTCACCCCAGGTGGGCCTGGTGGAGGCAACCACCTCCATAGATGTCCCCTGAGCATCGCTGCTGTTCTTGGCAGCTATGGTTTGGCAGCTCTTGGAACCACCGTCAGAGAGATGAACAGATGAAGGATCCACGGTGGTCAGGCAACCTCGCCTGCAGGGGACGCCGAGGGCCATCTTTCACGTCTCCGCAAAGGGGAGTCTGTCACCCAAATGAAATGTGGCCATTGGAACTGCAAGCCTACGGAGACCCATGGAGAGGGGACGGTCACTTAGTGACCCCCCCCACCCTGGCAGCCTGCCAGCCTGAGGGGGGCGGGGAGGGAGAGAGAGAGGGAGTCCGAGCTAGCAAAAATAATCCTCCCCATGTTTAAATATTTACAGAAGCGAGGCAGATCCTGATGCCTCCACCACAGCGCTCCAGAACTTCACTTCCGGCCCACCCTTCCTCAGTCCCAGGCCTCCCCCCCACCCCCCAGGATCCACACAGCTGCCTCCTCTGATGACCCAGATGCTCACAGCCTCTCTCTTCTTGAGAGCATTTCCACCCCAACTTCCTAGTCTCCTGTCCCCAGCCCCAGCCCCTCCCTCAATAGCACTTTCCGGCTCCAGGACTGCCCAGGAAGTCTGCTTTCTCAAGAGTTGGCACCTAGTGTCTGAAACCATTGAGCAGAAATGAGACAGAAGTGGTGGTTGGCTCCCAGGGACGGCTCAGTTTCCCCTCTCCTGGGACCTAAGGGTGGGGGCAGGGCTGGGACAAACAGGAGCTCCGTCGAGGTGCAAAGCTGGCTGCTCGACTCAGGACCCGTGCCAGGGACGCAGCTGTCTTGTGGGAAGGCCAGCTACCAGCTCCACCATGCTGTCACCTGCCTCGGCACACAGCGGGGCAGGGCTGGGGCGTGGTCCGGGGCTTGGCTCCACAGTCCAATATTAGGGACCACTTGTGTCACCTCGGGCAGCTAAGGAAGGTCCGGGACTTGCCTGATGACCACTGGTGTTCAAAGAGTGGGTGGTTGTGGGCTGGTCCAGCTGGGTAACCATCTGCTCTGGCAGTCGGAGAAACCATATTTTCAAAGTTTCCCCCAAATGGGTCCCTGAAGCTAAGAACCACCCTCTGAACGGAGAGGGAAGGGCAGCCAAGAGCCCCTTGGCCTGGGTGCCTACGTTACAAGTGCCTGGGAGACGGGAGCGGAACAGGACAGAAGCCCCAGGTGAAGGCACCATCTACTGATCTGGAAGGTGAAGGCAGACAAAACCAGAGATGGGACCGGGTTAAGTCCAGCAGAAGGCAAACACCCCCAACTTTCGGGGAGGGTTTCATCATGTGTTGGTTACATTACGACAGACAGGCCGGGTCCCCAGAGGCATGGTGCGAACTCCCTGCCACCTAGTAAGCTGCCACGTCACCACCAAAGGGCGCCTGTGACCTCAGGTCGCTCTCCTGTGGGGCCCTGTCAGAGCTGCTGATGCAAGAGACCTGCTGGGGCAGCTCTGTGCCCAGAGCCAGCTGGGCCCCAGAGAGCACCGGGAGCCTGTGCAACCAGTCGGCCAGGGTTGCGTCAGCGACCCCAGAGGGCTGTCATGGTCGGTGAGCATTTCACAGCCCTGGCTTGTCCTCCAACGGTGGAGTACCCATCTCCAGGCCTGCACTTCCTCCTCTTCACTCAAGTATTTATTTACTTCCTTCTTGACTGGCCTGTATACTTTAATAGAAAGAGGTCAGCTCCTTGGGACCTGCCAGCCTCCAAGGTGTGTCACGTCGGTATGATTTTAACACAACCCCCCAGCAGGCAGTGGCTCCACCTGGTACCCCTGGAACCTGGCTTCCTTGTGTGACAAACTTGCAGGTGCCTCTGGAATCCCACCTCAGAGCATGGAGGGGTCAGGGTTGCAGAGCCTCCTAGCCAGGGCAGTGGGGCTGGCGCCAGCTAACGTCAAAAACAAAGAAAGAAAAGGCAGAAAATGGGCAGGCAGCGGGGTCTCAACAATACAGACCTGCGCTGGATCACAAAGGGCCCAAAGCCACAGACAATGCAGGCCCCTGAGCCAAGGAGACCCCGGGGCCTCAAGCTGCAGATGGTACAGGGCCCCGAGCAATTCACAAAGCAGGCCCCTGAGCCATGGGTGTCCAGAGCTCTGAGCCAAGCCCTGGACAACATGTGTGCACTGAGTCACTGATCCTGCAGTCGGGAGCCACTCCTGGTATCAGCCGAGGGCGTAACAAGCCCACACTTAGATGTGTTCTACATACACAGCACATACAGGATGCAGTAAGAAGACAGATGGAAGACCTGTCTGTGGGTGACAGCATTCATCACAAACTGAGCTGATATTAGTCTGGATTCACTGGTGGCTGTGATGAAGGCTTTTACTCGCCCATCACCCCCACAAACTTCCTCGCTGACTTTAGAGAAAGGGACAGAAGGGATGCCACAGACAAAAGGGCCTTTGAAACCGAACACAAACCTCCTACCTTACCCCTAAGTTAACTCACGTGAGTCACAGACACAAAACTACAAAATGGGAAAATACCCTGGGCAGCGTTCCACCCCAGGGCAAGCCAGGAGTTCTGACACCTGGCACCAACAGTGAGACCCACAGAGGAAGGCATCGAGAAGTCGGCTTTCAACAAAACCACGACCTGTCGCTTTATGAACCATCTCATGAAAAGAACTACAGGTAGGTAAGTGTGCGGGCCTGCGATGCCATCCAGCAACGCGTGCGGGCCTGTGATGCCATCCAGCAACTGTGCACGCCTGTGATGCCATCTAGCAAGTGGAGCCTGAGGCAGGAGGATCTAGAATTCATGGCCAGCCTCAGCTACATAGCATTTCGAGGCCAACCTGAGCTACATGGGATCCCATTTCATAAAAACAAAAACAAAAACAAGAAAAAACCAAGTACAGACTGGGCAAAATATTTGCAAATCACATATTCAACATAAGACTAGTTTCTAAAATAAAATTTTAAATCCCGAAATTCAATAAGGAAAGTAAAACTAACAAAAGCAATTAGAACACATACACCATATCATAAAGATACACTTCACCAAAGAGATGCTCAGCACTAAGGAGTCAGAGGCAGGCAAGCTAAGGCTCTGGAGGCACCACACACCTGTCATGATGGCTTCAAAGAAAGAAAGAACAGCATTGTGGTGCATGTCCATAGTCACAGCTACTCAAAAGGCTGAAGCAGGAGGATGGCTTGAGCCCAGGAATTCGAGAGCAGCCTGGACAACACAAGGAGGTGGTGGACTCAGAAAACTGGATGTTGAGTGCTCAGCCCTAAGTGGGACCCTCTAAGGCTCAGGGGACATCTCAGAAGAGGGGACAGAAAGGATCTGAGAGCCAGGGGATGGGAGGAGTGCTGTGTAAGCCATCTTCTGGACATGCCACGGCTGTTACACTCATGAACTCACAGCAGATGTGGTGACCTGCACAAGACTGGACCAGTCAATACTCCATCACGGACGAAGAAAGGCTCACAAGGCCCTACTGGGCCTGAGGAGCTTCTGGTAGTAAATGGTTGCCAGGGAAGGGGAGAGATTCCCTTCAGTGGCATAACCACTGGTAGGTTGTCTCGGGTCCTGTAAATAACCCCTCACTTATGTTCAAGCAGCCCTAATAAAACTCACTGGGTCGCAAAAAATAAAATCATGAAATAGAAGGGGAGGGGCTAGGTGGGAGGAAGAAGGGGCCAGAGAAGTTAGCGGGGGTGCACAGGGTCAACATACATTATATGGGAGGGCTAGTTCCAGAGGGTCTGAGTCCCAGAACTCATGTCTGGTAGCTTATAACTCCCTATAACCCCAGCTCCAGGGGATTCAAAGTGTCTGGCCCTAGAGGCACCTGTATTCATGTACACATACCCCCACACAGACTTATACAATACACATAATTAAAAATAAAATAATAGAGGCCAAGTGTGATGACACACGCCTTGAATCCCAGCACTTGGGAGGCAGAGACAGGTGGATCTTAGTGAGTTCGAGGCCAGCCTGGTCTACATAGCGAGTTCCAGGTCAGCTGGGACTACAGGGAGACCCTGTATCAAAAATAAAAAATGAAATAATAGAATCTTCTTTAAAGAAAAAATACATTATATGCATGTATGGAATTATGAAAAATTAATAAGAAGCCGGGCATCGTGGCGCATGCCTTTAATCCCAGAACTTGGGAGGCAGAGGCAGGTGGATCTTTGTGAGTTCGAGGCTAGCCTGGTCTACATAGTGAGTTCCAGGACAGCTGGGCTACAGGGAGACCCTGTCTCAGAAAGACCAAAAAAAAAAAAAAAATAGGAAAACTGATCATTCCTGGATTGTTGGTAAGCATATGACGCAGTCACATTATAAAATAGTTTGCCAATTTCTTCTAAAATAGATTTAGTCCCTACTGTTCAACTGTCACACTCCTGGGAACTAATCACAAAGAATGAAAACATATTAAGGGAAAAAAAAACAGCATATGAACATGTGCAATGGCTTTGCATGTAAAAGCAATCTGTAGGTGTCCTTCAGTGGGTGTGGCTACGAGGGAGCCCAGCGGGGATACAAGGTTACAGGTCACACACCCACAGTAGATTCACAGAGATTGTGCCAGTAACCCCAGTGACCCACAGATTGGCTGAGCTTCCTTTCCTGGCTCAGAACACACGTGAGGGTGTATGTATAACGTCACCGTTGGGGATCGGGCAAAGAGCACGTGCTACATTTCCACTGGGAAGCACTGGTCTAGACCAAGGCTTAGCAAACTCCAGCCTTGGCAAAGTCTAGGCTGCTGTCTGTCTGCACAGATCAGAAGCCCATCAATCAAGACTTAATTTCTTTCCTTTATTTATTTGTGTGTGCACACGTGTGGAGGTCAGAGGATAATTTGAGGGAGTCTGTTCTCTCCTTCCACCATATGGATCCCAGGGATCAAACTCAGATTGCAGGCTCCCTCGGAGGCATCTCACTGGCCCTAGTTTTCCTTTTATGGAGTCACCATGTAGTCCACCTGGCCTCCGACTTAAAACACTTTCCTTTAGTCTCCTGAGCCCTGGGATTACAGGTGTTCTGATACCATGTCCGATTTTACTTGCTTTCTGTTTGCATCTTTGTTTGTGACACGGTCTTGTGTATCCCAAGATGACCTCTAACTCGCTATGTAGTTAAGGATAACTTAACTACTGATGCTCCTGCCTCTGCCTCCCAAGTGCTGAGATTACAGGTGCGCACCCCCACGCCCAGCCTTAGACTTACTGAGAGCAAATTAAGGTTCACAGCAAAGTTGAGGATAAAGTACTAAGGTTCCCCTGTGTTCCCAAAGCACCCCTCAATCCCCGCCCCCATACTGGAGATAGAACCCAGGTCTTTTACATGGTAAACAAGCATTCTACCACTGAGCCACAATTGTTAACAACTTGTGTTCCCGTGATAACATTTGCTGTGACCAATGAACCATGCACATGTTAGAGAGTCTACAGCTATGACAGGTGTGTGTCAGGCACCCTCCACTGCTGTGTCATGCAGCTCTTTCCTCCCACAGTGCTCTGTGTCCGCCCTCCTTCCAGAACCTCGGGCTGCTGCCAGTCTCTCCTGTCTCCATGGTCCTGATTTTTTCCAGAATACCCCTGGTTGGAATCATACTTCCCAGAGCCTCTTCAGCCTGACTTCTCTCACTTAGCGCTACACCCTGCAGGTGGCTCCCTGTCTCTGTGGCATTTCGGTCTGTTCTTCCTATTAGTAAACAATACTCCGTTAACGGTGTCAGGCAAGGCGTGCGCTACGGTGTGCTTGTAAATCCACCTGCCAAGGGGATGAGATCACTTCAAGTTGGACCATTTATGAAAAAAGCTACAGCAAACATCCCTGTGCATATCGTGTCTGTGTAAGATACTGGGACATTTTTCTTTCCCTCCCTCCCTTTCCCTCTTTTAAAAGACCGAGCCTTGTCTATTCCAAGCTGGTGATAAACTCCTCTAATTGGCTATGGATGACCTTGAACTTCTGATCCCTCTGCCTTTCCCTCCTGAATGCTGGGATTACTGGCATGTACCACACCTGTCTTATTCAGTGTGGGGACTAAACCCAGAGTTCCATGCATGCTTGCACTCTATCAACTGAGCTACGTCTCCAGTCCAAATATTTTTGGGTTCTTTCTTTGTCTGTTTGTTTGAGACAGAGTCTCAGTTTTCCCTGAGTGGCCTAGAACTCACTATGTAGACCAAGCTGGCCCCCAAACTCACAGAGCTCCACCTGCCTCTGCCTCCTGAGTGCTGGGATCAAAGATATACTTCACTATGCCTGGCTTAAGTCAAAATACTTTTATATGCTGAAAAAAATTAAAAGACTATTTCATGAGTTACAAAAGTCATTTGAAACTCACATTTCTATGTCTGTGATGAAGGTCCTGTGGAACCCAGTGGATATTGCATATTTTGGGGGACAGCTTTCACATACAAGGTGGCATTCAGAAGAGGCAGCAGTGACCATCTGGTTCACAAAGTACAAAATGCCAGTTCTCGGACCCATCCCTCGACGTCTGGGACAAACAGTCCAAGTTCTAACCGTGAGAGGCCAGGAGAAAAGGAGCCACAAGACAACAGCAACCACTCAGACAACCACTCAGACAACCACTCAGACAACCATCAAAGCTGTTCCCCAGACTTCTGAAAGGGGCACATGTCACTTTAAGGTTTCAATATACAGCCAGGTTGGCCTCAAACTCCTGCCACTCCTCTAGCTTCAGCCTCCAGAGCGCTAGGACTACAGGTGTGCACCATTATGCCTGGCATTTTGTCATTAAAAAAGTGTTCATTGGGGCTGGAGACATGGCTCAGTGGTTAAGAACACTGGTTGTTCTTGCAGAAGACCCAGGTTTGAATCCCAGCACCCACATGACAGCTAACAACTGTCCGTAACTCCGGTCCCAGGGGATCCAACAGCCTCTTCTGACCTCCACTGGCATTGCATGACACGGGTGCACTTACCTACATGCAGGCAATACACGCATACACAGAGATAAAAATAAATAAAATTTTTTAAAAAGTTAAAAAAAGCATTCATTTTTATCTATGTGTAGGAGTGTTTTCCCTGCATATATGTAAATGCACCCGTGTCATGCAATGCCTGCAAAGACCAGACAAAGGTGTTGGAGTCCCTGAATCTGTCCTGTGGGTGCTGGGAACTGAACCCAGGTCCTCTACAAGAGCAGCCAGCGTCTTAACCACTGAGCCGTCCCTATAGCCCCCACTTTGTCATTTCAAAGGCAAATTTTTACCATGTCTTTTCTCAGGTTCAATCACCTCTGGGAACTCTGGAGCAGACCCCCTTGGTCAGCCACAGAGGCAGGTGTGGCTGGGACTGAGTACAAGGGACAGGTGAAGAAACAAAGGGCTTCTGAGGGCCTGGTTTCAATCTGTGTTCTTCATTTCTCTTTTAAAGTGTGTGTGGGTGCGCCAAAAGCAATACATACAGTCAGCGCGATCCCAATCCAGATCCCCACGACACACTTTACAGAACTAGAAAAAAAAATCCTTAAATTCATATGGAGGCACAAAAGACACCGGATAGCCAAAGCAACCCTGAGCACAAAGAGCAACGTTGGGGGGATTAATATACTGGATCTTAAAAGTATACTACAGAGCCATAGTCATAAAAACAGCATGGTACTGGCACAAAAACAGACACATAGATCAATGGAACATCACTGAAGATCCAAACCTGAGTACACGCAATTTCAGCCACCTGATATTTGACAAAGGGGCCAAGAACACACAATGGAGGAAAGACAGCATGTTCAACAAATGGTGCTGGAAAAACTGGATCTCCACCTGTAGAAGAATGAAACTAGATCCTTATCTTTCATCTTGCACAAAAGTCAACTCCAAATGGATCAAAGACCTCAATGTGAAACTGGAAACCCTGGAACGATTAGAAGAAAATATTGGCAGTAACTTACAGGATACAGGTGTAGGAAAAGATTTTCTAAATCGGACAGAAGTTGCTCAGGAATTTAGGTCAGCAATCAGTAAGTGGGACCTCATTAAACCAAAAAGCTTCTGTACAGCAAAAGAAACAATCCAAAAAGTGAAGAGAAAACCCACAGAATGGGAAAAAATCTTCACCAGTGACACATCTGACAGAGGTTTA
>NW_008352650.1:1604998-1605600 GCF_000622305.1 Nannospalax galili
GCCATATGACCCAATTGTACCACTTCTTGGCATATACCCAAAGGACTCATCCTATTGCAGAGACACTTGTACAACCATGTTTGTTGCTGCTCTTTTCACAATAGCTAAGAGATGGAAGCAACCTAAGTGCCCCTCAGCTGACAAGTGGATAATGAAAATGTGGCTCATTTACACAATGGAGTTCTATTCAGCAGTAAAGAAAGAGGAAATAATTTGAAATTTGGGTAAATGGATGGATCTAGAAACTATTACACTAAGTTAAGTAACAGACTCAGAAAAACAAACAACACATGTTCTGCCATTTGTGGATCCTAGCTCTGTTCTCCCTCATATGTGGCTCCTAGCACCAAATCCTTTTAAATTCCAGGTCCTTTTAATAAGATGATAATATACAGCAGTCCCTTCTGCATGAAGTAACTACCATCATCAAGACTTCGGCTGAGCCTGATCGCTAAACATAGTCACAACTGGGTTTGCTGACAGTTGTGCTCATTCATTAAAGGAGTGCCAAGCAAGGTCACTGGACCCTCATCTGAGTATCCAGCCAGTTGTCCCAGCCAACTAGTCCAGCCTTGGAAGACAAAAGAAAAATGAGGATGAAC
>NW_008352650.1:1605868-1690349 GCF_000622305.1 Nannospalax galili
GGGAGTCTTTTAGATAGACCCACTGAAGGGGTACCCCAATTGCCTCACCCTGCGTCCCTGTTCAGCATGGAAGAAGCCAGAGTGATCAGTGTCCCTATTCCCTACTGGCAGTTTGGGTAACCCCTTCAGAGGATGGCTTGATAAGAATAGGAGGTAAGGAATTGGCTAGGCAATTAAGGTAAAAAGACCGCAAAGAAATGTAGCAAGTTTTTTGGCTAAAAATCAAAATGTCCTTGGTCCTGTTAACAACATACTGTTCCAAAGGCCAAAAACATCAAAAGTATTTGGGAGCAAATATCTAACCCTATTTTAGGGCTACCTCTTCAGAGGGGGGAATGTTGGAGGGGAGGGAGTGGGCACGGATTTGATCAAAACACTTTATATGCATGTATGAAATTCCGAAATTCTCAATAAAGTTTTTGTAAAGGTTAAAGAAAGAAAGAAAGAAAGAAAGAAAGAAAGAAAGAAAGAAAGAAAGCTGAGCAGAGGCCAGAAGAAGCAGCCAGTAAGCAGCATTCCTTCATGGTCTGTGCTCCAGGTTCCTGCCCTGAGTTCCTGCCTTGGCCTCCCTTGGTGATGGACTGTGCTTGTAAGCCAAATAAACTCTTTCCTCCCCCGACCCCAAAAGTGTGTGAGTGCGTGCACGTGTGCCACGGCACCTGTGTGGAAGTCAGAGGGCAGCTTTCGGCATCCAGTTCCTGCCTTCTACCTTACCGAGCAGGACTTCTGTTTCTCTTACCTACCACAGTCCAGGTTAGCTGACCTGTGCACTGCTCACGATCCTGCCATCTCTGCCTCCCATCTCAACATAGGAGTACTGGGATCTCAGCTCCACACCACTGCATCCGGCCGTTCGTGTGGTTTCCAAGGATCGAACTCAGGTCATCAGGCCCGTGCAACTAGCACCTTAACTTCCATCTCCCAGGCCCAACTTTTTGTTTTTAAGTTCAGAGTTAGTAGCTCAGCCAGAAACTCGGTGAGCTGTGACCTCTTGAGTGACCTCTGCTCCATCTTCTCTAACATGGGACAAACACATGACCTCAGTGCTATCTCAGTGATTAACATGGAGACCCACAGGGCACAGGACAGGCTGAGTCATGTTTAAAATCCCTGTCTACCCAGGCCTTCCTTGGAAGCAGTGTCCGCAGATGCACTACAGTTCAGACCAGGATGTGATAGAGTGGGGGATCATAATCCAGGAACTGGCATCCTTAGCAGAAGAGGGGAGATCACACAGAATGGGGGAAGGCTGTGTGAAGACAGACTGAGGCTGGAGCCTCCAGGAGCTGGACGAGGGGGCCTGCTCCACACCCTGACTTGGACCTCTGTCCCTCAGGCTGTGAGAGGATATTTGAAGTGTCTTTTTTTTATGGGTGTGAATGTTTTGCCTGCATGAATGTAAGTACACCTATACACACAATAAGGCCAGACAGGGCGTCGGATCCCCTGGAACTGGAGTTAAAGAGAGCTGTCAGCCGCCATGTGGGTGCTGGAAACCTAACCCAGGTTCTCTGCAAGAGCAACCAGTGCTGATGAGCCATTTCTCCAGCCCTTACGTTACCTTAAAGTGTCCGTTTTACGGCTCCTTGTCACAGCAGCCCCAGAGCACCCACACCAAACGCTGAGAAGGCAGGCTGGCAAGCTGCTGGGTATGTAAAGGTGCCACCTGTAGGAGTGGTCACCATGGCAACAGTGAACCCCTGTCGACCCGAGCGGAACTTGATGCCCAGTACTCCACATAGACCTCTGACTACACTCACAACCCCATTTCATTGCTGGGGAGACTGAGGCTCAGAGTCACACACTAGAGATTGCGGGTAGAGTTCAGTTCACACCAAGGTACCTTGCTACAAAATGGCCCAGGCTGTGGGCCTGCTGGATCCCTGGGACCTGGCCTGGCCCAGCCCACAGCCCCTCCTGACATCATGTCTGAGCCAAACACATGTGCATGGTGGCACATGAAAAGGCTGAGCACTAAGGAGACCCAGTCCAAATTCTTTGTCAGCTGCTTGGAGCTCCTGGAGAGGGTGGCAGCCAGCGCCTGCTAATGAGCTGGGAGCCGAGGGGAGGCCGGCGAGCAGGGCCCTGCTTGCTGCCCGGGCGTTCCAGCTTCCTGACCTGCCAGAGACTTCCTGGCCGTTTCTAGACCTCCCCCGGGGCTGCCAGCCAGCCCAGGCACTCGGAGCTGCCATGCCCTCTCCGCAGCAGCTCCTGTGGGACCCCCAGGAGGGTTACCCTGCAGGCTCGGGAGCAGCTGGTGGCAGCCGAGGTGGCCGGGGGTGGCTTGGCGAGGGAGAGCCTCCGAGAGGGGCCTGCCAAGTGCTAGGAAACATAAGGCGGGATGAGTCGTACGGCAGCACAGAACAGATTGCAGGGTGTCGAGCGACGGGATGTTTTAAAGAAATAAATCTCAGCTCCCGCTGCAGAAGCGCAAACAAGTGAAAACAAGGGAGCGGGGCTCCCTCACCAGGCTGCCGAGGAGCCTGGGAGCACTGAGCCAGCCTTCCCCGAGCTCCCTGGGCACGGGGGGATGCCCACAGCGGGATCAGAGATGAGGTTCGGAGACTTGGGAGGATGAAGACCCAGCCCTCTCAAAAGAGCGTCTTTATCAAGATTTCTGGTAGCTCCACTCCGTGGGTCTCTGTGGGATTTGCCTTCCTGACACCAGAGGGGACAGCACCCATGGACCAGCCGCCAGCTTCTGACCCCGCATGCCAGCCCTCCCCAGTCTTCACTGTAACTGAGTGGTCTCCTAGACACCCACATCCCACCAAGCCCTCATGCACTGGCATCTCCTGCCTCTAGAGCTCCCTGCCTACCCCCTCTTCTCCTTTCCGTCTTCTCAGGGCACCATCCCTCATGGGGTGGGCAACCTCTGACTTGGAACAGACAGGAAGGGGCGGGGAGGGCTTGCCTGTTCTCACTGTGTCCTTCCTCTCTCCCAGCATCTTGGGAAATGTTGACTCATCCTTGGGCCTCCCTGTGCACAATGGCCACAAAGAAAAGGGTCAGCAGGCCGTGAGCAAGCCACAAGGGACATATCACACCCCTGACACCTGGAGCAGGTGGTGCCAGGGACCTCTGCGGCAACACCCAGGGACCCACACTTCCAGACCTATGGATCCACAAAGTACGCCAATTCTAGAATCTTCTCAGATACTTGGATTTCTCCCAGACACCCTCACTTCCATCCTCTACACATGTGGGAAGAACGGAGACCACCACACCAACCATGCGTGATAATGCCATTAATGATTCAGCCAGTGAGCTGATATCCTGTTGTCATAGACCCATTTCCTCCCAAAGGCAAAAGCACCTACATTGTTTATTCCACTCCGTGAGCCCTGTGGGATGGGCTGGCCCCTGCTGGGGGCCTGTAGAGTCAGCCATGGTACCTGTGCCAGGGGTCCCCACACCAGCTGCTCCAGGCCCTGCATGTGGCTTCTAGGAAACATATCCCTTGCTCTCCACGGCAACAGCCACCTTGTGGAGGGGTCACTGCTCCTTGTCCCGCCTTTTCCTCCCCCTTCAACAAAATTTTGTAGGCCTGTTATGTATGGAAGAGTAAATCCAACTCCAGGACCCACTCCTGTCCTCGAAGGACTGTCCGTGTAGACATGTATCTGGCCTGTTAGAATTTCAATCCAAGAAATATTAATAAAACGAAAAGTTCCAGTTATAGACCGTTGGGTTGCATGATGCTAGGTGGGGACCCTGGCGACCAAGCCCACGCTGGCCCCTGAAGCAGCCACAGGGAGATGCCCGAACTGCTTCTGAGATCTCACAGACCGGCTGGGGAGCGGGCCGGTTGGCTAACAGCACTTGCTGCTCTTAGAGGACCTGAATTCGGTTTCCAGCACCTCATTACAAATTTAAAATTGACTGGAACTCCAGCTCTAGGGAATCTGACATCCTCTTCTGACCTCCAAGGACACCCACACTCATCTGTACGTACCACCCCACCCCAACAAATGCATACAAAAAAAATTAAAATAAGGCAGGAGAGCTGGCTCAGCGGTAAGAGCACCGGCTGCACTGCAGAGGACCCGGGTTTGGTTCCCAGGACCCACATGGCAACTAACAATCCAATTCCAGGGAATCCAATGCCTTCTTCTGAATTCTGCAGACATTGCATGACACAGGTGCACTTACATACATGCAGGCAATACACTCATACACATGAAATAAAAACAATAAAATATTTTTAATTAAAATATTTTTGGAGATCTTTTTTGAGACAGGGTCTTCCTGTAGCCCCAGCTGGCCTACAACTCACTATGTAGACCAGGTTGGCCTTGAACTCACAGAGATCTGCCTGCCTCTGCCTCCCAAGTGCTGTGATTAAAGGCGTGGGCCACCACATCCAGCCAAAAAATAATTAAAATATTTTTTAAAAATTAAAAATAAATCTTTAAAAACCTTTCAATTGGTTTTCTTGCTTAGATTAATCACAAAATAAGGTATGTGAAATTTAGAAAAAACTGTCCCTTAATGGCATATTCTGAACACATTGGCACATCGTTCTCCAGACCTGGCTATCTAACATGGCAGTTACTGGCCACAGGCACCATTTAAACTCAGATTAATCAATACATAAAATCAAAGTGCTCAGTTGCCCCTGGGGATGTGCTTCATCAGTAGAGCACCTGTCTAGCATATACAACACTCAAGGGTCCATCCCCAGCACTGAATCAGCCAGGTGTGGTAGTGTGTACCTATAATCTCAGAAGGCTGGGGCAAAAGGATCAAGAGTTTGGTTCCCAGCACCCACATCAGGTGACTCACAACCATCTATAACTGTAGCATCAAGGGATCTGAGGCTCCTGGTCTCAGACAGCTAGGATCACACACACACACACACACACACACACACACACACACAATTAAAGATAAAAAAATGTATAGGGTGGTTGGGGCCAGGTGTGGTGGCTCATGTCTTTAATCCCAGCACTCAGGAGGCAGAGGCAGGCGGATCTCTGTGAGAGCCAAGCCAGCCTGGTCTACAGAGTGAGTTCTAGGCCTTCTGGGGCTACAAGGAGAGCCCCCCTCAAAAAAAAAGTGCTTGGCTGTGCCTGCCATGCCTCTACAATGTCAGACTGCACAGACCCCGACCGTTCCCTTCCACAGCCAGAGTCCTGTTGGGCAGCAGCTGCACGGAACAGCCTCACAGATGCGTCAGCCCTTTCTGTACCTCATTGACGGCATGTGTACAGTCAGTCATCCCTTGCTGCTGCTGTGGTGTGTGTGTGTGTGTGTGTGTGTGTGTGTATGTGTGCACGCACTCATGGAATGCCAGAGGTCAACCTCAGGTCTCACTTCTCAGGTGCCATCAACTTTGTTTTCTTAAAAACCATTTTATTTTCTATTATTTTTATGTATATGAGTGCTTTGCCTGCATGTATGTAAGTGCATCGTGTTGTGTGATGCCCAAAGAGGTCAGAAGAGGGCAGATCTCCTAGAACTGGCGTTAAGGACAGTTGTTAGACACCATGTGGGTGCTGGGAACCAAACCCAGGTCCTCTGCGGGAGCAGCCAGTGCTCTTAACCGCTGAGCTGTCTCCATACCCAGCTTTGTTTTTGATTTTTGGGTTTTGGTTTGGAGACAGGGTCGCTGACTGAACCCGGGGCTCAGACTAGGCTAGACTGGCTGGTCAGTGAACTCCAGGGATCCTCTCATCTTGCCTCCCCAGTGCTGGGATTACAGGCATGTGTCACCACATCTGGCTTTTTTTTTGGTCTTTTTGAGACAGGGTCTCCCTGTAGCCCCAGCTGTCCTGGAACTCACTATGTGGACCAGGCTGGCCTCAAAGCCACAGAGATTCGCCTGCCTCTGCCTCCCAAGTGCTGGGATTAAAGGTGTGCACCACCACACTTGGCTCTACATCTGGCTTTTTACATGTGCGCTGGAGATGGAACTCAGTTCTTCACACTGGTATGAACTGAGCTACCTCCCAGCCCTATGCTGGTTTTGCTGCAACAGCACAGGCCTTCCCAATATGATGACTCCTGCCCAGGGCTGCCAAAGGTGGGTGGGGCAGTCACAGGCCCAGTGGGAAGGCAGCTTGTACCAAGTGACCTACATGAGTAGGTCAGCTGACACTCCTAGAGCCAGTAGTGAAGACCTGGGCGATCGGCCCTCTTCTTGCCCGTGGATATTGAGGAGCACCCAGAACGACTGGGCACCTTTTCTCCTTTTCGCAGTTTGGGGCATTTGGGCAGGTAAAGGGCAAGCTGAAGATGCCATGTGGGCTGGCCACATCCTCACCCAGCTGGCTCTCGGGAATGGACAGAGTCCCCCTCGGTTGGGAAACAGGCGAGAAGAGGTCCACTGACAGTGTCTGGTGTCATCTCCCACCCCTCAAGGCTTGGCCCTGTTGGCTCCTGACAACAGGGAGGGCTGTGGTGCGGAAGCAGAAGGGACCCGAATCCAAGCCCAGAGAGCTGTGGACCTCAGGGGAGCAGGGAGTCTGAGCCAAGCCCCACAGACAACCCCACCACCACCACGACCTCAAGCACTCTGTTGGTCACCCATCTCCAGGCTGTCTCTGTGCCACGGGTGGGGAGTCACAAGGGAGACCGCGGGGCTTGGCGAGTGGCCTGGCTCTCTGAGAAATTGGCCCTGCCTGGCTGAACCCCACAGGCAGTAGACGGATGTGGAGATCCCAGGGATCCCTGCCACGCTTTTAATCACTCAGGCCTTCTGTGAACTCCTCGCCAAGGAATAAAATGTTGGGGGCCACCACTCTGCCATCCCAGACCGGCTTCTCCCGGCCCATCCTCAGCCAGCTACCCTGCCCGCACATGTAGTTCTCCAGTTCTGCCACTAGAGAGGTCCCTTGAGCCAGACTACCTGCCCTGCCCTGCCTGGGGCTCAATTCCCAGGTAACCGGGAACCAGGATTCCAGGCACAGCCAGGGGTGGGTCTCAGAGCCAAGGCCCTGCCCAGAATCCAGTGCTCTGGATCTCAGCCCCAACACCGTGCCTGCCCAGCACACAAGGATGCCTTCTCCTCTTGGCCCCGTCCCGGCCATGGTTCTCAAGGCTGCTCCAAGTGGAAACTTTTGGGGAGAGAGGTTTCAAAATATAGTGATGGACTGGACCTGGAGGCCCATGCCTCTCATCACAGTTACTCGGGAGCTGAGGCAAGAGGGCAGAAAGTTCAAGGTCTGCCTGGTCCATAGGGTGAGTTCAAAGTCAGGCTGGACAATTTAGTGAGCGTCTGTTTCAGAAAATAAAAAGAGGTCTGAGGATGTAGCGCAGCAGTACAGTGTCCCCTAGATTCAAGAGACCTGGGCTGAATCCTCAGCAGCAAATGGGCGGAGCTGAGATGGCAGACCACGTGCCTAGCATGCATGAGGCCCTGGATTTAATACCACTGAATAAACGGGGTGTGGTTGGTGCACACTTGTAATCCCAGCACTCAGAGGATTAAATTTGTCCTCTTTAGCTACATAGTGAGTTCAAGGCCAGCCTGGGATACATGAGATTCTGTCTTAAATATATATATATGACCTTCCTCCACTGACCCATCAATGATGATTTAAATAGTCTGGGTAAGGCCAGAACATCAGGGAATTCCTAGACTGAGGATCCCTGTTCCAAATGTCCACAGAACCAGCCATCATAGGCTAATCATAGCCATCTCCCTGCTTCCAAGGGACCGAGATGGCACTGGACACAGGGGGGAGCAAAAATAAAGCAAACCAAGGGTCTGGAGAGATGGCACTGGCTGCTCTTGCAAAGCACCCGAGTTTAGTTCCCAGGACCCTCGTAGTGGCTCACAACAGTCCATATGTCCAGTTCCAGGGTATTCGATGACCTCCTTTGGCCTCTGAGGGCATTGCATGCTTGTGGTATACTAATATATATATATATATGATAAAAATAAAAATAAATACATCTTTAAAAAATAAAACAAACCAAAACATGTTGGAAAGCTCTCAGCAGTCCATCATGAATGGCAGGGTTGGGGTGGGCCAACCCCAAGAGCTCCTGTGGTGGAGCTGGGGCCACACCATGGGCCGTGCTCTGTGGAATCTTTAAAAGGCAGAGACTTTTGCAGTCGTGAGGTCATTAGGGATGTGGCCTGAGAAGAAATCAATGCAGTTCTCATGGGACTTGATTAATTCTCTCAAATGAATTGTTATGAAAAGCTTGCCAGCCCCTGCCTGTCTGTGCTCTGGCCTCCCGGCTCACCTCGGCATTCTGGGATGCAAACAGTAGGGCCTCACCAGAGGCCAGAGATAGATCCACACCTGCAGTTCTGCAGCTCTGCACTAGGCCTAGGCTTTCCGGCTCCAAAGCGGCCTGCCACATAAGCCTTATTTTTTTTTATTTACGTATGTATTTATTTGTGTTTACGTGTGTGTATCTCTGTGTGTGTGTGTGCATGTGCCACATGTAAAGGTCAGATGACAGCTTTTGAGTCAGCTCTCTCCTTCCACCATGTGGATCCCAGGGATCAAACTCAGGTCACCAGTTTTGGTGACAAGCACCTTTATCCACTGAGCCACCTTGCAGGTCCAGACCTCTTTTCTTTATAAGTACTCAGCCTCAGGCATTTTGTAACAGCAACAGAAATTGGACTAACCAACACGGTGTGTCCCCTGAACTTAGACCAAATTGCACTGATACAGTATGAAGGGTCCAAGAGACATGGATCTGTTGGGGCCTCCATGGCTGAGACCCAAAGGGTGAGCAACACAGACAGCTGGAACAAGGCCAAGGAGCATTGCTTCTGCTTCTTGGGGGGGGTGATCACGCCCTAGAGCCAGCCTCCATAAGACAGCTCCCAGCCCATGCCCCTGACCCTGTAACCCAGCCTGGCACTTGAACTTCAGGTCAACCAGCCCTGAAAGGGGGTTCTGAGCTGCACTTCACACCCACGAGGCAGCTGCATTTCAGATGCACAAGATCTCACAGCCAGGAGTGAAGCTGGGGCAGGAAGCAGACCAGTCAGGTTCCAAGGTCACAGCGTGCTGCCACCAGTGGCCTCCTGACAGCCATACACCGGGCCTGGAGTTGTGGGTGGGAGCCAGGCTCCAGGGGAGGGCATTGAACAACAAAGTGAGACGTGTCCTCTTTGGTCTGGGGGATGGAGATAGCCACCCAAATCAAAGCATGAGGGTCCCCTAGAGCTGAGGCTGTACCTACTTGGCTGGTCAGGAGTGGGTTAAGAGGAGGAAGCTTGGGGCCAGGGCCTAGGGCAGAGGGATCCAGTGCACCCGAGAAACAGCTCCAGTGTTGGCATGTCCCATGCCCCTGTATCTTCTTACAAGGGGAGACTGAGGCACCAGGAAGATGAGCTTGTCCTTAGTTCATGTCAAGCATGGAGGCCAGTGCTCAGTAGCACAGCAAAGCCTGCTTCCTGGATCCCAGTCCCTTCCAGGATGGGACTTCTGGACACACAGTAGGTCAGGCTCTGTCCATCCTCAGCAGGGACTGTAGGCCAGGATTGCCATAAGGCAAGGCCACCTTTATCTCAGCCTGACACCAGGGTGCAGGGACACCCACAGGTACCACTGCACTGCTCCATGATACCACCAGGGGGAGCTCTAATGGAGCCGCCCCAGCAGCACTGCAAATTCCTCCCAGGCCAGATCCTAACACTGCTGGGCTCAGCAAATCTCGGCAGGCCTGGAGTTCCCAATTCTTCCATCTCCACCCTCAGGTACCAAGACAAACGTTATCACCTCTGCCTTAGGCTTCGGTGGACCACATCTTATTGAGGAGGAAAAATCGGGATGCAGTACATCTCAAATTCGTTCCTGCTGGAGTCAGCAAGGTGCACGTGCCCCTCTGCCCTGCCCCCTGCTGCCTGGCTTATCACAGCAGCTGGTGTGACTGTGTGTATTCCAGCCCCAGTGCGGACCCAGCTGTGCTGATGACCTTGAGCAAGCCAAGGACCTCCCCTGAGTCTCATACAGGAGGGCAGCACCAGGACCTAGCTCACTGCTTGAAAGCATACAGTCCCCCAGAGCTCGCTGACCCCAGAGCTCGCTGACCCCAGTGCCTTAAGGGTTCACATCAATATTCACCAAAAGCCCCACTCACCCATGAACTCCATAATTAATTACATTCTGTCTGGCTAGCACCATCACACACCAGTGTTAATTATTATCACCATTATTTACATAACTCTAGCAAGCCAAGGACTATACCCAGGGCATAAGAAGATACTGGTGTCAGATATGCCCATTCTCGGCCTCCCCTGGGCACCTTGGGTTGGTGCAGGCACACTGTACATGCATAATCTCTGAGAGTCTGAAGACAATGGGTGATGGACAGGGTGAAGGCTTTCTTTGATCTGAGGTGCAACTTGGGCTTCAAAGGTCAGAGGACCCTCCCCAAGGTTAAAATCGAGCTCCTGCCTTGGATCCCTGAAAGTACAGCATATGCCATCAAGACCACCAACCAACGAGTCTGGGCACCTCAGCTCCCCATGGGTGCACAGTGGCTTCCAGCAAAGTAAACAGAACCCCCCCATTGTGTTTCTGCCTCTGCAGCTGGCAGATGTGTGGAGTCCCCAGGACCAGGCCACATACCAGGTGCATTGTAGGGATAGCACAGAAAGGGCCTGCAACCCAGCATGAACTCAGCGTACTCCTACAAGCCTCATGGTACCACTGTCAGGGGGCTGAGAGACACCCAACACTCTCCTGCCCCCTTACCAAGAGAACAGGAAAGTCCAGGGCTCCTGGGGACGGGGCCTTGATCAGAGGCCCTCAGACGCCACCAGACCTGGTGAGTCTGAGGGAGAGAAGGGAACTGACAGGATGAGAAGTGGGGAAGATACCACAGAACCCACGGTACATCTTTCCCAGTCACCACGTGGTGGCCCCAAGCCTCAGTCAGGGCCTCAGGGAAGGGGCATTTGCATCAGCCACAGGTTGAGCAGGCGGGTGGTAAAGAGTCCCATAACCCAGGCCAGGTCTGGAGACTCAAAAGCAGGAACTCACCTGCCCTCGCTCTCCAGGAACGCAGAGCTGCTGCCCTCCGCCAGGGCTGCGCTGATGGGCGAGAGGCAGAAGGGCGAAGAGAAGGCATCAGAGTCAGAGTCAAAGGAACTGTCCCTGCTCACGCCATCGGCCGACAGCTCCAAGGAGCCCTCTTCCTCCCCAGCCTCAGGCCGTGGCTCCCTGCCATCCTCCATCCCATCCTGCGAGCTGACTGCAGACAGAATCCCGGAGTCGCTGTGGGCAGGCTGTGAGGCGGGCAGGATCCCATCTACCTCTGGACCCTGGGCCAGCTTCTCGCCATTTTCGCATGAAGGGCTAATGTGCACGGTGTCCCTGGTGTTTTGGGTAACCACCAGAATGTCCTCATCTTTAGGGATTAGGGGAGGCCTTGGTTCTGTAGGGGAGGGTTGATAGGGGGCCCCCAAGCTTGTGGTGCGCCGTCGCCGAGGACGGGGTGCCTTGCGCACAGGGGAGCTCTCAGGGGTGATGTAGCGCAGGGCCTCCTCATCCTGCCTCTGGATGCGAGAGTTGGGGACCCACGCCAGAATGAGGGTGGCCCCCAGCAGTTCGTCCTTCTCCATGTATAGGCACAGGTAGCCTGTGGGGAATAATGGGCGGGTTGGTCAGGGGGCTGGGCAGGCTGTGCAGCCAGCCCCCCAGATACATACACAGCACTAAAGAGAGAGAGGCAGATGGGAGACCCGAGTTCTACTTCACAACAGGAAGAGATCCAAGATGGGTGACACCTGGGCCTCTTGAGTGAGACGTGGCATTCCGGGTATGACTTTTTGAGGAAGGGGCCACTTAAAGTTGCTCCAGAACACCAAGACCACACAGACTGCCAGTTGGATGAAGGGGTTAGAGTGAATGGCTGGATACTCAGCTCCTAGGGGAAGTGGCATCTCCTAACACAGCTCCAGGTTGTTTGGGGGGGCGGGGTGTCCTGATTCCCAGGCACTATTTGACTCCATCCCCAGGCTTCTTCATCTCTGGTTTCTGCACTGAAAACTCTTTAACAAGAGCCAGCACCATCAACCACATCCCTGGGGACTCAGGCTCCAGCCAGAATCTCTGGTGTGCTTCTCTGTTCAGCACATGTTAGGAAATTCAGGAACATTGGTCAACTGTTCATCACAGTCATGTGAGAGGGAGACCCAGTGTTCTCACACCCTCCAGTCACGTGGCTTTGAGATCAAGATGAGAGCTGAAGATCTGTTCTCAGCATCTTTGGGGAGTGTCTGGCCTTTCTTTCTGAGTGCCTCTCTTTCTCTTAACCCTCATGCTTAAGCCTATATTAAAATATCTTTATTAAAGCTCAATTCTGCTTCATAAGCTTGCTAGGCCTCCTGAAATTCTTTTCTGTGTTAAAACCACAAATCCCAGTTTGGCCCTTGAAGCCTAGGGGAACTCCTCAGGCTACTGAAGGTGACAGTAGTGAGCTGTGTCCCCCAAACATTGACAACAGAAGGAACGCTCCATCCTTAGGGATCCCCAAGTAACGGCCACAGGTGACAGAGTCTAGGAAGTTGACCTTCCTGGTCTCCAGAGTTCTGGTTCCGGCTCTCATATAGTGGCGCCCTGGGGGGTCAGGGGGAGTTAGTGAATTTCTGACACGTTCCAGCTGGTGCTCCCTGGCCTCAAGCCCCACTCCCCCTCCCTGGCTGGAGTTGCCAGTAGCCTCACCTGGATGGTGCTCCCCAGGGCCCTGCAGCCCCTCAGGTGGGTGTACACAAACATTGTTCTTGGAGTAGATGATCTCTCCATCCAAGACGGAGGGGGACCCGCCGCCGCCCCCCGTGGTGAGGGTCAGGAGGTCCGAGGCCTTGGAGGAGGCCCGGCGAAGGAGGCGGCCCAGAGACATGGCTGAGCCCACGTTTCCATCCTCCACTCACTTTGGTGCAGGTCGGGCTCCTGGAGACCTGCGGTGGGAAAAAGACAGGATGCAACCATGGTCAAAATGAGGGACTGTGCAGATGCCCAGCACCATCAGGGTCCCACCCGTGAGAATGCTGCTCACACAGGGCCTGCGCAGGGCATGTGGGGGGCTGCACCTCCATATTCACCATTCGTCCTCAGGCCATGCTGTGCAGCCTCCCTGGGCTCCACCTACCACATGCCACTGGCATCTGTCTGCACAGTTTGACAGACAAGAGTGTCCAGAGATTGTCAGGTGTCATCCACTGAGGATGGAGGCTGGAGGAGCTTTTCCCACCAAGGAGCAGTTTCCTAGAAGCCCTGGGGTTCCCTCTGCTTGGTCCTCACACTCCTCAGCATCGGTGAGCTCCTCCTAACTGGGCCTTCCCCCGACCCTCCTTCTCATTCTTCTGCCCACCCACCCCTTTGCCTATTTGACCAGGGTGCCATAAACATGTGAAAGACCTAAGTTTATATACAATTATATTTTTTTACAAAAACTAAATGGAAAGATCTGTACTCAGAAAACAAAGAACTCTTACAAAGTCGTCCTGCAAAGAAGCAATTTCCCAGTAAAGAAAACAAGCAAGCCCCACAAGAAGAAATCGGAAGAACTGAGAAACGGGGAAAGAAACGATCTAGCTTCAAATAAAAATCCAACACCCTGAAGTCTGGACAAAGCTCCTGCTAAGGCTGAAGATTTGGAGCCGGGGACGCAGTTCAGTGGGTCGAGTGCTCGCCTAGTGTGTGCAAAGCCCCAGCTTCCATCCCCAGCACCATAGAAACCAGGCATGATGGTGCACCCCTGCAATCCCAGCACTCAGGAGGTGGAAGTGGGAGGGTCAGGACTTCAAGGTCATCCTAGGCTATATATGGAGCATTGCCTGGGTGGTGAGTTGACACCAGCGAAAACTAGAATCAGCCAAAGGTCTGCGGCAGCGATGAGAACCCATCAGAGGGTTTGCATGTGGGTGCCCACATGATGGTATCTGCATGAAAGATGGGTACTCGAAGCCATGCTCCCTCCTGGTGGGCATGGATGACGGGGGGCTAGGACTTCTGTCACAGCCAGCAGGGACAGACCAGCTTCTTAAGATGACCCATCCACACAGGGGCTTCAACTCCATCCCTTGGAAATGAAACAAAAGGGCTTGGAGCCAATATGATAAAATTCTCGAATTGGCTTGGATAAGCAAAGCCTGGTGCGGAGGCATATCATGTAGCGGCAACCGGACAGACACCGTGACGCCTGCTGCGACAGGGATGGGGCTCGAGGGGGTTAGGCAGCGTGAGGCAGCGGCTTGCTGCTTTAGGGCAGGAGCATGGCCTCAGAAATGTTCTGTTGTGTGGACATCATTGAGTGTACCTGTGTAAACTGAACTAGCTACAGACCCTACAGGACCAGCCACAGGCGGGTGGCCCATCCTTAACCAGAACATCATTTGTGGTACATGACTGTAAACCACAGACAAGAAACACTGCACAGTTCTGCACGAAGAAAGCGGTGTGGGGGCTGCCCAGGGCTCGGGGAGGGCTGGGGGTTGGGGTGGAATCTGGGGCTGAGGGATGGGCTAGGGGAAGGGCCTTGGAGTTGGGGAGGGGCATGGAGCTGGGGGAGGAGCCTGAGGCTGGGGGAAGGCCTGGGGTTGGGGAGGGACATGGAGCTGGGGGAGGGGCCTGAGTTGGGGAAGGGTTGGGGTTGGGGAGGAGCCTGGGCTGGGGAGGGGCTCAGGATCTGTGTCTAATACCCTGAGAGTTCCAGGTCAGGGGAAGATGGAAGAGTTTCTGTGACAGTTGCGCAGTGTGAATTAACTTAGTGCCTCTGAACTCTATCAGGCATGGCTAAATACATTTAAGCATATTTTATGCATGTATTAAGTATTTTTATGCGTATTTTACTACAATAAAAATATCAATTGGTTGAGGGCCTTAAAATCCAGAGCTGACTGAAGGTGTTTCCCAAAGCAAGTCCCTTCCACCCCCAGTACTTGAAGGACTGGGAGGCCCAGTGCTTGGTCCTCAGCCCCATCTGCCTCTCCCCTGACCTCTCCCTGTGTTCTCCTGCCTGTAGCCCTCTACATATCTTCAATTACCTCTGAAGCGAGGACTCTTCCCCCAACCCAACAGTCTACAATGTCCCAGGCAGCCTGGGAGCAGTCCTTCTGTCTCTGCTCTTTTTGATGGGTCCAGTAACTCGTGTGTGTGTGTGTGTGTGTGTGTGTGTTGCTGGAGACTGAAGCCAGGGCTAGGAAAGTGTTCTGCTGAGCTGCGCCCTGAGCCTGGATTGTTTCCATGGGCAGATGCATGGCTCTGTCTCCCCCAGCTCAGAGGTTCCCAGCCACAGGATCACCTTGAAAGTCACCCAGCCTTCTGGAGACAACAGAGTCTCCACTGCTATCTGGACCCTGATCTACCTGCTCCTTCAGCCCAGCAGGCTCAGATCCCCCCTCACCCAGCACTCTCACTGCAGGCTAGAGGAGAAAGCATCCGTTGATCCAGCAGTTGGCAAACCTGCTCTGTAAAGAACCAGTAACAAACACTACAGCTCACTAGGCCACAGACTTGGTTGTGACCGTCCATCCAACGTGTCCCTGATAGGGCAAGATCAGTCTTAGACAAACCAGCTGGTTTGTAGCCTAAAACAGGAACTTTCTAGAAAATGAAGCTTGACTCTTTTTTTTTTTTTTTTAATTCTGTCATTTTCATGTCCTGGCCACCTCTCATGGACGCCCTCTGTCCACTCCCAGTAAAGGATGGCCCTCCCTCATCTTAACCATTGTTGATCTTAGGGTCTAGACACTTTATCAGGTATCACGGCACATGACAACAAAGTTATGACCCTTGTTTAAAAGTCACATCACAGGCTGGCATATGGCTCGCGATATGGCTCAGTGGCAGAGTGCTCACCTGGGATGCGCAAGGACCTGGGCTCCATCTCCAACAGTGGCCAAAATTAAAAAATCACATCACAATCTACATCAGAGCACGTTATAATTAGTCACCATTAGCCACCCAGAAAAGCCACATCCTTCTTCTAACCATGCTTCCGTCATCCAGAACACTGTTAGGCTCAAGGATTCTTCAAAAGCACAAGGTCAAGGCAGGCCTGGTGGCACAAACAGGAAAGCCCAGCATTTTGGAGGCTGAGGCAGGAGGATCACGAGTTCAAAGCTATCCTGGACTAGAATGAGTTCAAAGCCATACTAAGCAACTCATCAAGACCCTGTCTCAAAACAAAAAAGTTGAAAAGAGGATTGGAGGGCTAGAGAGATGGCTCAGCAGTTAGGAGCACTTGATGCTCTTGCAGAGGACCCAGGTTTGGTTCCTAGCACCCACATGGTGGCTAACAATCATCTGTAACTCCAGTTCCAGGGACTCTGACACCCTCTTCTGGCCTCCATGGACACCGTACATACATGATGCATGTACATACATATAGGCAAAACATTCACACACATAAAAATAAAATTTAAAAATTAGGACTGAAAACATTCACACACATAAAATAAAAATAAAATTTGAAAATTAGGACTGGAAGAGCTGGAGAGATGGCTCAGCAGTTAAGAGCACTAACTGCCCTTACAGAGGACCTGGGTTCAGTTTCCAAAGCCCACATGACGGGCAGACAACTCTCAGTTCCAGGGAATCGGATGCCCTCTTCTGGCCTCCATGGGCATTGCATGCACATGGTGCACTTTATACGTGCAGACATAAAATAAAAATAAATAATTTTTTTTTTGTCTTTTTGAGACAGGGTCTCCTTGTAGCCCCAGCTGTCCTGGAACTCACTATGTAGACCGGGCTAGCCTCAAATTCACAAAGATCCACCTGCCTCTGCCTCCAAGTGCTGGGATTAAAGGCATGCACCACCACGCCCGGCTAAAATAAGTAAATTTTTAAAAATTAAAAAGGGAGCTAGAGAGATTGCTTGGTGGTTAAGGGCACTGACTGCTCTTGCAGAGGACTTGGTTTGGTTCCCAGCATCCACATGGCAGCTAACAACCATTGGTAAACTCCAGTTCTAGGGGATCTGATGCCCCCTTCTGACTTCTGTGGGCACTTCATGACGCAGACGCACTTACATGCATGCAGGCAATACGTTCAGACACGTAAACTAAATGATTTTTTAATTAAAAAAACAAAACAGAACTAGAGCTAGCCATGGAGATGTATGCTTTTAATTCCGGCACTGGGAAGGCAGAGGCAGATGGATCTCTAAGGTCAAGGCCAGCCTGGTCTACACAGCGAGACCCTGTCCCCTCCCCCCCGCCCCCCATAAAGGAGAGAACTGAAGATAAAGCTTAATAACTGAGCACTTGCTGAGCATGTGTCGGGTTCAATACCCAATACCACACACACTCACAAAAAGACACCCTTTCCCTCACCCAGCCAAGCTCAACAGAAACAGCACCAGCCACACAGACAGCTTAGTATTTTCTAGTAGCAGTATTTGAAAAGGGAAGGAAGTGAAGTTCATTTTTAACACACAAAAATCCCAAAATTATCGTTTATCATCAACACGAAAACATGATTAATGAGACATTTCGTATTCTTCAAATCTTCTGAGTTCCTGCCGGCCACACCTGGGTGCTCAGGGCTGCCATGGCTGTGGCCTTCACAGCGGCCCCAGAGGGTGGCAATGCAATACATACCGGGCCTTAAAACTCAGCCTCACTTAGGAAGCCGCATCAGCGCCAAGCTTGGCTGCTGACAACACTCAGCTTCTTCCAAAAACTAAAACCATCCGCCTCTCGTGGCAATGTTTGCCACACTGATGATAATCAAAAGAACGTGCTGGAAGTTTGAGGGGAGATTCCAAAAGCCGCACTGTGTCTGTGCGGTGCATCCTGCTACCAAACGTTCCACATAAGGAGAACAGAGGTTCCCAGCATCCAGAGGCAGACGGGAAAAACTGGGAACAGGAGGCCTAGGTCTTCAGTGTGGGCATTCCTCCCTGCCTCACACTGGGATGGCTGAGTCCACAGCCCTCTCCCGGAATGTTCTGGAGAGGCCCAGCTGCTTGTGAACAAGCCAGAGCAGGTCTGTTCCACATTAGCCAGTATCATTTACTCTGGTAAGACAATTCTTATTGTTAACATGTAGCTGATCTTCCTCTCTTTCATCTGAATTAAACCTGCCTCCCAATGTCTGGTGTCCATCAGGCTAAAAGGAGAGAATCCTCAACCTATCTTCAAAGGAACATCCTGAGCCAGTTCAATTAGGTGTAAAAACCCTCCCTTACACTGGGTGTGTTGACATCTGCCAGTAATCGGAGCATTTGGGAGACTGAGATGGGAGGATCAGGAGTCTGAGGCCAGCTTGGCTTTGCTTGGGTGGTGGGGGCCAAGATGGCTCAGTGGGAAGTGCTGTTGCTACCAAGCCTGATGACCTGAGCTTGATCCCTGCAGCCCACATGGTAGAAAAAGAGAAACAACTCCCACAAGTTGTCCTTAGACCTCCACACACACACACACACACACACACACACACACACACAAATGTAATAAAAACTTGTTTTAATCTCTGGGCTAGGGCGTGTCTCAGTGTTAGAGCCTCGCACATATATAAAAGCTCTGGTTTGATTCCCAGCACTGGGGGGGGGAAACAAAGACAATGACAAAGGAATAAAAGTTAATTTGACACAATAGAATTAAAAAATATAACCAAGGAGAGATGGTTCAGTGGTTAGAGCACCGCCTGCTCTTGCAGAGGACCCAGGTTCAGTCCCAGCACCACATGGTACCTAACAACCATCTGTATCTCCAGTTCCAGGGGATCTGACACCTTCTTCTGACCTCTGCAGGCTTTGCACAACACAGGTACACTTACATGCAGGCAATACACTCGTACACGTAAAATAAAAATAATAATTTTTTTTAAAAAAGAAAATTATGGGCCGGGTGTGGTGGCGCACGCCTCTAATCCCAACACTCAGAGGCAGAGGCAGATGGATCTCTGTGAGTTCAAGGCCAGCCTGGTCTACATAGTGAGTTCCAGGACAGCTGGGGCTACAGGGAGACCCTGTCTCAAAAAGACCAAAAAAAAAAAAAAAAAGAAAATTATGATGGCCTGTGGGTATCTGGCTCTATCTGGCTCTATTTGGTAGAACCTGCCTTACATCCAAAGCCCTGTGCCCCATCCCCAGCACAGCACAAACCCAGCATGGTGGTGTACATTGTAATCCCAGTATTTGCCTGAAAGGGGGAGAAAAAGGCTACATGAGACCCTGTCTCCAAACGAAGAAAGAGGAGGAGGGAGGAGGAGAGGGAGGAGGAGGGGGAGGACAAGGGGGAGAAAGAGGAAGGAAATTAGGAAAGAGGCTCAGTGAAGAAGAAAGAACATATTCCTGCAAATAACAAGCTCCAAAACTATACTATATGTACATTTTCTGCTGTCTTTTATGGCCAGTCCAAAAATTTTAAAAATTAAAACCCACACACTGGAATTGCATCTTACTTTCAGTTACATGGCAAACACATTTCTGGGTGTTGTGGGTTGAGATACATCTCCTGAGTCTCAGGTGTTGTGGGCCTAACCCCCTAGCTTGGCAGGTGGCCTTATCTGAAGAGGAAATCAAGCTAGCATGGGTCACTGGTGTGCGACGCAAAATGAAGGCGATCCTCATAAAACGAAGGAATTTCAGGACAGATACACCTTCACAGCCATGTGGCTATGAAGACAGCTTCCTATAGGCCAAAGGGTCGTCTCCCTCATGGCCTCAGCAGGAACCAGCCAGCCAGCACCTTGGCTGTGCACTTCCAGCTTGCAAAGCCATGAATAAATAGATGCTTCCTGTCCTAGGGGTTTAGTCTGTTAACCACATACAGCTGCCCAGGGGCTAACACACTATGTTAGCAAAGTTCATCACTCAAAATGCCAACCTCCATTGTGCGTGCGTGTGTGTGTGTGTGTGTGTGTGTGTGTTAGCACAGGCTGGCCTCAAATAAACCAGCTGCCTCGCCAAGGCTGTCCTTCATTCAGATCCTTCCTCCCAATAACCTTCATTTTTGCTTTGTGTTTTTAGACAGAGTTCTCCATCTCACTATGTAGCTGGGGATGACCATGAACTCCTGCCACTAGACCCAGTTTTACATGGTTTTAGGTATGCAGCTCAGGGCCTTGTGCCCTGTGTATACTAAGCAAATACCAGCTGGGCCTCAACCTGTTATAGCTGCATTTGTTACGTTTTTATTTATGTATCTGAGGGGGGCATACATGTGCTGTGGTACACTTGCAGAAGAGGACAACTCGCAAGAGTGATTTCTCTTTCTCCTTCCTCCATGTGGATCCCAGGCATCTAACTGGGGTCACCTGGATTGATGGCAGCTGCTCTACCTGCTGAGCCGTCTCCTGGTCATTCCTGAACTGCCAGACATTTGGTTTCCAAAGTTACCATTTACGTAATAAATTATTCTTTACTAGTAAATCTTCCTCAGCAACTTCACTCTTTGCAGAGGGTATTTTCTGGTCTTCCTCACTGTTCTCCTGGGGGTATTAACAGGACCGTCTCACAGGTGGCAGCTGACTGATTTCCAAACCAGCTCCAGCAGCAGTGGGAATTGAATTATTGGTGGGCTGGCAATGGAAAATGGGTGTCTGGTGGTCCACCTGCTTGAGCAGGGTCACCCATTGTGATGCGACATTTCTGTTGATCCTATCAACTGTCCTTTGATGTGCTTTGACAAGATTTCTGCCTGGGCTTTGGGCTTTAATTATTACTTTTTTCTTTGAGACAGAGTCTCATTATGTCATTCTGGCTGGCCTGGAACTCAGTATGTAGACCAGGTTGGCCTTGAACTCACAGAGATCCACCTGCCTCTGCTTCCTTAATTTTAGGATTAAAAAGCATGTGCCACCATGCCTGGTGGGCTTTGAATTTTTTTTAATTTTTTAAAAATTTTTATTTATTATTTTTGTTTTATGTGTGTGCATGTATTGCCTGCATGTATGTAAGTGCACCCATGTTGTGCAATGCCTGCAGAGGACAGAAGAGGCTGTCAGATCTGTTCTTAACCGCTGAGCCATCTCTTAGCCCCAGAAGTTTTATTTTTATATAAGAACTCTGAGCCCTTTGGGAAAGCTCAGAGGTAAAGGCAGTTGCCACCAAGCCTGAGCACCTTAAGTTTGATCCCTGGGACCTGCATGGTGCAGAGAGTGAGCCAAGTCCTACAGGCTGTCCTCTGACCCCCATATGTGCTGTGGCGCCCACAAACACTCAAAATATATGGTATGTAATTAAAAGAAAAAAAGACTCTTCATAAGAAAAACATAATTCTTTACCACACTCACTGGGTGTCTCGTTTAGTTTGCCTTAATTCATTTGCCTTTTTTATTTTACTTTTGTGTGTGTACGGTGCTGGGATCAAAGCCAGGCCTCATTCATGCATACTGGGCAAGCACTCTACCACTGAGCTACAGCCCCAGCCCTTGATTCTCACTACACATCCCCGCAGGCTTTGAACTCAAGATCCTCCTGCCTGAGCTCCCCAGTGCTGGGATTACAGTGAGCACTGCCAGGCTCTGTTTGCCATTTAATTACATCATCAATTTTGAAGGACAGAAATCGTACATTTTTATAGAAATTGATGGTGACCCGTCTTCAGCAATTCCTTTCCACTCCATAGACTCCTTCCAAAGCCACAAAGTCACTAAATAGTTTATATTCTATTTTACTTACATCTTTAATTTTCAATAAACTACCTTTGCTACTTCAGAAAGCCTGATGCAGCCCATGTGCCTTTACCTGGGAAAGCCTCGGGTATTGATGTCAGCCAGTTCAGAGTGAGCATTTGTACTGGGTTTACTGCTGTTTCTGTTTTTATTATTTACTTGGTTATCTGATAAAAACAGGGAAATTGATGCTAACGTCATAAAGTTGGAGTGTTTGGGGCCTTTGGCTGTGACCTGGAGGCCTACACAGTGTGGCCGGTGTCCTGTCTGCACCCCCTCAATCTCTCCAAGCTGCACCCATGAGGAAGGTACGTGTGTACCGTAGGATTGGCGGTTCTCACCACCAATGTGCTCCCACGAGATGACCTTGCCACAGGTGAAGTTCATGGAGAGGTAGGGTGATGGGAGTCAACCACCTCCTCTCCAGGCCATCATCCCCACCCCAAAAACAGCACCAAGAATAAAATGCTTTTGCAGGAAGCCACAGGCCTTCTCCAATCAGCAACAGAAGGACTCTATGGGAACTGTTACCAAGCACTCCCCAGGTGCTGACTGGCGGCTGGGCCTTGGTCCTTCCAGCACCTACTAGTCCTAGACCCACAAAACCACAGCTTGTTTCTGAGACCCACGGGTAAGCCTCTTGAAAGCTTCCTGAACTGTCCCTGCAGCGACTTCACTGAATCCCAGGCCTCCCCTGCTTTTGCTCTGTGAGAGATGCCTGATGCCATTTAGAATACAAGGCCCATCCCAGGGCTCCTCCCCCATCCAGCCAGGGACAGAGCTGCCACCAGGCCCAGAGGAGGGGTGGGCTAAGCGAAGCTGGCAGCTTTCCCTGGCTCCATCCTGGGCACCCCTCCCCCACTGTCAGCCCACACCACAGCTTCCTGTGCCCTGGTGGCTGCCACACCTGCCACCTCCTGGCGAAAAGAGCTGGTGGAATACATGAGCCAGTGGAGCGAGCGCTGGGCTCCTGGCTCAAGTGCATCCATAACCCATCTGTGTTTCCAGCCAGAGAATGCTGATTTGGGTTCACCCCTATGGGTCTGATGGCAGAGAGGGTTAACAACCCCAGGGAACCCTCAAGGAACAGGGATGGAGCAGGGAGGGTACCACAAGTCTCTGCAGCCTGAGTGCCCTGTGCCAATGGGGCCAGGCCAGGAAGAGGAGGGTGGCTTTCCAAGCTCAGCACAGGGGTGGGGCACTTCAACCCTTAGCTACACGCAAGGTTTCACCAGAGGCATACATACGACCCATGCCACACACACGCACACACACGCACACACTCACACATACACACCCTCCATGCTGTTATCAGCTCTGCTCTGCTCTCCAGCTGCATAAATAGTGACTCATCAGCCTGCCGGATTCTATCAGTGTAAGGGGGGGGCTCGATGTCTCCAGGTTGCAGATGAAGCTCCCACCCAGGCCCATGCTCATCTGCCCCAGGGTCCATAGACTCATGAGGGTTCGCTGTCCCCAGGCGGCACTAGGCTTTCTGAGCAGGCACCCCCGGGTTGCTGCTCCTCCCTCCACCATGGGCTCTGTGGGGTGCTGAAGACACTGGACAACACGCCACACAGCGCGGCACTCCCTGCCAGGCTCGGCTCCTGGCTGCAGTTCCTACTGAGCTAAGCAGGGCAAATCCTGCCCATCACATAACCAAGGCTTGGCTAGTATCTAGCCTCTGCTGGCCCTTGGTATAGCCCCAAGAACCAAGGGCCAGGTGAAGGCTAGTCTGCAGTGGGGTGAGCTCCTCTACACAGCCAGAAAAACCCAACTCTGGAGGACTTGAGAGTGATGTGATCAGAGGCTCTCTGTGGAAACCAGGACCCCAAGGTCAAGTCATCTCCCCTCCTGCCAGTCCCTCTCTGTGATGCACCCTGCTAAAGGGGCACTCAAAAGCCTGGAGGCGCCCACACACCTGCACCTCTCACTGGGCAGCAGCTGTGGAGGAGGACGGGCAGAGTGATGCGAGACAGCAGCTGGAGCTAGAGGGTCAGGTGCATCCTTCCGCCCACCTGTTTTTCCTGTAACTACAGAGCATGCCCATTTCTGCTTAAGGTCCTGTCCACAATACAGTCCCAAGTCCTCACCCAGCCTCCCATTACACTTAGAGGGTCCTGGTTGTACATGAGTTCCCTCAAATATCATGTTTCAGTCTTTCCATGTGCACAGGAGTGCTGGAAGGTTCCATGGGGAGGCTCTCATAGGAGGACCAAGTCCCCAAGGAGGTGTGAAGATGTTAGGGATGGAGTCTGATGTTGGAAGAGAGCAATGCCAGGTGCTCTAAGCAGTCCTGATGGCCCAAGGGCAGAGAAACGGAGGGAGCTTTGGGGAGGGAGGGACGGGCTTATCAGGGGCCAGGCACCCATGCCAAGCTGTGAGGAGGAAATCACAGAGCTCAGAGCAGAGCCTGCTAGGAGGGATTGCTGTTGGGAGCAGCCACTAGGGAAGAGGAGCAGGTGAGGGAACAGGAACCAGGCTCCCATTTCAGCTTGGGACCAGGGCTATGGTGGTCACTCAACACTATGAGAGAGCTTAACATTGAAGCCTATGTTTCAAAATGGTTAGGGTAGTAAATTCTGTTATATAATCTACCATTAAAAAAAAAAAAAAAAACATGGCTGAGGGGCTGGAGAGATGGCTCAGCAGTTAAGAGCACTGACTGCTCTTGTAGAGGACCCAGGTTTGAGTCCCAGCACCACATGGTGGCTATGAACTGTCCTTAACTCAAGTCCAGAAGAATCCAAAACACGCAGGCAATACACTCATACACATAAAATAAAAATAATAAATAAAATATTTTTTTAAAAAGCAGAGCAGAGCTTCACCAGGACTAGACTTCTCTGCCCTCCAGTAGGGCCCAGACCTGAGGCTAAGAGATCGAAGCAACCTAAGTGTCCCTCAACTGACAAGTGGATAATGAAAATGTGGTGCGTTTACACAATGGAGTTCTACTTAGCAGTAAAGAAAGATGAAATAGTGAAATTTGCGGACAAGTCTCCCAGCCACCACCCATCAAAGCAGCTTCTTTTTCAAGAAACAGAGATAGTTACAGAGTTCCACAACCGGCCACACAGAGATTCTCTGTGAACTGCCCAAGCCTAAGTGGCACATCTAGGACGCAGCCTCTACGCCTAGGGCTCAGGGAACACAGAACAGGGATGAGGAGAACACGACTGCGTCTTTCAATCCTCATCAGTGAAGCTCCCTCATGCAACAGAGGGCCAGGAACGCATAAGGTCACAGATGGCCAAATGCAGAGAATACAGCAGTTAAGAACACTGACTGTTCTTGCAGAAGACCTGGGTTCGAATCCCAGCACCCACATGGCAGCTAACAACTGTCTGTATTACACACAGGCACTCATAACGCATACACATAAAATAAAAATAAATAAATTTTTTTAAAAAAATATAGAGACTAAAAGTCTACAGTGTGGGTCCTTGGACAGGACTCCTATATTAAAATCCACCCACCCAGGGCTCAGGGAACATTTTGCAAGAGGAGGCAGAAAGATTGTAAGAGCCAGGGAGGAGGTGCAGGCCCATATGGAAATAGAGTCCTACAGGCTCCTGGGCCCCTTCTCATATGAACCTACAGGAGTTGTGTTGGCATGCACAAGACCCATGCAAACACAAGCAGACAAAACCCCAGCACAGAACTGTGGAAGTGAACAGCAGGCCCCAATCTTAGTCTAAGAATTATTGGAGTTGATCACTGCTGGGTGAGGAAGAACTGATCTTAATGGGAGGGACTCTAGATAGGCTGACTAGACCTCAGTGGATGAACTTGCACTGAGGGACATCTGGGGACACTAAGTTGACACAGCAGGCCTTAACACAAATAACAGAATGTAGGAACTCAAATGGTGGCGCTATGGGAGGGTGCCAAAGGGGAGGAGGTGTACAGATGATTAAGAGATTCTGTATAAAATATAGAAAAATACAATAATTTTTTTAAAAAACAAAAAATTGTTCTTACAGTCAAAAAAAAAAAATATCTTGGGCCAATGCTGGAGAGATGGCTCAGGTTCAAATCCCAGAATCCACATGGCAGCTAACAACTGTCCATAACTCCAGTTTCAGGGGATCCAACCCGCTCTTCTGTCCTCTGTGGGCATTGCACGACATGGGGTACACTTACACACATGCAGGCAACACATAAAATAAAAATAAAAAATAAATAAAATATCAGGCTATCAAGCCTGGCTCATTGGGTAAGGGCACCTGTTGCCAAGCCTTATGACACAAGTTTGATCCCCAGAATTCACATGGTGGAAAGAGAATTGACTCCTCCTGCAAGTTTTCCTCTGGTCTCCAAACACACATTGTGGCACACACATACAACACACACAATAAATAAACAAATAAATAGACTGGAGCAACAGCTCAGTGGTTAAAAGTGCTTGCTGCTTTTGCAGAGGACCCAAGTTCAGTTCCCAGCACCCACACTGGGTGGCTCACAACCACCTGTAACTCCAGCTCTAGGGATCTGGAACCCTCTTCTGGCCTCTTCAGGCACCTGCATTCAAGTGCACCTACATCCCTCCCACACACACATACATATTTTTTTAAATACTTTTAAGGGGCTAGAGAGACAGCTCAGTGGTTAAGAACACTGTTCTTGCAGAAGACCCAGGTTCGATTCCCAGCACCCACATGGCAGCTAACAACTGTCTGTAACTCCAGTTCCAGGGGATCCGACGGCCTCTTCTGTGCTCCACAGGCATTGCACGGCATGGGTGCACTTACGCGCAGGCACAACCCTCATACTCATAAAATAAAAATAATAAAAAATAAGCTGGGCGTGGTGGCGCACACCTTTAATCCCAGCACTCGGGAGGCAGAGGCAGATGGATCTCTGTGAGTTCCATCTAGCCTAGCCTACATAGTGAGTTCCAGGACAGCTGGGGCTACAGGGAGACCCTGTCTCAAAAAGACCAAAAAAATAAATAAATAATAAAAAATAAATAAAAAAAACAAAGTCAAGGATTTCACACAAGTGAGAATATAGTTCTTTTTGAACTTTCTGTTTATTACTCTGTAAACCCAAGACTGCTCTAAAAAACTGCAGCCTCAGCCTGAGGGATGGCTCAGTGGGTAAAAGCTTTTGTTGCCTGATGACCTGAGTTCAGCTCCCCAGAATCCATGTCTTCTGGGGGTGGTGCACATCAGTACTCCCAACCCACCTATGGCATGATGTGAGGAGACAGGAAAATCGCCTAGAACTCTCGGCCCAGCAGCCTGGGTACTAGGCACAGTAGAAACAGTAAGGTGGAAGGCCAGGCCAACTCCAGAGGTTGTCATCTGACTTCCAGATGTGCCATGGCATGTACCCCCTCACACAGGAATGTGTACACACACACCATACACACACACACACACACACACACACACACGTATCAGAATGCTATTTAAAATACAGTCCTTCACACCAGAAGCCTGCACATGGGTGTTTACAGCAGCTGTGTTTATAATTCCAGAACTTGGAAAAGATAATTGGATAAACTCAGGTCCCTCCAAACAATGGACTACCACTCAGCACATGAAAGAACCAAAAATGCATGGGAGAGCCTTAACGGAAGAAGCCAGTCCTAAAAGGCTGCACACAGTCCTAAAAGGCTGCTCAGCATCCCTAATCCAAAAATCCCAAATCCAAAAATGCTCCGAAATCCAAAACCTTTTCAGAACCAATGTGACCTCACAGGTGGAAATTCCCACACATGACCTCATATGCTGAATCACAGGCAAAACACAGGTGCACAAAAACACAATAAAATTACCTTGGACTGCGTGTATAAGGCACACATATGAAACATTAGTGATTCTGTTCGCCTTGGGTCTCCTCTCCAACAGACCTTATTATGTATGTGCAAACAAGTTAAAAAAAAAAAAAAGAACTCAAAATGCAAACACCCCTCATCCCTAGAATGTTGGCTAAAAGGTGCAACTGACCAGTGTATGAGGTTCTGGAAAGGACAGAACTAGCAAGAGCCAGGCATGGCAGCACACACCTTTAACCCCAGCACTCAGGAGGAAGAAGGAGGAAGGCTTCTGTGAGGTGGAGGCCAGCCTGGTCGACATAGTGCATTCTAGCACAGCTGGGGCTACAGAGAGACCCTTTTCTCAAAAGACCAAAGAAAAAATTGAATTTATTTTATGTGTATGAGTGTTTTGCCTGCATGTATGTACATGCACTTGTGTCAGGCAGTGCCTATGGAGAACAGAAGAGGACGTGGGATTCAGCTCTTCTGCAAGATCAGCCAGTGCTCTTAACCACTGAGCCGTCTCTCCAGCCCCTTTTCTTTTGAAACAGGGTCTCAAGTAGCCCAAGCTGGTTTTGAACTCTTTAATGTAGCTGATGACTTGAACTCTTTAAAATATTTTATTATTTTTATCTGTATGAGGGCATTGCCTGCATGTAAGTGTACCCCTGTTGTGCAATACCCGCAGAGGTCAGAAGAGGGCGTCAGGTCCCCTAGAACTGGAGTTATAGATGGTTGGTAGCCACCACGTGGGTGCAGGGAACTGAACCAGGGTCCTCTACAAGAGTAGCCAGAGCTCTTAACCACTGAGCCATCTCTCCAGCCACAGTTTTTAAGAAAAAGCCAGGCGTGGTGGCACATGTCTTTAATCCCAGCACCCGGGAGGCAGAGGCAGGCAGATCTTTCTGAGTTCAAGGCCAACCTGGTCTACATAGCAAGTTCCAAGTCAGCTGGGGCTACAGGGAGACCCTGCCTCAAAAAAAACAAAAAGAAAAAAAAAAGTTTTTAATAAAAGCAAAGGCGGGTGGGAAGATGGGAAGAAACATAAACCTGGAAGCACTGTAACGCAGAGCCATTTGCACCTGTGACCCTAGGGACCCAGCATCCTCTGACACCAGAAAGCAGCAAAGACCAGCAGGGTCCAGAAAGCCTGCCAGGCACAGAGCTCTGGGCAAGGCGATACCATGGCTCACTCTCTCCTCAGGCCGACAACTTCAAATGGTTGCAAAAAGGGCGGTGAGGGCCTACGCAGTTGGAACATGACCTTCAGACAGCATCCCCACAAGCTAGCCCCGAAGGAAGATTATGGGGTGAACAGGCATCCGCTTTCCAATCTGGCATGGAGTCAGAGCAGCTGAATCAGAGAACCAGCGATGGTCGTCACCAACCCCGAGAGACAAGGGCAGCTGGACAAACTCAAGGCAAACGCTTTTTTAATTTTGGTTGTTTTTTGACATTTTATTTTTTGTGTATAAGATATGTGTGCATATACGAATGTGTACGTGAGGGTGTGCACATTTCACAGAGTGCGTGTAGAGGTCAGAGGACAACCTCAGGCTCAGTTCTAGCTTTCCACTTTGTTTGAGACAGTCTCTGGTTGTTCATCGCTGCCTACCCCAGGCTCGGTGGCTCAGGAGCTTCTGGGGGTGTTCCCGTCTCAGCCTCCCAGCTCACTGTAGAAGTGCTGGAATTACAGAGGTGCGCTACCCCTGTGCTGGACGCGTTAGTTGTCAACCTGGTTAGAGGGAGCTGCAATTGGGGAATTGCTTCCATTGGACCGGCCTGTGGCCATGTCTGAGGGGCATCTTCTTGATTGTTGAGTGATGTGGGAGGGCCCAGCCCACTGTGGGTGGTGCCACCCCCGGGCAGGTGGGCCTGTGTTGGATAAGAAAGCAGGCTGAGCAGGGGCCAGGGGAGCAAGCCAGTAAGCAGCGTTCCTCCATGGCCAGTGCTCCAGCTCCTGCCTCCAGGTTCCTGTCCCGAGTTCCTACCTTGGGCTCCCTGATGAACTGTGTGACCCAGGAGATGTAAGTCGAATAAACCTTTTCCTCCTCAAGTTGGTATTGGTCAGAGTGTTTTGTCATAGCAATGGAAGGCAGACTAGAACACCCACCTTTTACATGGGTTCTGGGGGCTCCAGTACTTGCAAGCTCTTTACCCACTCAGCCATACTTGAGCCCCCAATTTTTTTGGTATTTTTACTTGAGACCGAGTCTTATTACACAAACCCTAGCTGACCTGGAACTTGCTATACTGTAGACCAGGTTAGACTCACAGAGATTCAAGGGAAATCCTTGAAAACAATGAATGCCTCATCCCCTGAATGCCCTCCTATGATAATTGTTCTTTAAAATGCTTACACCCTGCTGAGCACAGAGCACACACCTTTAATCCCAGCACTCGGGAGGCAGAGGCAGGTGAATGGATCTCTGTGAGATGGAGGCCAGGGAGGTCTATGTAGTGAGTTCCAGGCCATCTGGGACTACAGGGAGACCCTGTCTCAAAACAAAACAACAAGAAGTTTATGCCTATGTCTATGCCTGAGTTTAGACCACAAACCCCCATGTGCAAGACATCTCAGAGTTCCTCCTGGGCTGCACCTCTCCTAGCACCGTCCCCAGTGGCATTCTAACATCTTGCTTCCGCTGATGGAGAGGGCAGAGACGCCAGCCTGACAGCCGGCACAAAGAACCAGGGATGGAGGGGAGCCAGGTGTAGACTGCAAGCCAGCTCGGGTGTACAGGAAAGCAGCACAGGCTGACGGTTTTAAGAGGCACAAAGTGCAAACACAAAGCTGTTGTCAACACGTGACTGAGCATGCCACCAGCCCCACCCTGTGCCATGGGTTCTAAGTCAACCGAGACAGCTAGGTAGAACCGGATTTCTGCAAATGGGACTGTTGTACAACTAGAAAGGAAACTACAACTTGAACCCCACCCCCACATCAAAAATACACATGCTCTGGGATCCTCCATGGAGTCATTCTTTCCCACTAATGTGCAACACTTTGAAAATAAGAAAACTCAGAGAGCCATGGGCTCCCACGGTGGCAGATCACAGGGGAAAGTGTGGGGATCAAGGAGCTGGAGTCAGTCTCAGAGTTTTAAGGTAGCTGGAGTAGGGGTGGGGCCACCTGCAAGGAATAATGCAGGGTACAGTGATTGGGGGGATGCTTCAGTAGGCAAAGTGCTTGTAGCACAGCATGAGGACCAAATTCAGATCCCAGCACCCATGTAAAAATATGTGGATGTGGTGGCCTGTCTATAATCCCAGCACACGGAAGACTAAAACAGGGGTCCCCACCCTGCCTCAATATATAAGGTGGAGAACAGATACCAAATGCAACGTCCGACCTCCATATGCGAGCGCACACACACACACACACACACACACACACACACACAAACACACATTCACACAAAATATTGGGGGCAGGCTGGAGAGATGGCTCAGCAGTTAAGAGCACTGGCTGTTCTTGCAGAGGACCTGGATTTGATTCCCAACACCAACATGGCAGCTAACAACCATCCGTAACTCCAGTTCCAGAGGATCCAACACCCACTTCTGATCTCCTCTGACACTGCAAGACATGGGTACACCTACCTACATGTAGACAATACACCATATACATAACATAAAAATAATAAATAGGGCTGGGCGTGGTGGCGCACACCTGTAGTCCCAGCTCTCAGGAAGCAGAGGCAGGAGGATCTCTGTGAGTTCAAGGCCAGCCTGGTTACATAGTGAGTTCCAGACCAGCCGAGGCTACAAAAAGACCAAAAGTAATAATATTCATAATAACAATAAATAATTTTTTAAATATTTGGGGAGGAAAGCCAGGAACATAGTTCATTGGTTAAAGCACTTGCTGTGTAAACAGGACCATAGCTTGGAACCCCAGAAACCACATAACCTAGTATCCCAGGTGGTTGTGGTGGCCCATCTGTTATTCTGTCTTGGGGAAGCCAGAGACAGGTGATCCTCAGAGCAAACTGGCTAACAGGCTAGCCATATCGGCAAGCTCTGGGTTTGATTGAGAGGGCTTTTCTCAATGAGTTAGGTGGAACAGCATTGAGGATGATTTCCAACATCAATTTGAGGTCTCCACATGCACCCACACACGTGCCCACACACATACAGAACATGCATATACACACACATGAATATCACACACACACAGAAAATAGAAAAAGAAAAAATAATAAATAAAATTTCAAGCCCCAAGGAAAGGGAGGGGGAACAGGGTGGGCTGAAGGAGAGCAGATTGCTTCTTGCAGAGCCCTGCTGGACTGGATCCTGCTGCAGGGCTGGGGCCTGCTGCTAACCACACATGTTCCCTGCCCCACAGGAGCCACGGAAACTCAGCCTTGGAGGTTCTGATCTTCCAGCCAGAACAGCTGTTCTCAGTAGCTCACGTGGCTGGAGTCTCCTGTAGCCACTGTTTACAAGAAGTGACGTGAAGTCAGGTATTACCCGGAATTCATGGCCCAAGACTGGGTAACCTACGCCCTGGAAAAGAGAGCCCTGTAAGAAAGAGCAAAGACAACCAGAAAGGATGTGAGGCCCGAGTCTGGCTTCTTTCAGAAAATGTCCCGCTCCTGGGCACGGGACTGTTTAGGCTAGTCAGCAGCAGTCGGCCGAATCCAGCAGTGGGACCAGCACAGGTGTGTGGTCACACAGCTCTGAGGTCAAAGGTGCCAACAGGCCCACTAGGCTAACATCGGTGTGTGGGCAGGACTTGGTCCTTCTGGAGACCCCAGGGTACCATCAGAATCCTGTCCCTTTCACCTTCCGGAGGGTCCTTCGAAACTGGCTTTGGGTGCTTCCATTCACTTCAAAGCCAGAGATGGCCAGTGGAGCCTTTACACACCCCACTGCTCTGAAACATACCCTCCTGCCTGTGAGGACCCTGTGATCACACCTGGGTAACCCAGACTCATCTCGCCTCTCCAGGTCAGCTTCTGAGTAACCTTGATTCCACCACAACCTCAGTCCTCCTTTGCAAAGCCTAATATCACACAGTCCTGGTGTCAGGACCGGGATATCTTTCCAGTCGGTTTATCTGCCAGCCTCACCAAGGCAAGGACCCCACACAGGGCTCCAGGGAGGCTCTGGACCTTCACATTCACTGGCTGTCAGATGTCCGTGCAGAGCGACTGCCCTGGACGCACCACGGTGAGGATGAAGGGTTAGAACCCGAACTCCAGAAGCCCCCACTGTAAGATGCATGCTTGCATGCAGGGGACTGACTGCCTGCTACCTTGGAACTTCCTCCACACAAAGCCTTGATTTCTGGTTCTGGTATGAAGGGCTCCATCCATTCCTAACCAGGAAGACAAATGGGGGGGGGGGCAGGGCAAAAGCCTCTTCTGAAACCTTCCCAGAAGAAAAGAATCAGAGTGGCCTGTAGTTACCAGGAGAGACCCCCACCACCCACCCTGCACTCTCTGTGCTACGTGCCAGCTCAGACCGCCCTGGGTCTGCCACTGGCACTGCCTTGAGCTGGTGGTTTGCCTACAGGTGACCTCCGCCCACTGCCATGGGTGGGGAACAGTTAAGAGAAGGAACCACAGGACAGGTAGGGGAAGTGTCACCGGATGAAGCCCTGATTCCTCCCCGGGCTTTGTCACTCACTGTCAGACTGCTCAGGAGCATAGTGCCCTAAGTTCTGGTCACTTGCTCTATAGCCTACAGAAACCAGTTCGTCTGCTTTTTCCCTCAAGGCCAGAAGCACAGAGCAGGGTAAGTGATGCCTTATTAAAAGCAAACCGGGCACACTCAAGGGCTGTTTTCCCCCTACGGAGCACCTGCTGCAGCTCCTCTGAAATGCCACCCTGGCTCCCCTTACAGCCTAGCATGTCCCTGCCATGTCTAGGGGACCCAGCTTTGCAGATCAAAAAGTGAAGTCAATACAGGCAGCACTCAGTCTGCTGGAGGTCTATGGGCTCATCATTCAAGTGAGCCCATGGGGGGCGGGGGTCATGATTCTTTCGCTAGGCTGCATTTAACTCTGGGTACAGGATCAAGGCTGAAAAGAAATATGGTTACAGTTACGGCCCATACACTTCACCTGCAGGATTCCCACAGGGAAGGCCTTCGACAATGGGACAACAGGCTTGTTCTTCCGAGGAAGAACTGAGGTTTAGGGTGCCCTGGTGCTGAAACCTTGACTGTTTACCATGGGGACTGGCAGCCAGGCTGGAGGAACCCAGAGCCCTGGAGCTGCTCCCCTCCTCCTCCAACTGTCCAGCTGTCACTTTGATTACAGCCACTCCCTGGAAAACCCAAAGCCTGGGCTTCCAAGAAGCCATCTGCTTTCATGTCCCCAGACCACAAATACAAACATCCAGTCTCTCCCAAAGAAGCAAGGAAGTGAAGCCAGGAAGAGAAAGGAAACTTGGACATGTGTCAAGCTCTGGGACCAAGGAGGGACTGAACCCCGAGGTAGGAAAGTCGCAAAGCCAGCCAGGGAGTCTACAAGCGACTTAATCCAGACGAGCTTCGTCTGACTTCCACATTCTACTCATAAATGGAGCTCTTGATGTCTGTACAAAATAGAAGCGGACATTCCACAAAATAAGATTTAAACCAGGGAGAAACCATATTAATGACACCCCAAAAGCAACAGCACTGATCCTGCTTGGAGAAAGTAAATTTCCAGGAGCTAGGGGAGATGGCTCAGCCGGTAAAGTGTCTATCACACAAGCATAAGGACCCAAGTTCGATCCCTAGCACCACATAAAGTGGAGCATGTATTGCTTACTTGAAGTCCCAGTGCTGGGAGGTGGAGACAGGAGGATCCCTGCGGCATTCTGGTCAGCCAGTCTAGCCTAATCATCGAGCTGCAGGCCCCAGTGAGAAACTCTGTCTGAAAAAATGAGGTGGATGTCTCCTGAGGAACATAATCTGAGGTTGGTCTCTGGCCTACACACACACACACACACACACACATACATGCACCTGCGCACATGTGAAAACACATACACACACACAAAGAAAATGAATTGTCAATGATGTCAAAAGACATCTGTAAGGTAAGTCCTTCCTACCCAGAAGTCTGTAAAGGGGAGTAATGTGCAGTAGCAGACTACTGATATGAGTCACTCAACCTCAGTAAGCCAGCCCATAATAAGTCAGTGTGCAAGCCAGCGCCTACCAGATGGTGCCTTCTCCTTCTCCAATGGCCAGCCCAGAAAGACCCTGGCAACCATCCTGCCTGTCTCAGATTCATAGTCCACATAGGTGGCGGGTTTTATGCATTGACTTTTTATTTTTTTAAAGTGGTTAGGATTGAACCCAAGGCCTCAGGCATGCCAGATGAGTACTGTAACCACTGAGCTACAGTCCCCAACACTCTCTTCATTGTTTCATTTTGAGAGAGTCTCACTCTATCGATCAGACTGGTCTCAAACTCATGGTCTTTCTACCTCAGTTTCCCAAATGCTGAAGCGTACAGCACCAAGCCCAGCTACTCACTGACTTTGAACACCTGCACATACCCTCTGCTGGTTGGACAGTAGCTATGGGTTCTTTTGACCCTTCCTCTATACCGTGCTCAAGTCCAGAAGTTACTTCAAGCAGACATCAGACTAGATCTTCACGTGGCCCGATTTCTCTCCTCCTCTGAGGATAGTTATGTAAATTATAAGGATTGAATAAAGGGCAAGTTTCAGATCCAAGTTCACCAGATTGCTCATAAGAACAGGTCTATTACAGATGCAAGGCCAAGTGTCCAAAGGTAGGATAAAACGAAGATTACCATAAGGGGCTGGCAAGATGGCTTAGTGAATTAAGGAACTTACCGCCAAGCCTGACAACCTGAGCTCAATCCTTGGGACCCACATGGTAGGAGAGAACTGACTCCCTAAAATTGCCCTCTGACCTCCACATATGCACCTCCACCATCACACACTAAATAAATAAATGTAATTTAATTTTTCGAAAATTATTTTATTGTGTAGGGGGGGTGACCCCCTACACCTTGAGTTCCAGGTCAGCCCCTAAAAACATTTCAAATCACCATTAGGTCAATGGGTGGTGGTCAGAAACCATCACGTCTAAAGTGAATAGAAATCCAGCATCCTTGGGTCTTTCTCCCAAAGTCTGCAATTTGGTACAATTTGGTTGGGCTTTCTTTCCTGTGCTTGGGCCGCCTCAGCCACCGTACACCTGCAATACAGATCCGAAGTGCCATCCAACAGGCATCAAGAAAAGCAGCCTCTACAAACCCTTCACTGCAGGAGTGCCCCTCCCTCCCTGCACCTTCAGGCTATGTCAAATAAGTATCAGGCCTGTGAAATCTAAAAAAAAAATTCCCAGTTACAAGGAGGGACAAGCTGGAATCTCATTGGGGATTTGTGTTGCCAGGTAACCTGATCGACCCTGGTCCCCAAAACAGCCTGGAGGACCCAGCCCCAATCCAAGTTACAAGGGTTAAGAGTATGACCAGGCCTCCAGGTATAGACCTTGTAACCTCAGCTACTCAAGATCCTAAGGCCGAAGGGTCACAAGTTCAAAACCTGCTATGGCTACCCAATGAGTCTAAAGTCAGTGTGGACGGTTTCATGAGGCCTGGGTATGTAGCTAGAGGATCCTAAGGCCGAAGGGTCACAAGTTCAAAACCTGCTATGGCTACCCAGTGAGTCTAAAGTCAGTGTGGACGGTTTCATGAGGCCTGGGTATGTAGCTAGAGGTAGAGTGCTTGCTTACGATGATGTGTGAGGCCAATCTCGTGCCACAGAGGAAAGGAGCTGGATTCGGATCATCTTTCTACTCAGTGAACCACCTGCACAGGGATCAAAGAGAACGCTGCGGTCTGGGGGACTAGTTCTCACTTAGAACCCGGGCTGCACTCAACCTCCGTCAAAGAGGCTTCTTTTCGCAGCGAGCAGTGGACAATGCAGAGGTATGTAACTGGTCAAAACGCGGACAAGAGACTCAGTGCTCAGCCCTATACGGGACATCTTTACCAACACTCCACCCCGAGCCAAGGCTTGGGCAGCATGAGGAGAGGGCAGAAAGAACGGAAAAACCGGAGGATGGGGAGGAGTGTGAGACACGGTGTTCTGGACATGACATGGCTGTTACACTCAGGACCCTCATGAACTCACAGCAGCCGTGGTGACCCGCACAAGATTAAGCTGGTCCAAACTCACACATAGATGGGGAGAGGATCACCAGGTCCCACTTCTTACTGAGGAGCTAACTGTAAGTTGATAGGTACTGGGAAGGTAGAATTATTCCTTTCTGAGGGTGTGTCCACTGGTAGGTTTCCTGTGTTCCAGAGTAGGTTTCCTGTGTTCCAAAGGATCACCCACACCCATACATATATGGGCATCACTAATTAGACTGAGTGGGTTAGCTGTGAATTCAAGGCCAGCTTGGTCTACACCTTGAGTTCCAGGTCAGCTAGGGCTATAGAGTGAGACCCTGTCTCAACAATCAAATAAAGAAAAAGTTAGCAAGTACTTACCATATGCCAGCACTTGGGGCCTCCTGTAATCCTCCCAACAAGTCCTTGAAGAACTAAGGCACAAGAGAATCACCTAAGAACTAATACGGGTGTAATTTGAACCTAGGGTCTATCTTTGGAGGCCATGTGGGGTTTTGTTTGGTTGTTAGTTTGGTTTGGTTTGAGACAGAATGTTACTCTGTAGCTCAGGTCACTATAGAGCCCAGCCTGTCCTTGGGCTCACAGGAGTCCTTCCAACCTCACCCTCCCCAGTGCCAGGACTGCAGTCACAAGACACCATGGCCCATGATTTTATCACTGCACCTTGTCAATCAAACCTAGGGGCGGAGAGGCCAGGGCCAAAGAAAGCAGGTTCCAACGCCAACCCAAAGGCTGTCCATCTGTCCATCCTCTCAAACCTGAAGACGTCAAAGCCAGGACTGCTCTTCAACACGAACTGGTCCCAGCATCTAGTGCTACAGACGTACCCCACTTCCTCCCATTTTATGAATCACTGGCAGAGTGTGAGCATGAGGATGCTGCAGCCAGTCACAGGAGGGGAGGCATGGGACAATTTGGTGGGCCATCTGGGGCTCTGCTGGGTCACTCCTAATGGGGGAACTCGTCACCTCTCGGTGTTTCCACATAGAATGGGGATAAACTGGATCTGTTAGATGGCTTAGCAAGTAAAGGCGCTTGCTGCCAGGCCTAACAGCTTGAATGTTGTTTGATCCCTAAGATCAGCATGGCAGGAGAGGTCCAACTCCTGGAAGTTGTCCTCTGACATCCACAAGGACACTAAGACTGTGACACACACTCGCACAATTAAATATAATTATTATTTTTTTAAATGGTAAAGTGTTCATGGTGGCCCAGGTCTTTAATTCCAGAGCTCAGGAAGTAGAAGCAGGCAGATGTCTGTGAGTCTGAGGCCAGCCTGGTCTACATAACAAGTTCCAGACCAGCCAAGGCAACACAGTGAGACCATATCACAAAAAGAGGGGGGGGGGAATAAACCACAGCCCTGTTCATGGGCCTGTTTGGGGCACCATGTGATAATCAGGAGCTATTAACCATCACCATAACCAGGCCAGGCATGGTGGTGGAGGCTTTTAATCCCAGCATTAGGGAGGCAGAGGAGGCAGAGCTCTGTGAGAATGTGGCCAGCTTGGTCTACATACTGAATTCCAGGCCAGTCAGAGATACTGGGAGACCCCGTCAAACAAGCCAAAACCAAACAAAAATCACCGAAACTTCCAAAGGACTGCACAGCTCCTAAGGCAGAGACTTTAAGTTTCTGACACAGCGGTGGCCCCAGTGCCCGTGTCTTTGAACTCTCACCCAGACGTGGTGACGTGGACATTTCTAAGAATCACTCGCCCTCTCTATCCTCACCAAAGAATGAGAAATCTCTGGCAGCAAAGGTACCCTCGGGATCTAGTGGCCCAGTCAATCCAGTTTCCACATGAACTTGACAAAGGCCGCGAAACAAACTTTACCCGGAGGAAAGAGACACTTTTCTCCACATCGTTTCTATTCTTTTATTTCTGAACAGAATCTGAACTAGATCGGGGCCAACACATGACACCAACTTCCGAGTGTAGGAATAACAGGATTTCGGTTCTCACCGCGTTCTGGCAGAGCTCCGCGGGGTATTTTTAGCAATCTTAAATTGTCCTTTTTTCTTTCTTCTATCCCTTTCTTTCTCTTGAAGGAAAGAACAGAGGCGAGCCCAGGCCAAAAGGAGGTGAGGACCCAGAAGGTGTGGGTCTTAAATCGCCCACACCATCCCTGCCCCCCACGCCACCCCCACTGGCCGGGGACGCTGAGAGCACACGCCCCGGGACTGCAAGGTACACTTTGCCGGCTCAGCCAGCCAGTGCCGGAACCCCACAAGTTCTTATTCGCATGCTCAGACCTAACAGCCAGACAAAGACCGCAAGTGCCCGGGCCCACGGTTCCAGACGGGAGAGGACCCAGTCTCCTCCAACTGGGCCCACTCCCGGCGCAGGGAGCCCCACGGGCCACGGAGGGAGTCCCCAGGGCATCCCCGACGAGATCGGGGTCCCTCGGCATCGCCCCCGCCCCGTGCGTCCCTCCGGCTGGTCCCGGGTCCCTCCGGTGCCCCGCGCTGCAGGCCCGCGCCGCTCGCGCCCGGATCCCAGCGCAACCGGGCGCCGCTGCCCCGTCCCGAGTGGACCCCGAGGGTCCCAGCCCGCATCCCCAGACGAGCCCAGACACTCACCCGGGTCCCGCCGCGGGGGCCGGAGTCGCGTCGGCTCCGGGAGCCGCCGCCGCCACCGCCACCGCCACCGCCACCGCCGCCTCCAGCCAGGCGCGGCGGGGCGGGGACGTGGAGAGGCCCGGCCCCCGGTCCGCCCGCGCTCCGCCCCGGCTCCCCTCGGGGCCCGCCCAGGCTCGCGCCGCCCCATCCCCAAGCCGGGTCTCCATCCCTGGATCCCCGCCGGGCGCCTGCCCCTGGTCCCTGGCTGGCTGCATCTCCTGGCCTCTCCGCTCGGAGTACCCGGGACTCTGCACTGCGTCGGAGCCCTGCGCCCTCGGTTAGGGAGGCGGCGCTTTTCAATGCCCGCGTGCGCGCTCAGCCCCTGCGCTCAGCTTCCAAGTTCAGGGCTACGAAATAATGATGCGCACCAAGGGCCTCCGTCCTCCTCCGAGGACCCCTCACAGACACGCCCGAGGCCCCCAAGGCTGGAGGTGAAAGGCGGGAGCCCGGCGGACTCCCCAGACCCGGCATCCCCTACCCTGCGTGCCCGCGTCCCAGGGCTCGAAGGTGCCCGGCGGGGCGCACGACGGCCCTACGGAAGCTGAGTCCGGGCGGGGCAGACGCGGATGCAGGGCGATGAACAAATCACACATTTCTACTTTGACGTCTTTGCTAAGTGTGTGCGTGTGAACCGCAGCCAGCCGGCAGCGTCCCGCTGCGCTCTTGGAGCACGTGGCCCAAGCTTCGCCGGATGTTGACGGTGTAGCCTAGCAACGAGAGATGGCGGAGCCGGAGGACCAGGCTGGCGGGTAAGCCGGGTGGAGGGGATAACTGGTGGTGAACCAGCCGGGGTCCTTGGTCTTCTGCACCTAGGTGTCCCTCCACCCCCGCGCGCCTTCCTTTTCGCTTCTCTGTCCTTTTTCTTACTATCTCTGTCCCTTCTCCCCACTTTCTGGGTCTTTTCAACCCTCCCTGCCCCCCCCATACCCTTTCTCTCGTCTCACCTCAGGTCCTTTGTCCTTTCCTACACCCCCCACCCCCATCCCAGGCCCTGCCTCCCTCTAAGACTCGGGACTCGTGCACCCTGCGGTATCCATAACAACCACCTTGCCTGACAGTCCAGGCTGCAAAACAAGGCATGGATTGGAGAGATGCTGACCCGCATTGTAGGGGTGGAGAGAGGAGGGGAGGAACACTTGCTGTGTCAGAGACTGGACAGACTCCGCACCTCCCTCTTTCACGAATGGGTCCCCTGTAATAGACTTAGGGGACAGGCAGACCCCAACACCGAGTGTACCTAGCAGATGGGATTGGCCAAAAAGATGCTGCTGCCAGAGCTCTGCTAGTCTTTGTGTGAAAGAACAGAAACCTCCTTAGACACTTTCGTGTTGTTTCACTTTTTTAATTTTTGTTTAAGTATTTATTTATTTATTTGTCATTTTGAGACAGGGTCTCCCAGTAGCCCCAGCTGGCCTGGAACTCACTGTGTAGATCAGGCTGGCCTCGAACTCATAGAGATCCTCCTGCCTCTACCACCCAAAGGCTGGGATTAAAGATGTGTACCAGCATGCCTGACTTTTGTTTCACATTTTAAAAGATTTATTTTTATTATATGCATGTGTGAGTGTCTGTGTGTAGATGTGTCCACCTGAGTGCCTGCATCTGTACGGGACACCTGGTGTGGGTGCTGGGAATTGAACTCTGATCCTCTGGAAGATCAGTCATGCTCTCAACTGCTGAGCCATCTTTCCAGTCCTCACAGTTTAAAAAAATTTTTTAATTATGTGTATCTGTGTGTGTGCGTGTGTGTGTGCGTGTGCGTGTGCGTGTGCGTGTGTGTATGCAGTGCCTTCAGAGGCCAGAGGTATCCAGGTATCCCTTGGAGTTGGAGTTACAGGTACTGTGTGTGAGCTGCCCAACATGGATGCTGGGAATCGAACTCGGGTACTCTGCAAGAGCAATACACTGTCTTAACTTCTAAGCCATCTCCCCAGCCCCCAACCCTCGTGTCACATTTTTTAAAAAAATATTAAATCTCAAGCTGGGAGTGGTGGTGCACACCTTTAATCCCAGCACTTGTGAGTTCAAGGCTAGCCTGATCTACATAGCGAGTTCCAGGACTGCTGGGGCTACAGGGAGACCCTGTCTCAAAAAGACAAAAATTAAATTAAATTAAAAAGATTAAATCTCGAAGAGGCAGTTGCAGTAGCAGAGCCCACTGGCTCTGTGTGTGCGTGTGTGTGTGTGTGTGTGTGTGTGTGTGTGTGTGTGTGTGAGTGAATGTGAATGTAAGCCACCACCGAAGCAGTGGACGGTTTGTTGAACCAGTTAGCGCTCCGAACACGTCTCTGTTCGTCAGGAATGTGGCAGAGGACACCAGGCAGACAACACCAGGTCTGAAGACTTGTGGCAAGAATTTGGTCGTTATGGTCCCATAGTAGATGTATATGTTCCACTTGATTTCTACACTCGACGTCCAAGAGGATTTGCTTATGTTCAATTTGAGGATGTTCCTGATGCTGAAGATGCTTTACAGAATTTGGACAGAAAATGGATTTGTGGGCAACAAATCGAAATACAGTTTGCACAGGGGGATCGGAAGACACCAAGTCAAATGAAAGCCAAGGAAGGGAGGAGTGTGTACAGCTCTTCACGCCGTGATGATTATGACAGATACAAATGTTCTAGAAGCCAGAGTTATGAAAGGAGATCAAGGAGTCGGTCTTTTGATTACAACTATAGGAGATCTTACAGTCCTAGAAACAGTAGACCAACTGGAAGACCATGGCGTAGCAGAAGCCATTCCCACAATGATAGATTCAAACACCGAAATTGATCTTTTTCAAGATCAAAATCCAATTCAAGATCACGGTCCAAGTCCCAGCCCAAGAAAGAAAAGAAGGCTAAATCACGTTCTAGGTCTGCATCTCACACCAAAACTAGAGGCACCTCTAAAACAGATTCCAAAACACACTGTAAGTCTGGCTCAAGATATGAAAAGGGATCAGGGAAAGAAGAACCACCTAGATCCAAATCTCAGTCAAGATCACAGTCTAGTCTAGGTCAAATCTAGATCAAGGTCTTAGACTAGTCCTAAGTCCAGTGGCCACTGATAGTACAAATCATGATACTTTCTAGGCACTTATTCATTTACTCATAGTTTGGTATACTTAAATGACCAGGACTACAATGTTGCAATGATGCATTTAAAAAAACAAAAAAAAACACTTTGTTAGTTTCCATGTACCAGGCAATGGTTATAATTGAAATGATATGCTGTTAAGAATCCAAAAAATAAAATAAAATAAAAGATTAAATCTCAGCGGGCATGGTGATATATGTCTTTAATCCCAGCACTCAGGAGACAGAGGCAGGTGGATCTCTGTGAGTTCAAGGCCAGCTGGTCTATATAGTGAGTTCCAGACCAGCTGGGACTACAGGGAGACCCTGTCTCAAAAAGAAAAAACAATAAGTCTCTATGTATTCACATGGAAACATGTCCTGTTTACCTCACATGAGAAGACAGATTGCAAACCAATAAAGAAGGGACTCCAGTTTGGAGGGAGAAAGAATGCAGTTGTACCCTAGATGTCTGTTACTGAAGGTTGTCTTGGCAAGGAGAGGAGGAAATCTCAGGGTACCCACTGTCTATGAAACACGTTATCTATGTTCATTTAATTATAAAATTAAATTTTAAAGTTTGTACTTTAAATCGTGTGTGTGGTGTATTTGTGGGGCTGGGGAGACATGTGTATGCAGAGGCCAGAGGAGGACAGCAGGTCACTCTCTAGCTTATCCCCTTGACACAGGGTCTCTTGCTGAGCTAGGCTGATGGCCAGCAAGTCCCAGAGAGTCTCCTGTCCACCCTGCATAGTGCCAGGGGTTATAAACATATACATGCAACTCTGCCTGGCTTTTACCTGGGTGTTGGGGACTCGGGTCCTCTGTCTTGCTCAGCAAGCACTATTACCAAACCATGTGCCAAGTTCCTATTTTTAAAAAATTTAAGCCAAAATATTTTAAGACTTTTTTTGGGGGAGGGGTGTCTTTTTGAGACAGGATCTCCCTGTACACTAGCAGACCTGGAACTCACCATGTAGAACAGCCTGTCCTCGATCTCACAGAGATCCGCCTTCCTCTGCCTCCCAAAGGCTGAGATTAAAGGCATGCGCCACCATGCCTAGGGTCAACACATTTTTATAGGGTGTGGAGAGATGGCTCAGTGGTTAAGAGCACTGGTTGCTCTACCTGGTGGCTAGCAACCTCTATAACTCCAGTACCAGGGAATCTGACACCCTTTTCTGGCCTCTGTGGGCACTGCACCCATGGGTGCACTTACACACAGGCAAAACACTCATACCCATTTTAAAAAGATTTGTTTTTATTTATGTGTGCCTCTGTGTGTGGGTATGTGCACGAGTGAAGATGCTCAGAAGAGTTCAGAAGAGGGCGTCCGATCCCCTGAAGCTGGAGTTACACATAGTTGTGAACAGCCTGGCATGGGTGCTGGGAACTGAACTTGGGTCCTCTGGAAGGGCAGCAGGGGCTCTTAAGTACTGAGCCATCTTTCCAGCCCAGTAACTGAGTTTTTCATTCATCCTCAGACCCAATTTGGGGCCTCTGAAAAGCATGATCTAGTGATAGGGGACGTCCTTAACTGGCAACGGGACAACCAGAGGCTGTACCAGTGAACAGCCAGCGTACATCATGATATAATATGAGCCTATTTGCTCTGTCTCTGAGAGCAGGTCTCACCCAGAAGATGGAGCAGCTTCTGAGCAGGAGGAGGAGACACAACAGCACGGCAAAGACGATGAGGTAAGTTCCCTCTGGAAGGTTTATCTGGTCCCCTATTTGTTAGGCGATAAATAGAATTTGCTAGGGCCTGTGGTACCATGATCCTTTGCTCTGGGACAGTCCCTGTTCAGACTCAGAAAACCTCATTTTCCTCCCTGGTTCATGTTGTTCCCTGTTGCTGTGATAAAACACTCTGGTCAAAAACAACTTGGGAAAGAAAAGATTTATTTGGCTTGCACTTGCAGGTCGCAGTCTGTCACTGAGGGACGTCAAGGCAGGAACCTGAAGGCAGGCCCACTCGCCATTCCACTCAGCATTACCTCCAACCAGATAACTCGTTCACAGCCGAGACGTACGACAGAAACCATGCAGGTTGAGGCTCCCACAGGCTCACGTTTGACTAGCTTCTTGCTACAGCCAGGGAACGGCACTGCCCACAGTGGCCTGGGCCCTTGTACATCAATTAACAGTCAAGACCATCCTCCACAGACAGGCCCACAGGCCAGTCTTACCTGGCCAATCCTTAATTGAGACTCCCTCTTCAGATGACTCTAGGCTATGTCAGGTTGACAATTAAAACTAGCTAGGACTGCATTCCAAAGTGTCAGTCATCAGTCGTAAAGGCTGAGTTTATATCCAACTCCTAGACGGCCCAACATTTTCCAGAACTTGGTCCCATAATGAAGCTCACCAACCTGGGAGCAAGTTAAAGCACAAAGTAGTGTCTTGGCAGGGCTCCCAACACCTTTCTCGATTCTTAATCCTTATTTCCTGGGTTCTCCTGCCATTGTGTAACAGGCGTCACCATCATTGGCGGACAATGATCAAGGAACCGGGGAGGTCCGAGGTGCCTCTGAGGATGTTGAAACTGAAGGTGATGGTGGATTTGAAGGGGAAATTGTGGATGATGAGCAAGTTGGGGCTGAAGGAGAATCTGTCCCTGAAGGAGACGAATCTGCTTGGGAAGCCACCTCCCAGGGGGATATTGAATCCTTTGGAGAGGTCACCTCAGAAAGGGAAATCGAATCCTTTGGAGCAATCACCCCTGAACAGGATATTGAATCCTTTGGCGCGATCACCCCTGAACAGGAAACTGACTCCTTTGAAAAAGCCATCCCTGAACAAGAAATTGAAACCAATAGAGATACTGTCTCTGTAGGGAAAATCAAAGCCATTGGAGAGGCTGCCCCTAATGGAGAGGCCGCCCCTGACAGAGAGGCCGCCCCTAATGGAGAGGCCGCCCCTGACAGAGAGGCTGCCCCTGAAGGAGAACATGAATTCACTGGAGAAGCTACCCCTGAAGGAGGAGACGAATTCCCAGGGGAAGAGGAAGCTGAATTCTCTGATGGGATCACCTCTGCTGAGTTCACCTACACAAATATCAGTCCTTGGGAGCTGTCGGCTGAGGAAGCAAGGGCTGCCTCTCTGTATGAGAGAACCATGCCTGCCTCTGCCGAGGTATCCCGGCGTAGCTCGTATGAAGAGGTGAGAACCCAAGAGGACAGAGCGGTGAGTTGCCCCTCTGTTTTACTGCCCATGTGGTTTGTCATCCAATGTGAGGAGCTTAAAGATGCACTGTCACCAAGTATTGCCACCCTTGTTAGGAATGTCTTTGCAAATGCATGTCCCAGAATCTCCATTCAATGCTGAGAGATCCTGAGGTGGGTGACATCTGGCTACCATCCACGCACGCGAGGGCATCCAGGTCCCCGACAAGGTGGCCACAGTCATACGGGTACACATGCTTATTTCATGAAACATGGGTAGCAGTGGAAAGGAATCGAATTTCTCGTTCCTCAAAATTCAAATTAGCCAGACATGGTAGTGTTCACTTGCCACCCCAGTACCTGGGATTCCTTCCTGCTGGGGCAGGAAGATCTTGAACTCCTAGCCAGCTTAGGCTTCATCAAGAGATCTCAATAATCAAATTCACTTACATTTAAATAAGCATGTATTGCTAGTGGCTTACATATTGGAGTTTCGTTTTCTGTTGTTGTTTGTTTGGGGTGGTGCTGGATCTTAAACTTAGGGCAGTGTGCGTGCTAGGCAGTTGCCGCCATGAGCGGTGTTCTCCACTCGTGGCTGACTGGTGGAATATACCAGTATAGTTCTCGATAAAAGCATTGAAAATACTTGCACTTCTACAGTTTTCGTTTTCAAATTTCTAAATTTTTTTGGTTTTGGTTTTTGAGACAGGGTCTCACTGTGTAGCCCAGCCATCCTAGAACTCACTATGTAGACCAGGCTGGCCTCAAAGTCATAGAGCCATCTCTCCAGTCCGCCTACCTCTGCCTTCCAAGTGCTGGGACTAAAAGCATGTGACACTGTGCCTGGCCCTCAATTTTTTTTGATTTATTATTTTTATTTTCTGTGTATGAGTGTATTGCCTGCATGTATGTGAGCGCACCCACGTCGTGCAATGCCACGGAGGTCAGAAGAGGGCTTCGGATTCCCCTGGAACTGGAGTTAAGGACGGTTTGTAGCCACCATCTGGGTGCTGGGAATCGAACCCAAGTCCCTGCAAGAGCAGTCAGTGCTCTTAATGACTGAGCCATCTCTCCAGCCCAAATTTAATTTTTTTTATTTTAAAATAATCACAAACTTACAGAAAAAAATGAAATAGAATGGAAGCACGTGCTATTTTCTTAATCACTGGAGGTAAGTTGTGAATCCAATGTGCTGTAACCTCTGAATGCCTTTAGATGGGTTTCTCACAGGGTGTTGTGTGATGCTATTTCTGGGGAGACCTGAACAAATGTCTACTCAACCCAGATAAGGAACCAACGGGCCAAAATAAAGATTCCACCAAAGTCCAGCTTGTCCAACCAGTGGGTTTATTGGGGTCACTTACAGGAGCATGGGGAGCCAAGGCAGCTGCATCACCAAAAAGCCTGCCCAGCGTGGTGGTGCCCAATGAAAGCTCTGTCCCTGGATGCAGGTGGATCCTGCTTCCTTCCCAGAATCTCCTCTCCCCGGAAAATCTCTACTACTCACATACCTTGGGAAGGGGCCTTGTGAATCTTGTAAGGTTCAGCTTTCCTGAACTGGTAAGTTTTGTTTACTTAATTGATTCTAGGATAGAATGTTTCAATTGGAGGAATTTGTTACCAAAAAAAAAAAAAAAAAAAAAACACAAAACAAAAACAAAACACCACAAAGCTGTGGTACAAGCATTAAAACCTGAACCAAGGAACTGGAGAGATGGCTCAGCAGTTAAGAGCACTGGCTGCTCTTGAAGAGGACCTGGGTTCAATTACCAGCACCCACATGGCAACTAACAGCTGTCCATAACTCCAGTTCCAGGGGATCCAACACCCTCTTCTGACCTCCACAGGCACTTATATGCATGTAGGCAACACACATACACATACACATATACGTAAAAATAAAATTTTAAAGGGCTGAAGAGATGGCTCAGTGGTTAAGAGCACTAGCTGCTCTTGCTGAGGACCCGAGTTCAGTTCCCAGCACCTACATGACAGCTAACAACTGTCCGTAACTCCAGTTGCAGGGGATCTGATGCCTTCTTCTGACCTCCAAGGGTATTGCATGACACGGGTGCACGTACACACATGCAGGCAATACACTCGTACACATAAAATAAACAGAAGGAAGGAAGGGAGGGAGGGAGGAAGGAAATATAAAAATAAATAAGTTAAAAAATAAAACCTAAACTACAGTGGCGAAGTCATTAAAAACAGACGCCAGTGAAATTCTGAACATTTTTAAGAAATAACTTGATGAATGGTATTTCAAAAATCTATAAAAGTAAAGTTATAAATTCCTAAAGCTATTTTTCCTATCAATATTAAATTCAGAAGATATTTTTAAAAACTTGAATGAAAGAAAGAAGAAAAGAAAGAAAGAAAGAAAGAAAGAAATGAAAGAAAAGCTGAATTATACCTCAAGCCAAGAAAGAAAGAAAGAAAGAAAGAAAGAAAGAAAGAAAGAAACCTGAACTAAGGCAGGGGCAGCTCAAGGGTAGAGATCTTGCCCAGCGTGCTGGGTGACACCAGCACCATGGGGAAAGCAAATCAGGCAGTCCCGCCTCCTCCTCCCTTGGAAGTGCTCAGGCCTCATTCAGCTTACCAAATGTCCAAAGGTGACTCTCAGCAGAGATCCCGAGTGGAACCTTGAGCTGTCTTGTCCCTCCTCTTTAGTCTTCCCAGTCTCTCCTGGACCCTTGAGAAGACAGTCCCCTGACTGTTATAGAGTGCCCCTCTATGTGAGTCTTCCAGGCCCTCCCTCAGGAGGAGACTGGGTTGTGGCCCCTGGGCAAAGCTACCAGGTGGTGCTGCACCTGGTGATGCTGGAATATATTCTGCCAGATTTATCTCTGAGTAATTTCTTAGTTTTTCATTTAAAAAAATTGTTTTTATTTCATTTTATTTTATTTTGGGTCTTTTTGAGACAGGGTCTCCCTGTAGCCCCAGCTGTCCTGGAACTCACCATGTAGACCAGGCTGGCCTTGAACTCACAGAGATCCGCCCACCTCTGCCTCCCGAGTGCTGGGACTAAAGGCATGTGCCACCACGCCAGGTGGAAGTGAGTTATTTTAATACATGATGATGTGTGTGTGTGCGCGTGTGCATGTGTGGATGCATGCATGTGTGTGTGCATGTGTATGTCCATGCAGGTGCCCAAAGAGACCAGATGAGGGTGCCAGATCCCCCAGAGCTGGAGTTACAGGTGATTATGAGACACCCAATGTGGGTGCTGGGAATGGAACTCTGGTCCTCTGAAAGAACCGTATAAGCTCTTAATTACTGAGCCATCTCCCCAGACCCCACTTTATCATTTTGTGATGATAGTGTCAATAATTTCCAATTGTTTGTTCCTGGTATGAGCAATTGTTGCCTTTTAAAATATATCATCCTAGCTGGGCGTGGTGGCACACCCCTTTAATCCCAGCAATTTGGAGACAGAGGCAGATGGATCTCTGTGAGTTCAAGGCCAGCCTGGTCTACATAGTGAGTTCCAGGACATCTGGGGCTACAGGGAGACCCTGTCTCAAAAAGACCACAATAAACATGTTCTGCAGTGTCGCCAAGCTCCCTTACTCCTTAGAGGGGCCTGTTTGGAGAATCCATAATCTCGTTCTGAAAGATGATCTGTGCTCTAAGAAAAGCAGCTTGTTTTCCCGTTTCCGTCCTGAGCTGGCTCCCTCCTTTTCTGTTCTTGCTGTTTCTTGTCCCCCACCCCAGGCACATTAGCCAGCCCCGGCATGATGCTGCTGGAGTGAGCGAGCTGTGTCCTCAGTTCCCATAGTTCAGCCTCTCTCTGTGCAAGAGGAAGTTTGCTGTGAGGTGTTGGCATGTGTCACTTACCGGCTCCGAGAAGCTCCATCCCTGGCTTGTTGGGTTCTGTGACATTTTTATTTATCATCAAACAAATCACGTTGGATTTTTCCGGGTTTTCCCTTTTCCTATTGAGAAGATAATTCTGTGTTTTTCTTTTCTAGTTTTTTGATTTGATAGATAACACTGACTCGTGTGTGTGTGTGTGTGTGTGTGTGTGCGTGTGTGTGTGTGTGTGTGTGTGTGTGTGGACTTGTGGCTGCCAGAGGTCAGTGTGAGGTGTCTTCCTCACTAGTTGGTCACCTTGTTTTTTTAAGACAGAGTCTCTCACTGAACCTAGAACTAGCCATCTCCCTGTCCCCTCCCACAGCCTCCACTCCTCCTGAGACCTGCCCCAGGTAGGGCACCCTCCCCAAGGAGCCCAGCAGCCTCATCCCACCTGTGGGCTTTAGGTGTGAATTGTTCTGGAAGGGGAAAGGAGAGGAAAGAGGACAGGATATTCTCTGAACATCCGCCCAGGCTGCAGATGTGTACCGTGTCAGTAGCCCTGCAGGTGGGAGGCATAATTGTCCCCAGTGTGCAGATAAAGAGAATTAAAGGGCTTCCTTGAAAAAGGCCAAGCCACCTTTACGACACACAGCAGCTCTTTGACCTTACCCTAACCCTAACATTAGCCCTAGTCATAAAGCTGACACTAATTGTAGCCTAGGGTAAGGACAGTGCTTCAAAGCCACTGTCCTGAACCCAGAAGTTCCCCACTCTGTAAAAGCAGGAGTTGATAACTTTGGAGAATATCATGATCCATGTTTGATGAACCCCAGTTAAGCTCAGTGATCAAACCCACTGTTAAAGGCTGGAGTGTGGTTCAGTGGTAAAGTGCTTGCCTAGCAAACATGAAGACCTGGGTTCAAACCCCCTGTACCGCAAAAAATAACCATAAAAATGATGAATTTGACATCAAGAACAACAGTTGCGTAGGGCTTCACTGCTGTGTGGGTGACATATAAGTCACTTGTGCTGTTTACCGAATTTCTATCCCTGGGGCAGGTGTCTTGAAAATTCACCGGGAAACAGTTTTCAAAGACAATCAGCCAGGGCCACAGAGATGACTCAGCAGTTAAGAACACTTGCTGTTCTTCCAGAGAACCCCAGTTCCATTCCCAGCATCCACATGGTGGCTAACAACTGTCCAAAACTCCAGTTCCAGAGGATCCAGCACCCTCTTCTGGCCTCAGTGGGCATTGCATGACACAGATGCACCTACATATACACAAGCAAAAACACTCATACACGTAAAATCTTAAAAATTAATAACAAAGACGACCAGCCAGGGGGGTAGAGACGCATCCTGAGAGTCCCCCTTCCCATCTCCCTGCTGGATCTCAGTCTGAGGAGAAGTGAAGGAGGGACTGCTGGGGCGAGCATTGACCCTGTCAACTTCCCATTCAAAGCCCTTGATGGCGCCTTTGCCTCTGAGTCTCCCCTAATGTCCCTCATGGGTCTGGGTGACTCAGAACCAAGTTCTAGAGGCTACTTCATCTGAAGTTCGGTGAGAAAGACAGGACCGAGATGGCTAGCCTTCCACCTGCCTTTGGCCGACTGCAGACACTCCGGTGGGCTTTCTGCCTTGTGCAGTTGCATCTTACCTGCCTCATGGGGCTGTGGAGTGGGCCTGAGATGATGTTTGTATGGTGTTCTCTGCGGTAGGTGTAGCACTATCCAGTCCTTCGCTGGGGCTACATTTACTTCAGCAGCAGCGGTAATGATGGCTCAGAACAGTACGTTCAAAAGCCACATGTCACCAGGCACAATGGTGCATGCCTGTAATCCCAGTCACTCAGGAGGCTGAGGCAGGTGGATTGTGGGTGTCAGGCCAGCCTGGGCTAGAAACCAAAAGGCCAAATGTCCATAGCAAGGGAAGATGTTTAGATGTTTTCTTGCAAGGGTTCCTTGAAGAGAGGTGGTATGAGGGAAGAGGGCAGGAAGCAGCCCTCTGAGGGGTTCTCGGTGGGAGTGCATTGAGCGAAAGCATGCTTCCATGAGGAGTGAGCTCAGGGTGTGCTTGCCAGCCTCTGACAGCATGGCACACACTAGAGGGTCTTCCCAGGTCCACACACACCGGCCATGGGCATTTACACTTAGCTTGAGGCCCAGGAGGGCAAACACCACCCCAGTCCTTAGAACAAGAGCTAGATGTTTTCTACATCAACGATTTGCACAAGTCAGATAATTCTACATCTAGACAACTTTCTATTGCTCTAGCAATGATGTCTAACCCTAAACAAGCACTGACTCAAAATCCAATCACTTTTCAGCTATGACTAAACACAGCCAGCTTTGCTTCACCCCCGTGAGACACCAGACACCGGCTGCTTACAAAGAAGAGGTTTAGCCGGGCGTGGCGCTCGCCTTTAGTCCCAGCACTTGGGAGGCAGAGGCAGGCGGATCTCTGAGTTTGAGGCCAGCCTGGTCTCCATAGCAAATCCAGGCCAGCCGTGGCTACAAGGAGACCCTGTCTTTAAAAGACCAAAGAATGAACAAACAAACAAAGAAGAGGTTTAACTAGGTCAAAGGTTCAGGGGTTGAAAGTACAGACAGCATGGTGCCGGCTCCAGTGAGGGCCCCCTGGACTCTATCACCTCACAGGATGGAAGTCAGCACTGGCTGGATTGAGTGTAGCAGAGGCAGTGGGGAGGGACCAAGCTTGCTCCCCGAACCACAACCTCTCCCTGTTTGCAAGAGAACTACCGCAGCTCACTCTAAGGGTCTTGAACCAGGCCCTGCCCTATAAAGGTTCTGCCAGACCCCAGTGGTACCACCCTGGGAACCAAGTTATCACCAGAACCCCTGCGGGAGGGGACATAATTAAACCCTGTCCAAGCCACCGAAGCCCTCACTGATTTATTTGTTCCTCTTGTTCTTACCTTAGCAAACACGCCCAGGTCCACATCAGAAGGTCTTTCCTATGGGGGCGCGACATCGCTTCAGACTGAGCCTTGTGGGCAGCCTGGGGTCCTCGGAGATGGAAGATTTCCACCTGGACTCAGAGGAGGCCTCTGAGCAAGAATCAGGTACCAGTGCACCTGTCAGGGTTGTCCTGGCAACAGATAAGCCAGCATACCACCCCTTTCCTGCAGCTGAGGTTGCCAGTCTACACGCATCACCTTGCCTCCTGTGGGAGCTGGCAGGCTAAAGATAAACATATTTTCAGCAGAGATGGATAGCTTTTATCAAGCATTTACTGTGCTGAGTCCTCACACAAACACAATGATGTAGAAACCACGCGCCACTGTGTAGATGGGGACCCTGAGAACCATTCTGTAACTTATCCCGGTGAGCTGAAGAGAGGGACTTAATCTAGAGCCAGTGACATCTCAGCCCGCAGAGCCCGGACTGACCCCCAGCTGCCTCCTGGTCTCAGGGAACAGAACCCTGAGATAGCTTCCCACCCATGTGCCTCTGTCTGAGTAAGTGTGAAAAGCCAGCCAGGTGCACACCGTGTCCTCGCCTGCCTGTGGCATCCTGGCACTATGTACATGGGGAGCAGATTGGGAGAGTGCTTATTCCCTAGATACAAACACGTGAGTGGTCCAGCCCACAAAGCTGCACATTTATCCATAAGGACCATGAAAGCAGGGCAGGTCTAGCTTGTAGAAAATGGGGATGCAGCCGGGTATGGTGGTGCACACCTGCAGTCACCCCAGCACTCAGGAGGCAGAGGCAGGTGGATCTCTGTGAGTTCAAGGCCAGCCTGGTCTACATAGTGAGTTCCAGGACAGCTCGGGGACTACAGGGAGACCCTGTCTCAAAAAAACCAAAAAAAAAAAAAAAAATGGGGCTGCAGCTCATTGGTAGTATTTGCTTGGCACACATGAGACCTAGTCCACAAAAAAATGGATATGAGGCTGCACCTAAAGTCCCAGCAGCTTGAAGTCTGAGGCAGGAGGATCCCTGAGCCGTGGAGCTTTAGACCAACCTGGTCAGCATAGCAAGACCCCATTTCAGGAAAAAAAAATAATAATCACAAACAAACAAAAGACCAGGGACCACTCCAGCACACATGGATGGAAAAGCCACGAATTCTGTGTATTCATAATTTCATTTCTGGCGCTGAAGATACGGCTCAGCAGTTAGGAGCACCTACTCATGTTCCAGGGGACCCAAGTTCAGTTCCCGGTGCACAGGTCAGGTGGCTCACCACTACCTATAACTCCAGTTCCAAGGGATCCAAAGCCCTTTTTAGAATGTGGCTCTGTCTGTGCAATGTGCTGAGTTAATGGCTGGTTGACACTGTAGGTTGGTCCTGAGTCCTCACCCCGGGACACCTCTCCTTTCCCGTCTTCATCATGTCTTCTGAGGGTGGGACCAGCCTTGATGCCCGCCCCCACCCCCAGAATTTCATCCTTAAGGCTTCTGTGACATTTGCTATCTCTCCCCCATGGGTCCTCGCAGAGCAGATCCCAGCCCACCCGCAGGAGGAAACCTGCCGGCAGTTCCCAGACCAGATTCAGCCCCATGGCCCTGATGAACAGGCCCTGGTGGAGAGGGTGGTGCCTGAAGGGAGCAACGAGGCGGAGGAAGAGGGAGCCCAACTGGTGGTTCTGGACCCCGACCACGTAAGAAACCATCTTTGGGTTTTGCTTTCACCCTACACAGGTGAAGTTTGACTTGGGCCCTTTTTTTCCTCGGACCAACCACCCAGTGCTGCCTGGGGCCTCAGGGCATGTTAGGCCTCCTACTTTATAGAATGTGTTCTTTAAAGGCTCGTATTCCCAAAGTATATGTTTCCTGACCCCTACTGGCACGTGGGGCCTGACCGTTCTTCGTGGAGGGGTCTGGATCCCATAGGACATTGAGCTCACTCCCTGGCCTCCACCCGCTTCCGACTCACACTTTCCCCTCCCCTGTGTCCTGACAACCAAAAATGTGTCCAGACTTGGTAGACAGTGGGAGGGTGCTCAGGGGGCAGAGTCACTCCCACTGAGAGTCACTGCCTTAACTGTGCCGTCCTCCCAGCCCCTCTACACAAGAGAAAGGCAAATTTAATTTGAATAACCCATTTGGAAAGCTGAGACACTCAGGGAGCACACAGGAAACTCAGGTGTACCAGGAAAATCCTCAGCACTCACTCGACACTGGCACCCTACCTGACGCTTGTGACCTCCCAAGGGCCCCTGGTAAATCTAGACTGACACCCCCCGCCCCCAGCAGCCCACTATCCCTCGGCCAAAACTGTCGTATCTGGGATGGGCCATAAGGTGCCTTGAACCTGTGGATTCCTGAGAAACGGTAGCAATTGGGGATCCTCGATGTTCACCTTCTGCATCCCATCCCCACACACAGAGGAAGAGACACCGGAGCTGAGCCTAGGGCTCGACCCTAGACCGAGCCCTGTGTAGAACGATAGAGTGACATAGTGTTTTCTGTTGTCTTAGCCCCTGATGATCAGATTCCAGGCGGCCCTAAAGAGCTACCTCAACCGGCAGGTGGACAAGCTGAGGCTGGAAATTCAAGAGCTGGTGCGTAAGGGTTGCAAGGTCTTCCACCCAGTCTGTGTGCCCACAGATCTTTCATGACCCTCTTCCTCTCTCTGGGACAGGATGTAGCCACCAAGCAAACCCGAGTCCGGCGGCAGGAGCTGGGTGTGACTCTTTATGGGGTCCAGCAGCGCCTGGCCCGCCTGCAGATGCAACTGGAGCAGAGCCATGACCGCCACTCCATCGCCGCCTGTGAGAGGAGGCGGAAGGAGGAGGAGCTGCAGAGCGCCCGTGTGCTCTACGACAAGACCTGTGCTACAGCCAACGAGGAACGCAGAAAGCGTGAGGTTCCCATGAACCCGTCGATCCCGGGCCATCCCTTCCATGGGTATCCCCAAGTGTGTGTCCCTCTGTCATGGAGGGATGCCGGCAAGCCAGTCGTGTCCAAGAAGGGTTCCTGTCTTTTTTAGGCAAGGAAGGGCCCATCCGTCCCTTAAAAGGCGTCTCACTGGCAACAGTAGCAAAGGCCCAAATCAACCACACTCAGGTGTAGAGACTCCAAACCAGATGCAGGGAGGGACTGTAGAGGTCCAAAGGTGATTGCAGAGGCTGCAGTCAGGTGGGTGGGGCCCAGAGAGGGGAGAGGCCAGTTGTGGCAGCCAAGCGGAGACCAGGGAGCTTTGGGTCAGGTGAGATGGGCAGTATTCCCCTAAAGCCACTTTCCTCAAACTGAGCTGAGGGCAGAGGAGGCGCGGACTGCGAGCAGTGGCTCCCTCACCTGGTCCCTACGCATTCCGTGTACATTTTGATGTTTTCAACCAACTTCCTTTGTCGATGGTATTACTAACATGATAGGGAAATGTAAAAATCACCTGGAGGAAGACAGAATGGCATGTCTGTCTGTCTCTCTGTGTTGGGAAGACTTACTTCAAACCCTGAGCTGAAGTTTCTGGGCTTTTCTGTCTGGTACAGCTATAACAGAATCCTGTTAGGCCATTGACAGAAAGATCAGGAAAAAAAATTTTTTTTGAGTCAGGGTCTCATGTGGCCCAAAGTGGCCTTGAACTTCATTCCGATCCTCCTGCTGCCTGAGGTGACATGCATGTGCCATCACACCTGGTTTATTCGGTACTGGGGATCAAACCCAGGCCTTCAAGCATGCTAGGCAAGCACTCTATCCACGCTCTGGCCCATGACGCTGCAGGCCAGGAAGTCTAAGACAAAGGGGCCAACATCTGTCCAGTGATGCACCATCCCATGGCTAAGGGGAGGGGGAAGGGCAGAAGGAGAGAGAGAACTCCGGGCTTCTTCCCTCAGCAGCCAGGGTGGAGTCTGGTGACCACAGCACTTCCCATTAGCTCCCAGCTCCCAGCACTGCTGTATTGGGGGCCAAGTTTCCAGTCATTGCTTTTTAAGAGGACGCATTCAACTCAGAGCGTTATCAAGACCCTCTCCCTACTTACCTCCAAATTAAGAGAAAGGAACAAAGTCGGACCACAGCCTTGACATTGACACTGAACAGCCCCATTTTCCAGATATGATAGAATTCAGACACGCTGAAGGCAGACACACGCTGCCTGCCCAGCCCAGTCACATGTTCAGGGAGGCCTGGACACAAGACCCCGCAGCCATGGACAGGAAGGAGCATCAATCGTGCTGCATGGCTTCACTCTGCTGCAGCTCACAGAGTGGGTGGGCTTCTGGAAGGAGCCAAGCAACTCTGTAGGCCCTGTGTGATCAGAAGATGTCGGGAGTGGCAGTCATCCAGCCAGGTGAGGATGGCACCCAGGACCAGGCCCCGAGTCACAGCACTGGCACACGTCTAAGGGATTTTCTTGATCAGATTATTTGAAGTCGGAAGACCCACACTAAGTGTGCGTGATACCTTCTGGTCGCAGCCCAGATTAAAGGATGTGGCAGAAGGAAACTTGATTTGAGACTGCTGAGACATCCAGCCTTGTGGATTGAGCAACGACCAGATTCTCAGCCTCTCCACTGTGAGACAGCCATTGTTGGACTACCCTGACCCGTATCCTGTATGCCAATCTAGTCACTCATCATTTAATATATATCTAATTTAATGTATATTCATTTACGGGTTCTGTTCTGTTCCTCCAGAGAACCCTGACTAAAACAGATGGCTACTTTACCTTACAGAGAAAAAGGTACAACTTGGATCTAAGAAAATTGGAAAAGTGTGAGACGTGTACGTAAGGTGCTCTTTGATCTAATGGTGATGGTGATCTGTCTCAGCTCGGAATGACAGAGAGGCAGGGGAGGACTTTAACAGACTTGGTTACGCAGAAGCATAAAATAGACAATACGGGTTGGTGGGGAGGGATGAAGCATCTGGAATATCATCCACGCATGTCTTCGACATCTGCCACAACCAGGACCTGGCCCCGCTCCTGCCACGGTTCAGCTCCCAGCTCTGCAGCTCAGACATCTGTATGGCGGTCCAGGTCTTCGCCCAGATCCCCAAGTCATATCCATGACGTCGGGCATGGGAGACGGTTCTTGTGGCGTTCTAGGGAAAACCTGTGCCCATGCTCATCCAGTTGTTGATGAAATCTGGTACCCCATGGTCCTTGCTGCTAATAAGGCTACATGCTCTGCTCCGGAAGGTCACCCGCGTTCTCCACCTAGCCTCACCCTCAAGCCAGGAAGGAAAGAACCCTTCCTGTCAAATCCCACCCCTTCCACCCTTGGACTCCTCCCTCTCGGCTGCCATCTGGCAGAAGCCCTCTGCCCTCGGAGGGCTCCCTGCTGGGCTAGGCCACCCCATAATCTCCCTTTTTGATGTATAATATGACCACAGAGTAACACCACCGAGGGGCAGAGCCAGGGGAGCCATTGCAAAAATTCTGTCGGTCATGCGTTTATTACACAAGGAGCTCTCAGGTGCTGACAGGAGAACGGCGGAGGAGACAAGCCGGCCATCCTGAGGAGAAACAGTGAAACCGATTTACGCTTACTAACAGCCGAAGGGATGGAAACTTAGAAGAACAATTGAAATATTGACATTCATTTACTCAGCTGGAAGAGTGTTGACCACAGCACGCTCAGGAAGTGTGTAACGCACACTCAGGTGGACGGGAGAAGTAGCTGCTACACGAAGTTCTAAGGACCAGGTTGCCGGTCAACAGATAACTCACAGTTCTGACAGGACTAAGGCCCCTCTCCGATGGTGGGTGGAGTTTTCTCCCTGTATTCCTGCAAGGTCCTTCCCTTGTGTCCTGATCTCCCTCATAAGGACACCAGTCAGACTGGATTAGGGCTACCACAGTGACCACATTGAATCTTAATCGCCACTCTGAAGACCTTGTGCCCAGATGCAGCCACATACCAAGATGCTATGGGGTAGGAGTGTCAGCGCATGGATTTGGGTGGCAGAGGTCAGACCATAATGGAGGATCAATTGGTCTGTCCCCTTGCAGAGCAATCAGGCAACACCTGTCCCAGATCGATCAAGCCCATGCTTCCTCTACCATTTTCACTGAGAGGAAGGAGCCCATGAGTGTCAAAACAGGCAAAGTCACGGCCCTGGAAGCAGCCCAAAACAATCTGACAGAAGAGGTGAGGGAGAATGGAACTCCACGGGCTTTGAGCCCCTCATTGGACCTAGGCACATGTATTAGAGGAATGGGGAACCAAAGGAATACTTAAAGACATCATATGTGAGAAGCTGCACACAGTGTGGACAACCGCAACCCCATGTGTCCAAAAAGCACAACAAACCCTGAGCCCGAATGCATGAGGGAAACAGCACCAAGCATAAAGCAAGCAAGTGACTAAAACCCTCAACAGGGGAACTCCCAGCAGCCACCAGAGGAGGAAAGTCACACTGTGCACAGAGGGGCCAGGACACACCTCAAACCAGCCTCCAACTTCTGTTCTTCCTGGGAAGCCTTACCACAGGAGCCAGAGTTCTCTAGCCCCAAAAGATTCTCCTTGATGTTGTGTTCTAAGACTTTGTGGCTTCTTTTCATGTCTAAGCAATGTCCTTGTGTTAGTCACTTTTCTGTTCTGTGATAGAAACACTGACCAAACCAACCTATAGAAGGAAGACTTTATTTGAGCTTACGGCTCCAGGGGAGTTACAGTCCATCATGGTGGGGAGGCTTGGTGGCAGGAAGTAGCTGGAGGAGTGGAAGCTAAGCTCTCATATCATCACACAGGCACAAGAAGCAAGAGCAAGCTACTGGAGATAAGGCAAGACTTAAGAACTCTAAGCCCACCCCCAGTGACGTGCTTCCTCCAGCATAGACACACCTTCTAAGACCTCCCAAAACAGCGCTACCAACTGGGGACAAAATGTCCAAATACTTGGAGCCTATGGGGGACATTCTCATTCAAACCATCACAATCCTTCAAGCACACCTGACCCCAATACAGTCTTCACCCAACAGCTTTCTGACCTGTATCTCAGCCTTTGGCATAGCTCCATCCTTTGAACAAGGAAGATTCTGTGCCAGTGTACAGACAAATCTGCCTACCTATCTGTCTTTATGTATTTTTGCAATACTGTGGGGTGCAACCCAGGGCCACACCCATGCCAGCAGGTACTCACCACTGAGCTGCACCCCGCAGCCAGAGCAAACTACTGTTGGCTGGGGCATAGCTTCCTTAACACGTTGTCGTTCTAGCCTCATGGCAGTCCCCTGTGAGCTTTGTTAAATGAAATCCATTCCTCAAGGACAAAAGCCCCTTGTGGAACTCTAAATTGCAGTACCCATCCTCTTGCTCGCTGAATCGCCCTGGGCCTGTCTGGACAGGGCTTTCTGTGGAACTCAGCTGGCCCCTGTGCTCCGGGTTCCTCCTGGGAGTCTTCAGGCTTTGCTTAAGATGCCTCACTTTTAACTGGTAAAAATAGGTATAATCCAGCACCATTCTGAATATCCTAAGGCCACAGAGAGGGTCCCTAATATGTGGAGGAGGAAGAGTAGCATGTAGTGATTTGTGGGTGTGGAACATACCTCTACAAGATAGTTAGATAGATATACGCTTTTTAGAATATTGTTTTTATTTTATGTGTATGAATTTATTGTCTGCATTATGTAAGTTGTTGCACCAAATTCTCCCCTGGGAAACCCGCACACACGCACTCTGGGATCCTGGGGCCACGTGGTCCTCACGCTGACCAACAAAACACACACTGTGCATTCCATTTTGGGTTTTGGATGAAGTTTATAAAGTCTGAAAAAAAATTCACTTACAAGGGCATACACCCATGGATTCTTTCCCCACATCTCAGCGAAGCTTCTGAGGTCCCAGCCGCCAGGCCCTGCATCACCAACGCTGCTCAGTGCTTCCTTAGATCCTCCCCTCATGCAAACGAAGCCGACTGACTGGATGGGAGAGGGGACTGTCTCTAGTACCCTCAGAGGACACATCTACCCATGTCATGAAGTGCCTGCAGATGTCAGAAGAGGGTGTCCAATCCACTGGAACTGGAGTTATAGATGGTTGTTAGCTGCCATGTGGGTGCTGGGAATTGAACCCAGGTCCTCTTCAAGAGCAGCCAGTGCCTTTAACCACTGAGCCATCTCTCCAGCCCATATATACTTCTTTTCGAGGCATGATCTCACTAGATTGCTCAGACTGGCCTTGAACTCATGATCCTCCTGCCTCTGCTTCCCAAGTGCTGGGATTACAGACCTGCACCACCATGCCTGGGTATTGTATGTATTAAGATGCCTCACTTTTAACTGGTAAGAAACCTGTGATGGGTATGAAGCCTTATAATCCAGCACCATTATGGATATCCTTTTCTCCCTCTGATTATTGTGTAAACTCTCTGGCAGCAGTCCAGGGCCTGAGAAGATGGATGACTCGGTGGTTAAAGTGCTTTCTCAGCTTAAGGACCTGAGTTTGGATGCTCAGCGCACATTTAAAGAGCTGGGTGCAGTGCGGCACATTTGTGATCCTGGCACTGGGAGGCAGGGACAGGAGGAGCCTGAGGGCTTGCTGCATCTATTCTCATCAAATCCGTCAGCTCCAGCTTCAGTAAAAAAAACTTGTCTCAAAAAAAAAAAAAAAAAGAGGTAGAGGCCAAGCATGGTGGCACACCCCTTTAATTCCAGCACTCAGGAAGCAGAGGCAGGTGGAGCTCTCTGAGTTTGAGGCCAGCCTCGTGTATATAGCAAGTTCCAGGCTAGCAAGGGCTACATAGTGAGACCCTGTCTCAAAAGACAAAAAAAAAGAGGGGGCAGGGGAGATGGAAAGTGATAGAAGAGAGTGTCTGAGTCAGCCTCTGGCCTCTACAGAGGACACAGTGGTACACACACACGCAGTCACCAATCTAGGTGTAGTAGCAGATGCCTGTAATCTTAGACTCAGGAGGTGAGAATAGTAGAGTCACTATTTAGAGGCCAGCCTGGGCTACAGAGAAAGACCCTGTGGCAAAAACAAAGAAAAAGACTTAATCTCCCTATCCCCCTAATGAAGGTGGGAAGGCATGTGGTAGGGTACAGCCTCACTCCTGGTTCCAGGCCCAGGATACCACATGGGCAGTGCTGAGCAGCCTCCCTCTCCACAGTGGCAGCCCTGCAGACCGAGATGGAGAGCCTGGCTCTACACCTCTTCTACATGCAGAACATAGACCAGGACGTGCAAGACGACATCCAGGTGATGAAGCAGGTAGTGAATAAGGCTGAGAAGGAGAGGACTCGTGCAGAGATCGAGAAGAAAAAGCAGGTATTCTTGCAACCTGATAAACAGTTTTAGTTACGTGTATTTCTGTGCATGTGTGTGCATACGTGTGTGTGTGTGTGTGTGTGCGTGTGCACGTGCGCTTGCGAACTTGGATGCCTGCAAAGGCCAGAAGAGGGTGTCAGATCCATGGAGCTGGAATCAGGTGGCTATGAGCCGCCCCATGTAGGTGCTGGGAACCAAATCCTCTGGGAGACAGCAAGTGTGCTCAACCTCGGAGCCATCCTGCCAGCCCCTGATTCATGCTTAACTATCACAGAATCTTTGGTTTTCCAAAAAGGCACTTGCCACTCGGTGGGGAATTGTCCTCAGGGGTGGACAGGTCCTTACCGTCCCTCTCTTTTTCCCAGGACCTGTTCGTGGACCAACTTACTGCTCGGGCCCACCAGCTAGAAGAAAACATCTCTCTGTTTGAGGCTCAGTACCTGTCTCAAGCTGAGGAAACCCGGATTCTGAGGAAAGCAGTGAGTGAGGTAAGAGCCCTCACTGCAGCCAGGAGCCCCTGGTTACCCAACACCTGGGCTGGCAGTCTCATCTGGTTAGCACCAGTGTGTCGGCAGGGAACGACTGCCACCAGCCATGTGCATAGCTGGTCAGCAAAGCAGCTTGTAGCTCAAAGCCAGGCTTTGCATCTCTGCATGTCTCCAGCATCTGAGAATACCTGACCACCTCCACAGGGCCTAAGAGATACTAGCAGGTTGATCACCAGCGAGTGGGCAGCTGACTCCGCCTACCAGGAAGTCAGAAATCGCCTCCCTTCCCTGCACTTGTATCAGCAAGTTCCGTGGCCAACCCTGTCCCCTTCCTTAGAGGACTGAGTCTTGCTGACATTCTCAGCACTGTGGGCAGCATTGTCCCGGGCAGTGCCTGCTTCCGGGCTCTGTGTGGAAGTGACGATGGAGAAGCCACTCCTTGTGGCGCCCGACTCAGTTCCCTGGGGGCCACACTGGGAGCCAGAGCTGCTGTGGCTGAGTCCATCTCAACCACTGTGTCCTGGGATCAGAAAGAGGAGCAGCACTCCATGTAGGAATCACCAAATGAAGAGCTGCCTGGCCCCAGGAGGGAGCAGGAGAGGGCACTAGCTGTGGTAGCCCTCCTCTCCTCTCCTGCCTGGGAGCCTAATGTTCCCAGCGTGTGTGTTCCAAACCAAATCTCTGAGCAGAACCCACCAAGTTTTCATCAGCAAAGTCATTCTTGAAAAGTATATCAGGGATGTCGAAGAACTGTTTTGAAAGGGAAGACTCCATGGGGCTGGAGAGATGGCTCAGTGGTTAAGAACACCGGTTGTTCTTGCAGAAGACCCGGGTTCGTATCCCAGTGCCCACACAGCAGCTAACAACTGTCCGTAACTCCAGTTCCAGGGGATCCAACAGCCTCTTCTGTCCTCTGCGGGCACTGCACGAGACAGGTGCACTTACCTACATGCAGGCAATACACACATACACATAAAATTTTTTTTAAATTAAATTTAAAAAAGAAAGAAAAGAAAGAAAGTGAGAGAAAGAGAAGAAAGGGAAGACTCCAGCTGTCCCAATTTACCAGACTGAAAACTTTCCAAGACCACTAGCTTTCCAGAGAGGCCCCGGCAGACCGGCATGGGGGTCATCCATACACCACAAAGCCCTAGATGCTGCTGCTGGGCCTAAGAATAGACAGGCAAGCCACTGGCACCCACAGAGAGCACCAAACCAGCCCAGTCTACATGAAAATTTAGCATATTATAAATTAATTGAGAAAGACTGGACTTACGTATTCAGTACCGGACTTACGTGTTCAGTGGTATTGGGACCCTTAGTCAACCACCTGACAAAAAGATTAAACCTTTTCTTCATATTAAGTATTAAAATAAATTCCAGATGAAATCAAGTATTTATTTAAAGGTAGCAGCAGTCGGGTTTGGGGGTTACCAGAAGAAACAGGGGAAAACATGTACGCAGTCCTTTGTTGAAGAGGCCTTTCTTTTTTAATTTTATTTATTATTTTTATTTTATGTGTATAAGCGTATTGCCTGCATGTAGGTAAGTGCACCTGTGTTGTGCAATGCCCCCGGAGGTCAGAAGAGGCTGTCAGATCCCCTGGAACTGGAGTTACGGACAGTTGTTAGCTGCCATGTGGGTGCTAGGATTCGAACCTGGGTCTTCTGCAAGAACTGCCAGTGTTCTTAACCGCTGAGCCATCTATCTCTCCAGCCCCGAAGAAGCCTTTCTAAACATCTCACAAAAGCAGAGCCCTTGGGCCAAGGATGTAGCTCAGTTGGCAGAGTTTGCCTAGCATGCACAAGGGCGTGGGTTTGAGCCCCAGTATCACAGCTTTAACTAGATAAGACTGTTTACGGACTGAGCCATGAAGAGAGGGAGGAGACAGGCTTACGGCAGCTGGCACACCGGGGTCACCTTGGGCCTCCGTCTCTTGCCGATAGCCCAGTGCTAGCCTGGGAAGTTGTAGAAAACAGGCTGTTCTTGGCTTATGGTTCAGTTGAAGGACAAGGGCTACATCTGGCGTGTTTGCAGGCAGAGTTCCCAGGTGAGAACCAGGAGTGAATGCAGCCTAGCCAAGCCGGTTTTTATCTATAACAGCCACAAATCGCCCCCTTCGGACAGAGTCCAAATCCTCTTCTTAGAGGCCCCACTTGGTGCCTCCTCCAATCTAGTGGGACAGACACTCATTTCCAGGAGAGTCTGGGAGACTCAGGTGTGTAGATGAGGTTCCTAGGCCAGAGAGACGCTAGGGAAAACCTAGGGAGTGCCATAGGAAAGGCCTGGAGCTTTGGCCAAGTGGGACCAGAGGGACACCAGGCCCCCTGACCGTCAGGGTCTCAATCCAGACCCCTTCATCAGTCCGCTACTTGACCTTCACTCCAAGGCAGCCACTCCGGAGGTGTGCACATGGCAGATTGTGTTAGAAATGTCAGACTTGGGCTGGAGAGACGGCTCCGTGGTTAAGAACACCTGCTGCTCTCTTAGAGGACCCCAGTTCAGTTCGCAGAACTCATGTCAGACAGGCAGCAACTGCCTAAAACTCCAGTTCCAGGGAATCCGACACCCTCTTCTGACCTCCTCGGGCACTGCATAACACAGGTACACCTACCTACATGCAAGCAATACACTCATCCATATAAAATAATAAAATATTTTTAAAAGCTAACTTGTGGCTAGGCGCAATAGCTCAGCTGGTAAAATGCTAAGTCATGTGAGTATGAGGACCTGAGTTTGATTCCCACCACTCAAGTATAAAGCTGGGCATGGTGGGCCCCTCTTGTAATCCCAGGGGTTGGGAGGCAGACACAGGTAGAGTCCTGGGACTTGCTTGCCAGCAAGCCTAGATTAATTAATTAGCAAGTTACATGCCAGCGAGATGGTCTGCCTCAAAAAACAAGGTGGAAGGCTCCTGAGCAATAACATCTGAGGCTAACTTGCACCAACGAACCTACACACACACACACACACACTCACTCACACACTCACACACTCACTCACACACACACACACACTCACTCACACACTCACTCACACTCATACTCACTCACACACACACTCACTCACACTCACTCACACACACACACACACACACACTCACACTCACTCACACACACACTCACTCACACTCACTCACACACACACACACTCACTCACACACACACACACACTCACACACACACACACACACACACACACACACACTCACTCACACACTCACTCACACACACACACACACACTCACTCACACACTCACTCACACTCACACTCACACACACACACTCACACACACACACACACACTCACACACACACACACTCACTCACACTCTCACACACACACTCACTCACACACACACTCACACACACATACACACACACTCACACTCACACACACTCACACACACACACACACACACACACACACACACCTCATGAATGCATGCATCCTCAGAGTAGATCCCAAGCTGTCCACTGACTTCTGCCCCCAACTCCCGGTGTGGCCCAGCCTTACTCCCACAGCTGCTTTGACGCTCCCACATCACTCCAACCTCAGCTCATCCTGCCTCCCTCTGGACATCCCTGCTCACCTGCCCCACACACCAGTTATGCATTCTGATTCCCAGCACAGGGAAGCCCATATCTGCAAGCCAGATGCTCTCTGCCAGCCCCTGTCATTCATGACACAAATATCTCCTTCCTGGGCATGGGATCCTTAGGGGCAGGATGTAGGCTCTGTGTCCCCACCTGAGTGCCCTCAGCACCATCCATGACAGCCACCAGGCCCTACCTTGGCATGATGTGGGATGGGTGTCCCGTTGTACTGGCCAGTGTCCTCTTCCTCCTCACCCACAGCCCTGCCCAGAGGCTCCCACGGAGGACCCATGCCTCTGCAGAGCTGTATTTGGTTTCCTGTTGTCTCTCTGCCGATTTGTGGTGCAGAAAAGTTAGTGTGCAGCGTGGAGGCGAGGTGGGCCACGCGAGGTGGCTCCTGGCATTCACCAGTGTCTGGGCCCCGCCCTCCCCACCCTCCCTGTAGGCCTGCGCAGAGATCGACACTATCACCATGCAGAAGAAGCACATCCTGCAACAGTGGTCCACCAGCCTGGTGGGCATGAAGCACCGGGATGAGGCACACAGGACAGTGCTGGATGCACTCAGGTACCACCCAGAGATGGGGCTGCCCAGGGTGATGGGTGGGTGGGGTATGCATGGAGAGAGGAGGCAACCATCAAGACCCCTCCATGTGGGGACATAGGGGGCCTGAAGCCAACTGCCATTCCAAGGCCCCTTGCTCTGGCCTTCCTCCAGTCACTGCCCCTGGATTGGGAAAGGCCAAGCCCTCAGCTCAGCTTTCCAGGCAGGATAACAGAGAGAGAAAGAGAAAGGGGGCATTTGTCTGTGGGAGATAGCTGTGTCCCTTTGATCAGCAATTTGACCACCTGAACATGAAACCACAGCCCTTCCCCAATTGCTCTGGATTGTTCTGCCCAAGGACTGACTTCCAGACAAAACAAAATCATGTCTTAACTCCCAGCAAAAGGGAAGGGAGGTGAGGTGGGGCTTGGGCCAGAAGTTGGAGACGTTGGAGAAGTTGGTTCTTAGGCGTTGATGCCCAGAACCAGCCAGGGTCTGAGAATTTGGTTCTGAAGGTGGCTTGTGGCTGGTGGCCTAGTCCTCTGCACCTTGGCATCTCCAGAGGCTGGGGCTGTAAAGGAACGAACCACTTCTGCTGGATTGCTAGGTGCTGGTCCTAACAGTAAGCGGAGGCTTCTTTCTTTGTCCTGCGATCTACAAAGAAGAAAAGGAGGGGAGGGGTTAAGAGCATCCGCTGCTCTTCCAAAGGATCCGAGTTTGTCCCCAGCACCCACATCAGGCAGCTCACAACCACCTTTAAGTCCAGCCCCAGGGGAATCCGATTCCCTCTCTGGCCTCCTCTGGCACCCATACATGTGCACATACACGCACATAGGCACATAAAATAATTTTTTAAATCTTTAAAAAGCTGGGCATGGTGGTGCACGCCTTTAATCCCAGCACTTGGGAGGCAGAGGCAGGTGAATGTCTGTGAGTTCAAGGCCAGCCTGGTCTGCATAATGAGTTCCAGGACAGCTGGGGCTACAGGGAGACCCTGTCTCAAAAAGACCAAAAAAAAAAAAAAAAATCCATTCCCTTTGTTTCCTTTAGTCAACAGTACAAAACCAAAGGCAGCTTTGTGGAACTGCCCTGGGAAGTTACGAACAACGACAGTTTTCCCTTTAACTAGACAGGCAGGGCAGCAGGGCCAGCTGGGGACACGCGCATCCTTGTTCTCCTGTCCTCCTGTAGCCTGATAGCTGGTCCCCTGTGCCCTCAGACTCAAGGCAACAGAGGGCCGGGCTGACTGCTCCTGTGAGCCCAAAGCTGGTGTTTCACACCTGGTCCCGGAACCACATGTTGACCTTGAATAGGTCAAGGCAAGGCTCTCCCCAAGACTGATGGCCTGAGTCTTCTGTGAGGTCCCGTGGTCCCCTAGGTGAAGGTGACACCTCTATCCAGCTCCCTTGCACCTCCAGGATTCCATGTGTCCTCTGCAAGCTGTCCCCGTCCTTCCTCCCCTGATCATCCTTACTTGGCTTGGCCATACCCTTCTTGTCTCTTTTGGAAATTTAATTTTCTAGAAAAATAACACAGTATCCTGGTTAAAAACATTGTAAAGTTGCAGGGCTGGAGAGACTGCTCAGCAGTTAAGAACACTGGTTGTTCTTGCAGAAGACCCGGGTTCAAATCGCAGCACCCACACAGCAGCTAACAACTGTCCGTAACTCCAGTCCCAGGGGATCCGACAGCCTCTTCTGTCCTCCGCGGGCATTGCGCCACACAGGTGCACTTACCTACACGCAAGCAATACACACATACACATAAAATAAAAATAATAAATATTTTTTTAAAAAAAACATTGTAAAGTTGCATGCAGTGAGGTGTCCTCCTCCCCACCCTGTGGCCCCCAGCATTCTCCCCACAGCAGAGCCCCGGGTGTCCTGGGCCTCCCACCCTAGCTGTCAATGGAATTCCCTGAAGCACAGATGTACATGTGTCTTAAAAAACGAAACAATAAACAAAATCACGTGAGCCTGACAGGGCGCTGTGAGGGCTGCCCACCGTGGCTACCGAACTGCATAGGCCACATCCAGAAAGCTTTAAAGGAAATTTGGCCAGGCTTGGTGGCACATACCTGTAATCTCAGCACTCCAGAAGCTAAGGCAGGGGGATTGACTTGAGTTTGAGGCCAGCCTGGACTATACTGTAAGAACCTATCTCAAAAAATAAAAAGAGGGACTGGAGAGCTGGCTCAGCAGTTAAGAGCACTGGCTGTGGGCTGGAGAGCTGGCTCAGCAGTTAAGAGCACTGGCTGTGTGCTGGAGAGCTGGCTCAGCGGTTAAGAGCACTGGCTGTGGGCTGGAGAGATGGCTCAGTGGTTAAGAGCACTGGCTGTGGGCTGGAGAGCTGGCTCAGCAGTTAAGGGCACTGGCTGCTTTGCAGAGGACCAGGGTTTTGTTTCCAGCACTCATATGGCAGCTAACAAACATTGGTAATTCCAGTTCCAGGGGATCCAATGCCCTCTTCGGACCTCTACAGGCACTGCACAACACAGGTGCATTTACCTACATGCAGGCAAAACTCTCATATACATAAAATTAAAACAAGTAAATAAATAAATTTTTTTAAGAAGCACTGGTTTCTTGCAGAGGATGAGAGCTCAGTTCCGAGCACCCACATGGTAGCTAACCCACATGTGACTCCAGCTCCAGGGTGACTGATGCCCTCTTCTGACTCCCAAGGGCACTGCATGCTCACTGTGCATTTACATACATGCAGGTAAAACACATACACATAAAATAAAAATAAAATCTGGCTGGGTATGGTGGCACACACCTTTAGTCCCAGCACTCAGGAGGCAGAGGCAGGTGGATCTCCAAATTTGTGGCCAGTCTGGTCTACATAGTGAGTTCTAGGCTAGCCGGGGCTATATCGTGAGACCCTTTCTCAAATAGAAATAAATAAGTAAATAATAACATCTGAAAATAAGACTTGGCTCCTGGATGATTCATGTGTGTGTGTGGAATTCATTCAGTGAGAGTCTTCGAGTGGGACACAGCTGTGGTCCTCTAGTGTCCAGCCCATGACCAGCTTTGCTGCCTTGATTTCCTCAGGGAATGTGAGCATCAGGTGAAGTCCATAGACGTCGAGATCAAGGCCTACAAGAAGTCCATCATGAAGGAGGAGGAGAAGAACGAGTCTCTGGCCCGCCTCCTGAGCCGTTCAGAGACCGAATCCACGCTGGTGCAGAAACTGACCACCCAGTGCCTGAGCAAGCAGGAGGCCCTGCAGAGAGAGTTCAGCACCTGCCAGCTGGCCCTGCAGGACACTGAGGAAATGCTGACCAAGGGCCAGCTGGTGCGGCGCAGTCCCCCACCCCCAGCCAGCCCTCTTGGAGACACCCCACGAGCACGGCCTCCCCTCGGCTTTTCCTTTGCAGGAGCACTCAGCCATGCTCAGTGAACTGCAGGCCACCCGCCAGGCCATCTACCAGGAGCAGAAGCTACGGCAAAAGATGGACGCCTCCATCCTGGACAAGCTGCAGGAGCACGTGACCTCCAGCAAGATGACCAAGTATTTCCACCAACTCCTGCGGAAGCTGCAGAAAGAAAACACCAATCTAGTATGTGGCTCCCCACCCAGAGATGGCAGAGGGGTCCAGGGCTGGGATCAGAGGTGGCCAGCAGCATTCTGTGAGCAAAGGGCTCTCGGGGAACACCTCAGTTTACCTTGTTTCTAACTGTCAAAGCTATACCTTTATACAATTTATTATTTTTATTTTATGTGTTTGAGTGTATTGCTTGCATGCGTGTAAGTGCACCCATGTTGCGCGATACCCACAAAGGTCAGAAGAGGGCATCGGATCCCCTGGAACTGGAGTCTCACTAAATTCCCTGGGCTAGCCTTGAACTTGTGATCTTCATGTGGTAGCCTCTTGAGAAGACAGGATGACTGGCCTGGGCCGCCAGACCCCGTAACACTACCTTATTGCTGAATACCTGAAGTTACAGGCTGGGGGTGCACCTCAGGGTAGGGCTTGCATGAGGCCTTCGGTTCAATCCCCAGCACCACAGAGCAGGGGAAGCGGAGAGAACGTAGGAAGACATGGGAAAGATAAGACAGTAGACCCACATTTTAAAATTCTGCTGATTTTCCTTCTGCACTCGTGCCTGCACACATACACACACACACACACACACACTGCTGATTCACACACTCACAAACATCCACACGCCTCTTGTCAAACATCTGGTTTTAGGCCCGTTCAAATCCACTTTTATTAGTTCCGAACTGTGACACAGGAAGGTGCGCAGACTGTGCGGGGCTCAGCAGATTCTCCTCTGTAGTTTGTTTTACTTGACGGACAGCTTCCAACAACCTCAGCCTTCACTTCTGCATCGCGCTCTCACCACAGGCACATCCCTGTTATGTAAGAGAATTAGATTCTCAGGCTGCTTCTAGGTTTTCAGTATTTTGAGCAGCTCGGTACACATGCCTTTCTCGGCAAATCTCTGTCTACACTCGGGATGAGCTGCTGAGCCCGCAGTTCCGGGTAGAAGAGGGTGTGAGCATCGTCAGCCAATCACCAGGCTGTCTGAGCTCCCGGGAGAGGCTGGCTTGCCCTGGGGGCCTGCAGTGTGCTGTTGACCTCCAAGGTCACCTAGAGCTTATTCAAGGGCCTTGCTTTCCCTTAGCTGTAGGGGACCCTTTGTGTCTTTGGAATAGCAATTTATTGCTTGAATTTTTCTCTTTTTATTTATTTGTTGTTGTTGTTTGTTTTTGCTTTTTGAAACCGTGTCCTAGAATTCACTGTGTAACACATGGTGGCATCAAACCCACATTGATCTACATGCTTTCCCCCCACACACACGTGTTGGGACTACAGGCGTAAGCACACTTCCCTCGGTTTTTGCTTCTTTGCATGGTATCATCCTGCTGGAATCTCTGCCTTGGGTGGGCCCTGGGAAGGACACCCCCCCGAGACTGCTGCAGCCTATTCCAGGCTAAAGACACATCCCAGATACTCTGCCATCCTGTCCCCATGCCGACACCCCCCCCCACACCTACCCCCATAGTCTTGGGAGACTTAGGTCCAGTCCTGTTCTCTGTCAGCTGTTGACAGCACCAGCCAGCGTGGATGCCCCTTGGATGTTCAATTACACCTGTGTGACCCCAGCCCAGGCTTTCTGGTTCCATCATTCTGAGGGTTGAGACATGGGGCTGGGCATAGGGTTCCGATCTTAGATAGAGGTGTGTCTGCAGTTAAGACCCAAGTCCAGCTCTCTTGCGACCCTGGGCCTCTACCCTCCATCTGTGAGGGGCCTCAGGCTTGGCCCCTGGCCCGGCAGCTTAGCTGTCCTTTTTGTCAACTTAAAGGTGCCAGGAGATTGGACCTGCCCGGCTGTCAGCCACCGAGGTGGCTGGTTATCATGCCAAGAGTAGGCAGGCCTGTTGTTACTGGGCCTCCTGAGGACAAGCTGTCCACCTGGTCAAGGAACCTCAACATCCCACCCCACACACAGCCTGGCAGGAGGGCAGCTAGCTCCTGACTTGACTGTACCAAGGAGAGAAACCAGCTAACATGTTGCCCAGCTGGGACTCCTTGGAATGCCCAGGCTGACTGGAAGAGTTCCCACAAGTCCTTTCCCTGGGAATAGGGCAGGAAGCCAAAGAAGGTGGTTCCAGATGCTTTTGAGAAGCTAAGGACCATGATGGGAGTAAAGTAGCCTGCCTGGGCCATTGCTGAACAACTGAGATCTGTCCCTAGGTCTGATGCCACCAGTCACCACCCTGCTTCTTCCTGGGCAGCACCAGGTCAACTACTGCCTCTTCCCAGCAGAGGGCAATGAAGAGTCTTAGACCAGGGGATGGAGAGATGGCTCAGGGGTTAAGCACTGGCTGCTCTTGCAGAGGACCCGGGTCCAATTCCCAACACCCACATGGTGGCTAATAACCATCTGTAACTCCAGTTCCAGGGTAATTCGGTGCCCTCTTCTGACCTCCGCAGGTACACGACCTGGGTGCACTTATTTACATACATTCAGGCGATACACTCATACACATAAAATAAAAATAAGCGAGTCTTAGATCAACACATCTGTCTCTTCCCATGGTTGTCCAAAGGATGGGAGTAGAACCCTTGAAAGGGGATGCTGGATGCTCAGGAGCCCTGGGTTCTGGTGGCAGGTGGGGTGGGGTGGGGTGGGGCAGCGGCCCATCGAGGAAGAAGAGCCAGCACGGTGGTTGTGGTTCTCTTCGGAGTTGAGGTGCGGAGGGAGGCAGGGCTCGGTGCAAAACTGGGTAATAAGTGCAGTGATGGTGCAGAGTTGAGGCAGGCCGAGCTGCTCTCCGCAGGAGCGTAGACAGCCAAGGAGCGGAGAGAGACAGCGTATTCTGGCTGCCCACACTGAGAGAAGGGACATATCATAGTCTGAAAGGGGCAGCTAACAACCATCTGTAACTTCAGATCCAGGGGAATCTGAAACCTTCTTCTGACCTCTGTGGGCTTTGCACGACAGGTGTGCAGTTACATACAGGTAGGTAATACACTCGTACACATAAAAATCATAAATAAAATAGATTTTTTAATTTTAAAAAATTTAATTACAAAAGAGGGGGGCTGGAGAGATGGCTCAGGGGTTAAGAGCACTGGCTGCTCTTGAAGACGACCCAGGTTTGAACCCCAGAACCACATGGCAGCTAACAACTGTTCATAACTCCAATTCCAGGGGGTCTAATGCCCTCTTCTGACCTCTGTAGGCATTGCACAACACAGGTGGACTCACGTGCATGTAGGCAATACACTCATACACATAAAATAAAAATAATAATTTTTTAATTACATAAGAATATGAGACATGGTCCATCAGACAAAAAAGTAGAATGTGGTCCCACCTCTGTTCACTTGGAGGGCACAAGAGGGTATGTGCGAAACACTGGAAGAAGGGCCGGAAAGATGGCTTAGCAGCACAGAACCCGTATTTGGTTTCACATGCAGCTGACAGCCATGCAGAACCCCAGCCCCAGGGGTTCCAGTACCTCTTCTGGCCTCCACGGGCATTTCAGGGCACAGGTCGGGCATTTCAGGGCACAGGTGCTCTCACACACAGGCAGGCAAAGTACTCACACACATAAAATAAAAATAAATCTTGCCGGGCATGGTGGCGCATGCCTGTAGTCCCAGCACTTGGGAGGCAGAGGCAGGCGGATCTCTGTGAGTTCAAGGCCAGCCTGGTCTACATAGTGAGTTCCAGGACAGCTGGGGCTACAGGGAGACCCTGCTTCAAACAAACAAACTAACTAACAAACCAGCTGCAATGAGAAAAAAATAAAAAATAAAAAATAAATAAAAAAAATAAATCTTAAAAATTTAGTAATAATAAAACACTAAAAGACAAGATTCTTGGTGGTTCCAGTGGCTAGCTTTGTGACAGAATTACCCATAATTCAACACTTTCTCCTCTGTTGATGTTATGCTTGCTTAGGAAAAAGTCTCAGTTCCTCTTTCTCTTCCTCTCCTTCCTTCCTTCGTCCCTCCCTCCCTCCCTCTCTCCCTCCCTTCCTTCATTTCCTCTTTCCTTGAGATAGGGCTCCATGTAGCCCAAGCTGACTTCAAACTCATTATGTAGCCCAGGCTGCCCTTGAAATCAAGATCCTCCTGCCTCAACCTCCCAAGTGCTCAGATTACAGACATCTGTCACCATAAGCAGCTTAACTTTCCATCAGGGCCCAGAGAGCAGGCCCCTAGTGTGTCCTCGAGATGCAGGGCCAGTCAGCTGCTTCCTGATTGTACCCGGGATCTCTCCAGATTACTTCTAGAATGTGAAGGAAACAGCTGTCCAGCTCACTCGTGGCCAAAACCACTCACACGCGTCCCTTTCATGCCCCCAGATGACTCATCTTTCGAAAACTGACGGTGACATTGCCCAGGCCACCCTGGACATCACCAACACCCATTGCAAGGTGGAGATGCATCAGACGACACTGACTGAGCTGGACAAGGAGGTGAAGAGGATCAACGAACTCATCACCAACAGTGAGAGCGAGATCGCGCGCCGCACCATCCTTATCGAGAAGAAGCAGGGTCTCATCAACTTCTTCAACAAGCAGCTGGAACAGATGGTGTCCGAGCTGGGGGTGAGGCACCGACCTGGGCTTTGAGCTGTGGCCTGGGGGCTCACAGACAGCAGGCGCCCCTCTTTCCCTCCCCACTGCACAGGTGGAGTGGCTCTGTACAGTGCCCCAGGCTGTGGTGCAGCCAGGGCACGATTTTCTGCTTAGGACAAGAAAGGAAAGGGTGCGGGCCAGGCTGGCTGACGTAGCCGCTCATCCACTTTTATACTCAGGAAGGAGCCACTGTGGTAGCTAAAGGTGGGCTAGGTCCCCCAAGATGCTGTTCACAGCTACTACATCTTTCTCATCTGGCACAAAGTCATCTTTTAATTTTTGTTGTTGCTGTTGTTACCTGGTTTTGTTCTGTGGGATAGGGTCTTGCTATGTAGCCCAGGGAAGGCCCAGAACTTGAGATCCTCCTGCCTTAGCCTCCTCAGTGCTGTGGGCCACCAAGCCAGGCTTCTTAATAGCCTGTGGACCATCCAGACAGACAAGTGAGGGGTTGGACTTGACTCACTGACCACTACACTAGGCCAAAAGGGCCAATGAATTGAAGGGCTCAATGTCCTACCTCCCCCCGCCCCAGTCATCTGTATCCTAAGGACCCACTGTGGGCTTCAGGTCCTCAAATAGATGAGCATTGGGGGCCAAGCTGTGAGGGAGGCCACGATGCTGGAGAGGCCCTAGGATTTGATGGTCTACCATCAGAGGGCAATGTGCAAAGCCCCTTTGCGGGGGGAGGGGGGTGTCAAAGCTGTACCCATAAGGACCTGGGACTTTCAAGCCAGTGAGGAGATGAAGGGTCCTAGCCCTCCTGAGAACTCGCTGAACCCCTCTGAGTAAATGCCTTGAATTTGTGATTCTCTGCAGCCCCTCACACACACACACACATTAAAAAGTAAACTGTTGGGGGCTGGGAAGATAGGGCAATCAGTAAAGAACTTGCTCTACAAGCATGGGGTCTGACTTTGATCCCCAGCATCCATATACAAATCCAGTGCATACCTGCAACCCCAGCGCTCAGGAGGTGGAGACTGGGGGATCCCTGTGGCCTGTTGGCCACTCAGACCAGCCAAATCAGTGAGCTCCAGGTTTAGTGAGAGGCCCTGACTGAAAAAATAAGACAGAGCGCATCAGAGGAAGGCACTCAACATTGAACTCTGGCCTTTGCACTCCCAAACGTGCACACGCTCCCCCACACTGATACACGTATAACAATAACAATGAAAGGAGGTGGCGAATCCCCAGGTTCGTGATGCATTATTGTTTAATGTATATTTTTATTGAGTTTTTGTGCATTTCTTGTGATAGATCTTAATCAAATTTAGGCCACCTCCCCCATCTGCACTGCCCAAAGCCCCCCCACCAGATTTCATGCATTCTGTCACAGATGTGACATCAGCTTAAAGAACATCAGCTCTCCCTCACTCCACAGTTATCAGTTGCCAGTAGCTCCTTGGCTAAGGTTGGGACCTGCTCCTTTCCCCAGTTCTGTGCTGGGTGTTTGTCTGACTTGGCATGAGTCTTGCACATGCTGTCACCATTGTTGCAAGTTCATATGAGCAAGTTCCCAGAGGCCAGAAACACTCTGTTTCCTTATGTTCACACTTGTACTGCCCAAAGCCCCCCCACCAGATTTCATGCATTCTGTCACAGATGTTAAGGCCTATCCAATCAAGCATGTGTACCTAGATGCCCCTCGGTGCATGTTCATCCGCTGGAGTCCAGTCAGCGAATCTAGAGTCACTCCCTTAAAGAACATCAGCTCTCCCTCACTCCACAGTTATCAGTTGCCAATAGTTCCTTGGCTAAGGTTGGGACCTGCTCATTTCCCCAGTTCTATGCTGGGTTTTTGTCTGACTCAGCATGAGTCTTGCACATGCTGTCACCATTGTTGCAAGTTTATATGAGCAAGTTCCCAGAGGCCAGAAACACTCTGTTTCCTTATGTTCACACATGAACCCCGCTCTTACAGTCTTTCCACCCCCTCTTCTGCAGTGGTCCCTGAGCCATGGTGGGTGAGGTTTAATGTAGGAGTCCTATCCAGGGACATGCACTCTGGTCTCTTATTCTCTACGCCTTGGCCAGCTGTGGCCTTCTGTGTACGTCGCACTCTGTTGTATGAGAAAGCTTTGATGGTGAGAGTTGATGTTGTATTAGGTTATTTTTTAAAATATTTTATTATTTTTATTTTATGGTATGTGAGCACACCTGTGTCATGCAATGCCAGAGAGGAGGGCTTTGGATTCCCCTCAAACTGGAGTTAAGGACAGTTCGTAGCCACCATGTGGGTTCTGGGAATTGAACCCGGGTCCTCTGCAAGAGCAGTCAGTGCTCTTAACCGCTGAGCCATCTCTCCAGCCCCAGGATGTATTAGTTTTTTCTCTACCCCCTGTTCTGCTATATTGCATGAGCCTTAGGTGTGGACAGTCCACTGTAGATGTGTCACTTAGGCCTGCGCATCTCTCAGACATATATTCTCTGTGTCTGACCAGTTGTGGAACCCTGTAGTAGCCTCCGTCTGTTGCAAAACGAAGCTTCTCTGATGAGTGGTGTACGGTATACGTGTCAGGCTTGTAGGCAGGTCTTTCTACTAACACACGGCATTCTAATATTCCTCCAGGGCGAAGAGGCCGGGCCCCTGGAGCTGGAGATCAAAAGGCTGACAAAGCTAGCTCAGGAGCAGGACACTGAAGTGACCCAGGCACAGACGACCTGGCTGCGCCTACAGCAGGAGCTGGTCCAGGCCACCGGGGAGCGCGAGGAGCAGCTGGTGTCCCTGGACCAGCTCAAGAAGGAGGTTCACATCTTAGAGCAGAAGAAGCTACGCATAGAGAGTAAGTCTCCACAGCCAGAGGCTCCCAAAGGGCTATTTGCCTCCGGCAGGGGGGCGGGTAGGGGCTTGCTTCCTGGTTCCCACCCCCGCCACCACCCCAGACTTAAAAGCAAGCCACAGAAATCCAGGCCTGTTGCCACACACCTGTAATCCCAGTTCTTAGGACGCTGGGGCAGGATCACTGCAAGTTTGAAGGCTGGCTTGTGCTACACAGCAAGTGCCAAGCCAGCCAGGCTTGTCTCAAAACAAACCAACAAACAGAAACCCGAAAGCCACAAGAATGCCTAAGTCACCTAGTTTGTCAGTGTGGACCTCGACGGGTGTTGGCTCTAGTCGTGGAGCAGAGGGTGGGGGAATTGGCTACATTTGTCTGAGTTTCCAGAACACAGAGCCCCTTTGAGAGAGGAGCGTAGTGTTTCCACCCCCACAGAGCTGAGGGGCATAAATGTGAGGACGTCTAGAGCAGTGGGTCCCTCTGGGCCCTCTCTGCATTCAGGTGAGATGACTTCCCAGCATCCCCTTCAGCTGGTGGGATTCATCTTAAGCCCCAAGAACCTGCCAGAGTGCCAGGGTGTCCTTCCTGGGCCGCCACTTCTATCCTTGCTGAGACAACCTGGGTCCCACGGGGTCCTAGGGAGAAGAGCAAGGTGGGTCAAACCTCACCTGGAAACGCTGCTCTGGGGTCTGGGGCTACTCTGCCCGGCCACTTCTTCCCTGAGGGTCCATTGCATTCCTGTTCAGCCTTTGGTTACCCAAACCCATCTATTGGAGAATACCAGGTACAGGAGGTGCCAGCAATTGAATGGCAGTGTGGGAAAGCCAGAGCTGGCTAGAATGTGAATCTCAGACTTGTGAGATCTGCTGGGGCAAAGTAGATAGAAGCTTCTAGGGACCCAACCCAGGGAGTCAAGGACGCTGGTGTAGGAAGGGCAGAGGACCTTCAAACAGAAGAGCTGGATGGGTCATCTTGCCTGGCGCCCTCTCCCCATCAAAATGTCAAGAACACCTGTCTTTCTCCTTCTGCCTCGTCCTAAGACCAGGTACTGGTGGCAAAGGGCCTGCTTTTCCCAGGCACCCACAGCATCTGAGCACCATCCACGTCCCAACCTTGCTGGAAGGGAGCCTCACACTCTCTACCCTTCCCTTCACCCTCACCTACCTGGTTTCTGCCTAGCACCCAGGTCCTTGCAGGAGATGTTCCTGGAAAAATCCCAGCCTCCCCTCCACAGAGGGACGTGATTGGGTCAGATGGGGCTGGAAAGGAGCCATGGAGAAAAGCAAAGCAGGTTCCTCCTAGAGGGGTGTGGCTGATGCCTGCTGAGGAGCCCTGGACCCCAGCACTCACGCGCGCGCGCGCACACACACACACACACACACACACACACACGCCTGTTCTCCTGCAGACAAGATCCAGCAGGAAAAGAGTGAGCAAAAGGAGATCCACCGTCACATGAAGGACCTGGGCAACAACCTAATAAAGCTCAATTTGCTGGTGAACAAGAACAAACACAGCTCGGAGGAACTGCAGCAGGACAACCTGGTGGCTGAGTCAGAGTTCGTGCGCTCACTGAAGGTCAGCACACCCCGCCTTCCCAGTGGGGTAATGGCCAGCACGCTCCGGGGCACGCGTGTCATTGAGTTGGTGGCTCCCCTTGAGTCTGAGGTTCTCTCGGGTCTGGTGGTCTCGGGGGTCACAGCCCTGAGCCTCCTCATAGCTCTCCCCCCACAGGATGCAGAGAGGGAAACCATCCAGATGCAGGAGAAGCTGACACAGCTCCGTGAGGAGAAGGCCACCCTCCTCAACAACCTGGTGGAGGCTGAGTAAGTGGGGACTCAGCCATTTGCTGATGCTGAAATCACTGCATCCACCCTGTGTTTAGGGGGAAGGCTACCATGCATTCACCACTGGAGAGTGGCTCTGGAGCCCACCCTTGTGGACCCCAGGAGAACCATGGAGGCCACCATACAGAGCTGTGGTATACCACCACCAGCCAGGCCAGCTACCGCTGGGCATGGTCTGGCTGTCTTGGAGGTAACCCTCATAAAATGTATCTTATTTTTATGAAATGCATAAACCCACACCTAAGCATTCTACACTATGACAAAGCATTCAAAGTAGAAAGGGGGAAATGGGGCTGGGGAGATGGCTCAGCAGGTCAGAGTGCTTGTTGCATAAGCATGAGTTCAAATCCCCGGCACCTATATAAAAAGCCAGGCATGGCCACGTGTGCCTGTAATCCCAGCATGATGGGGCTTGGTGGTCTCACTCCAGGTTCAGTGAGAGACCCTGTCTCAAGGGGATAAAAGACAGAGCAGAACACTCAGAGCCTTCCTCTGGATTCCGTGTAATCCCCCTTCCCCCGTTTTTTGCTTGTTTTATTTCTTTTCAAATTTTATTTTTATTTTATGTGTATGAGTGTTATGCCTGCACCCATAAGTGCACCTGTGTGTGCGATGCCTGAGGAGACCAGAAGAGGGCATAAGATCCCCTGGAACTGGAGTTACAGATGGTTGTTAGCTGCCATGTGGGTGCTGGGAACTGAACCTGGGTCCTCTGCAAGAGCAGCCAGTGCTCTTAAGCCCTGAGCCATCTCTCTTCTCCCTCTTTTTTTTAAAAAAAACTATGGGGATAGAACCCAGGACTTTGCATGCTAGGAAAGTGCTCTACCACTGGACCCCACCCCCAATCCCCAGCTCTCCTCCTTTACAGATACCGCTGTGTAGCTCTGTTTCTTTCTTGTCTTATTTATAGCACAATGGTTCCCTTTGAAGCCCTTTTACATGGTTGTGGCCCTCTTTTCACGGCTATGAACATATATCTAAAAGCCTTTTTACATGGTTGTGGCTGCCTATGAACATATACCTGCTTCTCCCAGGGGAGCAGTTGCTGGTAGGCACTGCACAGATGCACCATGACTGACAGACGTGCTCTGAGGGAAAGGATGGAGAAGAGATCATGCATCCCTTGTGGTTTGACTGGCTCTATGCATTAATTGCCCCCCACACACACGCACAGCAGCTTTGGGGCACATGTTCTCACCATGGAGCAAGTCAGGCTTTTCCTAAGCCAACTTGCGTTACTTATATGTATTTTCTCAGCTGCTAAAGTTACATGTGTGTTTCTGTTCCTGTTACCTCCCTATCTCATCTCTCCCTCTCAAAGATTGATTTCTCTTTTATTAGTATGAGTGGTTGCCTACATGTATGTATGTATGTGTGTATGTGCACCACTTACATTCAGTGCCTGTGGAGGCCAGAAGAGGGCATTGGATCCCCTGGAACTGAATGGTGTAGCCACTGTGTAGGTGCTGAGAACCAAACCTGGGTCCTGTGCAAGAGCAACCAGTGCTCCTCAGCCCTAATCTCTCCCTCTTTTAATTATTCGCTTTCCTTTCCTCTTCTTTTCTCTCTCTCTCTCTCTCTCTCTCTCCTCTCTCACCATGTGCCTAGGTCTGTCCATTTCAAGAGCTGGCAAGCCTTTTTTCTGGTAAGGAACCTAAGTAAAGATTTCTGGCTCCATGTGCATCCCCCTGGGGCTCTGTCACCTAGATCAGATGTTGTGTGAGGCCCTAGGAAAAACTGGCTTTTCCCTCTGACACTGCCTGTCCCACCTCTGAAGGCACCAGATCATGCTTTGGGAGAAAAAAATCCAACTGGCAAAAGAGATGCGTGCTGCGGTGGATTCTGATACTGGGCAGATGGAGATCCGCTCCATGAAAGCTGAGATCCACAGGATGAAGGTCAGAACCCCAGATCTGGTGGCACGGCGTGGCAGGTGTGCTGGGCTTGGCGGGTGTGCTGGCGACCAGTTGGGAACTGTGGGAGTCCTGGAGAGCTCTGCTCCTACAGTGCCCACAAACCTCGCTACAGGTACTCACACCTGACCCACCTCTCACGCCAGGGTCTGACCTCGATGTATGCACACCACCCCACAAAGTGCTGTGTTACTAAGTGCTGCTTTAGTCTTACTCCCAGCAATTAAGGCATTCTGAGCTTTTCAAATGCTGATGGTAACCCTCGTTTCCCAGCCCACTGATGAGACAAATCTCACTGCAGGACAAGAAGAGCCTCAAGTGCACCCTGCTTCAACCCACCTGTGTAGCAAGGCTTCACAACCTTTAAAAGCAATTAAATCACAAGTAGCCGTCAGTTTAAGGTTCACAACCTTAAAGCTAAAGAGAAGAGTTAAAGTGACACCAGACATTTTAAATGCAAAGTCTGGCTGTGAGCTACTCTTTGGATCACATCCATGAGCCACACTGGAGTGTGGCTCGATGGTAAAGCACTTGCCTGACATGTTCAAGGCCCTGAATTGGATCTCTAGTGTGACTGTCAACTTGGCAGGATCTAGAATCACCTAGGAGAATATCTCTGGAATTATCTAGATTAGGTCAGCCTCTGGGCATGTCTGTGAGGGATTATCTTGCTTCGGCTAATTGAGGTGGGAAGATCCACCTTAATTGTGGCTGGCACTATTCTATGGGCTGGAGTTCTAGACTCCATTAAAAAGAAGTGAGCTGAGCAGTAGGGCATTTCCACTCTGCTTCCTGAGTGTTCCAAGTAGCCTCTCTGTTGCTGTGATGAAACACCAACCAACTTGGGGTTGGAGGGCTGGAGAGATGGCTCAGCAGTTAAGAACACTGGCTGTTCTTGCAGAAGACCCAGGTTTGAATCCCAGCACCTACATGGCAGCTAACAGCTGTCTGTAACTCCAATTCCAGGGGATATGATACCCTCTTCTGTCCTCCACAGGTACTGCATGAACATATGCAGGCAATATACTCATACACATAAAATTAAAAAAAAAAACAAAAAACTTGGGAGTAAAGGCTTTACTTGGCTTACACATCCCAATCACAGTTTATCATCAAGGGAAGCCAGGGCCCCAGGAGCACAAGGCAGGAACCTAGAGGCCAGAACTGAGGCAGAGACCATGAAGGAACGCTGCTCACTGGCCAGCTCCCCCTGACTTGCTCAGCTACTTTTTTTATTATTATTTATTTTATATGTATGAGTGTATTGCCTGCATGTGTGTAAGTGCACATGTGTTGTGCAGTGTCCACAGAGGTCAGAGGAGGGCTTCATCAGATCCCCTGGAACTGTGAGTTATGGACAGTTGTTAGCCGCCATGTGGGTGTTGGGAATCAAACCTGGGTCCTCTGCAAGAGCAGCCAGGGCTCTAATCATTGAGCCATCTCTCCAGCCCCTCAGCTACCTTTTATATACAGCCCAGGCCCACCTGCCCAGAGGTGGCACTGCCCGCAATGGGCTGGGCCCTCCCACATCAATTAGCAATCAAGAAAATGCCTCATAGGGAGTGGGAGAGATGGGTCAGCGGTTAAGAACACTGGTTGTTCTTCCAGAGGATGTGGGTTTGAGTCCCAGCAGCCACAAGGTGGCTAACAACCATCTGTACCCTCAGTTCCAGGGGATCTAACACCTTCTTCTGGCTGCTGGGGATATTGCATGTATGTGGTAACTTACATACACGCAGGCAAAACACTCATACACATAAAATAAAAATAATAAATAAAATATCCTTTTTAAAAAAAGAAAGAAAACGCCTCATGAATATGGTAACGGGCCAGTCTGATGGAGGAAACTCCTCAATTGAGGGTCCCTCTTCCCAGATGTCACTAGTTTGTGTCAAGTTGACAAGCTCTAACCAGCACACTGACTGTCTGCTGAGTCCATGTGCCCAGCTAGCCTCCTGCTACCATGCCTTGCCTGCCATGAGGGATGGTATGCCCCAGGAACTGTAAACCAGAACAAACCCCTTCCTCCTTTAAATGATCTCTGTTGCAGCAACAAATAAGTAACCAACACACCCAGCATCCAAAATAAAATTTAAGTAAAGCTAAGCACAAAGATGCATGCCTGTTGTCCCACCACAGCACTCAGGAGGCTGAGGCAGGAAGAGCTCGCGTTTGAGGTCAACCTGGACTATACAGTGAGGCCCTGTCGCAAAAAGCAAAAGGTTCAAAAAAAAAAAAATACTCCATTTAACTGAGTTTTCAAAGCATAGGCAAGCTGGGTATGATGCTGAACACCTGTAATCCCAGCACTTGGGAGGTAGAAGCAGGAGGATTAGGAGTTCAAGGTCACTGGAGAAATGGCTCAGAGGTTAAGAGCACTGGCTGCTTTTGCAGAAAACCTGAGTTTGGTTCCTAGCAACCACATGATGGCAAACGACCGTCTGTAACTCCAGTTCCAGGGGATCTGACGCCCTCTTCTGACCTTCACAGGCATTGCATGATGTATACATTGCAGGCAATATACTCATATACATAAAATAAAAATAATAAAGTATTTTAAAGAGTTCGGGGTAATCTTCAGCTACATAAGGAGTTTGAAACCAGTCTGGGCTACTTGAGACCCTGTCTCAAAAGAAAAGAAGGAGTTGGAGAGATGGCTCAGTGGTTAGGATCACTGACTGAACTTGTAGAAGACCTGGGTTCAGTTCCCAGCTTCTTCATGGCACCATACAACCATTCATAACTCCAGTTCCAGGGGATCTGACTTCCTATTCTGACCTCCATGGGCATTGCATGACATGGGTGCACGTACATACACTCAGGCAAAATATTCATATACATAAAGTTGAAATAAATAAAAATTTTTTTTAAAAAAGAAAAGCACAGAAGTCAGGGGTTTGCTACAGCAAACTAGCTCCCCATCCCTGGGGAGGGGAGAAAGCCTAGGGGCTCCTCCCAATCCTACCCCCAACATCCCTGTGTGTCATGTGGATATGTCAGCCCCACAGGTGTTGGTGGCCTCCCCTGCTCCGATCACACACAGACACACACAGACACACATGCATGCACACATGCATGAGACCATGCTTCAAGTCCCTGTTGGAAGGACTCACGACTGTACATAGTGGGTGAGGCAAGATTTATTATGGAAACCGGCTCAGGTGATCTGGGAGGTTCTGAATTCCTGTTCTCTACTGCAAACAAGAGAACCAAGAAAGGCTGACATCATAGGTCAGCTCCAATCCAAAGACTGCCCAATGCCCTCCGCTCCTAAAACAAAAGACCCACCCACCCCCAACGTTGAGGATCCACTCCTTCAAACGACTGGATGATGCCCCTCCACTGGGGAGTGTGAGTCTTTTTCACTCAGTCTAATTCTTCAAAAGCTGATGTCTTCTAGAAACTTCCTCAAAGATACACCCACAGCTATCTGGGCAGCCCTTAGCCTTTATACATCAAATGGATGAATAAAATTAGCAGTGCTGCGATCTGATCTACCCTCCCCACTTCCTGAAGACTAGATTGCCGTAGATGGGAGTGCCAGGTCAAAGTGTGTAAATTCTCAATTTGTAATGAGGCCTGTCCCGGTTCCCGGTATTTACGCATCACATGACACAGTTCCCGGTGTTTACAGTTCCCGGTGTTTACAGTTCCCGGTATTTACAGTTCCCGGTATTTACAGTTCCGGGTGTTTACAGTTCCCAGTGTTTACAGTTCCAGGTGTTTACAGTTCCCGGTATTTACAGTTCCCGGTATTTACAGTTCCGGGTGTTTACAGTTCCCGGTGTTTACAGTTCCTGGTGTTTACGGTTCCGGGTGTTTACGGTTCCGGGTGTTTACGGTTCCCGATGTTTACGGTTTCGGGTGTTTACGGTTCCGGGTGTTTACGGTTCCGGGTGTTTACGGTTCCCGGTGTTTACGGTTCCGGGTGTTTACGGTTCCCGGTGTTTACAGTTC
>NW_008352650.1:1690463-1690877 GCF_000622305.1 Nannospalax galili
GATGTTTACGGTTTCGGGTGTTTACGGTTCCGGGTGTTTACGGTTCCGGGTGTTTACGGTTCCGGGTGTTTACGGTTCCGGGTGTTTACGGTTATGGTTCCAGGTGTTTACGGTTCCGGGTGTTTACGGTTCCTGGTGTTTACGGTTCCGGGTGTTTACGGTTCCTGGTGTTTACGGTTCCCGGTGTTTACGGTTCCGGGTGTTTACGGTTCCCGGTGTTTACAGTTCTGGGTGTTTACAGTTCCGGGTGTTTACAGTTCCGGGTGTTTACAGTTCCGGGTGTTTGCAGTTTTGGGTGTTGCCAATCTGTTATTATTTATTTCTCACCCATTTTCATTTTGTGCGTGTTCACGTGTATATGCACACAACCTCAGTGAGGTCACTTCTTTAACATTTTTTCGATTGACTTATTTT
>NW_008352651.1:0-2500 GCF_000622305.1 Nannospalax galili
GAGAGAAACCCTATAAGTGAGAAGAATGTGAACAATCGTTTAAGGAAAAATCAAGACTTAGAATACATGAACCAAAACATACTGGACAGAAACCCTGCAAATATGAAAACTATGACAATCTGCCAAGTTTTCGATTACCTCCGTGAATCATACTGGAGAGAAACCCTACAGTTATGAAGAATGTGATAATGCCTTTAGGCAAAAATCAACATTACGATGACATCCGGAAAATCATAGTGGGGAGAACCCCTACAAATGTGAAGATAGTGATAAATCCTTTATTTAGATGTTAAATCTTAGGAGACATCAGACAATGCATACTTGGGAGACACCCTACAGATTTGAAGAATGTGACAAGTCCTTTAGTCAAAAGGCTGATCTCAGAGTACATAAAAGAATAATATTACAGAGAAATCCTACAAATGTGAAGAATGTGGCAAGTCCTTTAGTCGAATTGCACATCTTAGACTACATGAGACAATTCATAAGCTGGAGAGACACCCTACAAATCTGAAATATGTGAAAATCGTTTAAGGAAAAGTCAAGACTTAGAGCACATCAATGAAAACATACTGGAGAGAAACTCTAGAAATGTGAAAAATGTGACAAGTCCTTTGCATGGATTTTAAGTTTTCAATTACATCAGTGAATACATACTGGTGAGAAACCCTACAGTTGTGAAAAGTGTGAGAATGCCTTTAGGAAAATATCAGCATTAAGATTACATCATCGAAATCATATTGGGGAGAACCCCTCCAAATGTAAAAAATGTGACAAGTCATTTAAGAGAATATCAAGACAGATTATATCAGCGAAATCATACTTGAGAGAACCCTACAAATATGAAGAATGTGACAGGGACTATACTTCTTGATAGTCAGAGAGCTGGCGGGAGCGAGCAGATGGAGGAAGCACCAAGGCACAGATGGAATTCTCAGTGGGATACAGCTTTATTTCACACGGGGCACCTTTCCCTCGGGGAAGGGAAAGATGTCAGGGAAAGGTGTCTGCCCACGGGTTGTGAGCTGGGACTTTATATATGGGGGCTTTAGGGTATGGAAGGGGAGAATGTTTGGAGGAGAAATCAGGGAGGGGGAAGCAGGAAAAGCCTGGCTCCATTCACATGTCAACATTTAGATTATATCAGCCAATGCATATGTGATAGAGTCCCTAGAAATATGATGAATGTGGAGGGTCCTTTATTGTGGGCTCAACACTTAAGAACTATTAAAGAATTCATGCCGTGAGAGAAACCTTACTGCTAGGAAGGATGTGACATTTCTTTTACTGCAAACTCAGCACATGGGGAACATCAGAGAATTCATATTGGAGAGAAGCGCTATGTGCTGGATAACTCTAGTGTCAACTTGACACACCTGGGTTGAGGGAGCCTCAGTTGGGGAATTTCCTCTATTGGACTGGCCTGTGGCCATGTCTGAGGGGCATCTTCTTGATGAGTGATGTGGGAGGACCCAGCCCACTGTGGGTGGTGCAAGCCCTGGTCAGGTGGGCCTGTGTTGCAGAAGAATGCAGGCTGAACAGGGGCCAGGGGAGTAAGCCAGTAAGCAGTGTTCCTCCACGGCCTGTGCTCCAGCTCTTGCCTCCAGATTTCTGCCCTGAGTTCCTGCCTTGGGCTCCCTGATGAACTGTGACCTGGGAGATGTAAGACAAATAAACTCTTTCCTCCCCAAATTGGTAGTGGTCAAAGTAATTTGTCACAGCAATGAAGAAAAAAACTAAGACAGGCTACATATGAAAAGGGTGTGAGAAGTCCTTTATTCATCTAGCAACTCTTAGAGACATTAATGAATTTATAATAAAAGGAGGCATATACATGTATTATACACATATGTGTGATTTGGAAATTCTTTTAATCATATGTGAAACGGTAGCTGTTAGCAAATATTCGTAATGCAAAGGCAACTAATATAGATAGAATGTGGTAAATCCTTTACTCAGTTCTCAAGCCTTAGAAAACAAGCAATCTGTCCTAGAGGGATACATTTAAAAGTGTGGGAAATGATGACACGTTTATATTTGTATATTACAAAACTCCATAGTATACTGAAGGAAAACAGAATTAAATACAAAATTTTGAAATCCCTAATAAAAATTTATTCTAATTTAATAAGAAAACAGTTTACAGTTGGGAAAAGTAGAAACAAAAATGTAAGGACGTCTTTGGTTTTCCACTTAATCTTGTGGAATATCCCAGAATCCTCATTTAAGAAAAGCCCTAATGCTGAAAAAAAATGTCAGCCACCATTAAGAATTTACTCCTGTCTTAGGAAGCATCAGAAATTTCATAGTGAACAGGAGCATCCCCAAATTCCATGATCAATTTCTCTTCATTTACTATCAAAGAACAGACAGGGTGAATAACTCTGAAGGAATTTCCATATATTCTGTAAATAACAGGTGAACATGTGAAAGTGATCATGCATATATGTTGAGGAAACTAGGCGCCACAAGCCCATTGTCAGCCAGAAGCCAGAACCAG
>NW_008352652.1:0-1632 GCF_000622305.1 Nannospalax galili
CGGCTCGGAGTCTGGCTGCAGCTGCTGCCCCCGGACATGTCTCCAGCGCGACCCTCCGCGGCCTCCCGCACCGCCCAGCACCTCTAGCCCGGCCGCCCCCGGCCCGCCCCTTCCGCCTGGGCTCCACGCCCCCGGAACGTGCCGTCCCGGCCGCCCCACCCCGCGCTGCTCGCCGTCTGCACGCGGGTCCCCGCTGGCCTCCAGCGCCAAGGTGGGCGCGGCAGCCCAGGGTCCTCCGGGACCGGGCTCGTGCTCAGGGGGACTGTGCGGGGGGTGCCGGGCGCGGGGTGCAGGGGACTGTGCGGGGGTGCGGAGGGCAGGGGGACTGTGCGGGGGTGCCGGGCGCGGGGTGCAGGGGACTGTGCGGGGGTGCGGAGGCGCGGAGCCCTCCCAACCTGGTCTGAGCCCACCGGCCAGCCTGCTTTCTGCGTCGGATCCCCGCCGTTCCTCCCGGGAAAGCAGCGGTTGGGCCGTCCTAGGCCCTCGTAAAGGTGCTTTGTGTGCTGCGTGTCAGGTGTGGGAGCAAGAAGTGAGCAAGGCAAATTCCTGGGCGTGAAAGGAAGGAACCAGTAGGCCGCGTGCCGGGAACGGAATGCAGATTTGTCGCAGGAGTGGGCAGGATGGACCTCGTGGAGGGAAGGAAGGGTTAGACTTGACCAAACAAGTGTCCAGTAATCCTGGACTTGGGTTCTGTGCCCAGCACCGTGCTATATTCGCTAGGCAGGAAGGTAGGGAAGTACGGTGCGAGGGAGAAAACTAGGAGAACCGAAATGGCAGATAGGTTAAAAAGCTTATGCCAGTTTCTGTGTGGTGGGGAAGGTCTCTAATCCCAGCGCTGAGGAGGCTGAGACAGGAGGATCTCGAGTTTAAGGACAGCCTGGGCTACTCAGCAAGGTCCTGCCTGTCTCAGTGAAACAAAACAATCATACACCATAAACAGCAGAAACTGGAGCTCAGAGAAGGGCGGGCTTTGCCCCAAGATCACAGAGCTGTTAACTATCTGAGATAGAGAACCCAGTCTCCTCAGCCATCCAGGCCAGCTGGCCTCACCACCCCTGAAAACAAGATGCTTCACTTTCCTCCTTTTGGGAAGAAGTATTTTGTTCTTTAAGGAATATTTTATTATTTTTATTTTATGTGTATGAGTGTATTGCCTGCGTGTATGTGAGTCCACCTGTGTCATGCATTCCCAAGGAGGTCAGAAGAGGGCTATGGAATCCCCTGGAACTGGAGTTAAGGATGGTTCATAGCTGCCATGTGGGTGCTGGGAATCGAACCTGGGTCCTCTGCAAGAGCGGTCAGTGCTCTTAACCGCAGGTGTGAGAGGGTGGTGCTGAATGATATATGGCTAGAAAATAAAGAAGGCACACACACAGCTGTGAAGTCTGGGCTGAGGTGTTCTTGGGCCCTCTTTCCTGGAGTTGCAGAGCAAAGAAGCTGTTTAGCTAGGATGTGGCTAGTTTGGTAACTGGAGCAAGGACAGCAGAGACATCCTGGGAAGAGGAGTGGGTTCTCCTGCAGCTGTGTCACTATCGGGCCTGAGATAGGGATGTGACTATTAACAGTGGGGCTGGGGCAAGACATTTGTCTCAGGGAACTTCTGATTTCTATCATTCCAGACCCTGAAAGCAT
>NW_008352652.1:4041-7542 GCF_000622305.1 Nannospalax galili
TGGAAAGTGAGCCCCCAGGATATTCCTGTCTCTCCCTCCTAGTACAGGGATTACAGTTACATACTATCATTCCTGACTTTTTCAAAATATGAGTGTTAGAGATTTGGAACTCAGGTCCTCGTGCTTATGCAGTAAGCACTTTATCTTCTGAGTCATTTATTTCCCCAGCCCCCTCAAGCATACAGTTTTTTGTTTGATTGTGTTTGTTTTTGTTTTTGCTTTTTGAGACAGGGTCTCCCTGTAGCTCCAGCTGTCCTGGAACTCTGTATACCAGGCTGGCCTCCAACACACAAAGATCTGCCTGTCCCTGCCTCTCAAGTGCTGAGATTAAAGGTGTGTGCCACCACACCTGGCTCAAACATACATAATTTACAGAGCAGTTTAATACTGCTCTGTCCATTTAGCAGCATAATAGTACTAGGTTCTCCCTAGGGCCCATGACCTACCCAGGCACGGGTTCTTGGTCCAGTTACAAGTACCAGGCATGAATTCCATCTTGTGGAGCAGGACTTAATACAGCCAGTGGTGATCTTATATGCAGAAGGCAAGTTTATAGCCCCGTAGATTCCAAAGGTTTAAAGAGCTGTATGTCAGGAAACTGGACAAAGACAAGTATGTATTTCATGGTATCACAGAGTAGCTGCCCCCACAGGTCAGGGAATGTATGTTCACTCACTGCACCTACCTTAGGCAGGTCATTGGTGATCTTTTTAGGCATCGTTACTTTCAAATTTGTTTCTGTCTGCCTTCTCAGTCAACATGATGCAAACTGTAAGCATGACCTTGGCGTTCATGATACCCAAGTACTGGAGAAAGGCCTTCAGCCTTTGCTGAGCTCCTGCCTGCATGGTGACAGCATCTTTAGGCTGATGGAAGCATTGTGGTGACACCACAGCCATTTAAGTCAGCTCTGCTCTCATTTCACACTTGAGGAAAATGAGACGGGACTCTGGGATATGGATTAGTCGCCTATGCCCAAAACTCAAGTTCAAATTTCTTTCTACACTGCTTAGTCTGAAGCCACAGACTTCACTGCCACACCAGTGAGTCCTAAACTTTGGAGTGTTTCATATTAGACAAACAGCCTGGGAAATGGGTGGTATCTTCAGCCCAGAGTAGATTTTGTTGTTTTGGTTTGTGAGACAAGATCACATGTAGCCAAAGCTGGCCTTGAACCCTCTATGCAACCAAGGCTCACCTTGAACTTTTGATCCTCCTCCTGAGTGCTTAGATTACAGGCATGAGCCACTACAGATTGCTAGAGAGTGTGTCTTAGTGTGACGAGAAAGCAGAGGCAGCAAGAACAGTGCTAGCAAGCGTTCATCACTAGAATAAGACATCACCGTCTGGGGGCTTGAACCGATGTTTATTTTCCTAGTTCTGGAGACTAGAAACTCCCAGACACCCTGAAATCTCTTCATCTTGTGGGGACATTAATCCTGCCAGGCGGTTCTTCTAATTACTCTCCACAGGTCATTCCTCTCTCTTCCCCTGATTCCAACTGACCCCCAGCATTCATTTTCTTGGCCTTGTATGAGCTCACACAACACCGCTGGTAATGGAATGGATCCCCAAGCTGCTAGCGCAGTGTTAATTTCATAGACACAAAGGTCCTGGGTTCAAATCTTTCAAATCTCTCTGTGCATTTCACACAAATTATTTTGAAATTGAATTCTCTCATTGAAATTGATCTCTCATCTGTGAAAGCAGCAATGACATGAGTTCCCCATGTAAAGCAGTACCCTGCTGGGACCATGGTGGACTTAGAGGGACTGCAAAAGGCTATGTGAAGCTGTCTTCCCAGGCCCGGATGGCTCGCAAGGCTGGCCTTCTCCCTTATCTGAGGCATAAAGTAAGGCAAAATGAGACATTTATTGCGTATTCCACTGTCCTGGGGGCCTCACAGTGCTGAAAATCAGCCTGGCCCCAGGGGGTTAATACAGGCATGAGGAAGCCTGCAGATGACTAAAAAGGAAAGACAGGCCCTGGGGGTGGAGGGAGGCCCTGTGGGAAATTACTCTTCTCAGGCCACCCTGAAGTGTGGGAAGTTCAGGAGGAACCACAGAGGCTACCATGGGGTGAGCGATGCTCCTGGGGTGCTTGGTAGCCCTTTAGCTACAGGGCCAGGGCGCCCTCTAGCGCCTTCCTGCTCACTCTACATTTTGCTTTGTTTAAAAATCCTCATATTCACATTCATTCATATCCACCTCCCTTGTTTTTTTGAGGCAAAGTTGTATAGCTCTGGCTAGCCTTGAACTCATGAAGCCAAGGATGCCCTTGAACTCCTGATCTTCCTGCCTCCACATCCCCCAAGTGCTGGAATTACAGGTACACACCACCACTCTGAAAGAAATTTCTTTTTAATAAAATCAATTCAAGCCATCCATGGTGGTGTAGAACCCTGACCCCAGCACTCAGGAAGCAGAGGCAGGCCGATCTCTGAGATGGAGGCCAGCCTGGTCTATAATAGCAAATTCTAGGCCAGCTGGAACAGCTGAACCCCTGTCTCAAAATACATGAATGGATGGATGAATTAATAATTAATGGATAAAATAAAAATTGATTCATTCATTTCACAATCTGACAATGGAACTTTTATTCACGTAACAAAGATTTACTGATTGTGTCCTTTGCCAGGGACTATTCTTGGCACTAGGTACAGAGCCTTAAACAAAGTAAACCAAACTAGTTTTTGTAAACTGTATTCTTGGTTAGTAACTCATTTGGAGCCCTCGAGCCTGTGAGGTGTTTCTTCTTTTCTATTGTCAAAAGTGAAGATTTCACCTATCATGCACATAGCCCAAAGAAAATAAAACCAGAGCACCTTGTAATGCTGGTGCGGATTTGAGAGTTGAGGCTTTCTTACCATCTCTTAGTGTTCTTTCTTTGGTTATAGTTCGGGTTCTAATTTCCATACTCTTCCCTTTCCCTTTGGGGGCCACTCTGGGCTTCCGTGTGCTCTAGCTTGTCGGTGATGCATTCACCACCCCAGGGCGTCCTGTGCTCTGCACCTTCCAGTTCAGTAGCCACTAGTCACGTAAGGGCTACTCACACTTAAACCTTTTTGAATGAAATGAAGAAATTAAATTCAGTCCTGTTCTCACAGGATTTACATTTCCAGTGCTCTGTATCCACATACGACTAAGGCCTACCTCGTTGGACATTGTTATGGAAGGTCCTCTTGGATGACACTGTGTGCAGAGTGCGACCCTGATGGATGACACTGTGTGCAGAGTGCGACCCTGAGGCTGTGGGAATGCTGTGTGCTTACTATGGAGGTGTAATCCACCTGCTCCTTTCTTCCCCTTCTTACCGGTGGGTTGGAAATATGGCCTGTGGTTGATGCTACAAGGAAAACTGAATGTGTGCCTCAGACCTAACTTCCTCCCCCTTGCTAATCCCCCTAGGAGAGGTGCCTAATTTCTCTGTTCCCCCTTGACCTAGTCTCTCATCCCAGTGCCCAGCCCAGCAGTCCAACAGAGGGAACTGGTCCGCAGGCTG
>NW_008352652.1:9238-11306 GCF_000622305.1 Nannospalax galili
TGAACTCTTAAAGAAATATATTGATGACTTACTCTCTGGTTATACTTTCCTTTTGGGTATTTAAGGCCATACAGTTGACCCAAATAAATCAATTTATTTTTGCACTTGAGGCCATTTGAGGATCTGTTCCTCAGGGGTCACATGGGCTTGCGAGGAGCCCCTGGCTCCTTTCTTTGACTAGTTCCATCTATGTGAAGATAAGTCAAAGGTCCTGCTTGACCATGTCTGGCTTCACTTGGAAGCATAAATGAGATGTTTCCTCTGAGTTGATCCTCCTTATTGTAGACTGGACACTGGTTAAAGTCCATCTTGTGGGGTCTCCATGTCCTCCCTGAACAAGAGGACAGGTGTCTCACCACAGTTACCGGACATTTTGAGAGATGTTCCATAGTCCCCTGGAACGTAGTCGACCTTGGAGGGCAAGGGGCAAAATTGTCCTTTAACTCCCTCTGACCACATTAGTATAGGGCTCAAACTATAGCTGTTGAACATCCAATAAGCTTAGTTCCACCACTCTGCTACTTTTAATTCCTCACATGCTATCTAGATAAGGCTTGGGGAAAAAAAAAAGAATATTCTCAGATAAACCTTGACTAGGTATATATTTTGTTCCTTAAAATAGTTGACTAAACTATGATCTTAGAAATTTTAAGATTATGTGCATATTATTTTTGTCTCATCCTTTATATATAACAAACTTAGACCTTCATCACTTGCTTAGGTTTTCTCATTATTTGTGTCTATTTTGGAAAATATCTCCATTCCCATATCCTTTAACATCTTTTACATTCTCATTTTCTTTTTTTTAAGTAATTATGAGACATAATAACATTAACAAATAAATTTTCCATCTGTCGTGAGAATTCTTTTCCTGGGGATACTAAGCAATGCTTATTCCCTTTTAAGGTTCTAGTGTCAAGCCAATGTTTGATTAAAGTTTTACACCTGGAGGCTGGAACACAGGCCATGGAGGAACGCTGCTTACTGGCTTGCTCCCCTAACCAAAGCTCAGCCTGCTTACTTATACAACACAGGCCTACCGTCCCAGGGGGTGGCACCATCCACAGTGGGCTGGGCCCTCCCACATCACTGAACAATCAAGAAGATGCCCTTCAGACATGGCCACAGGCCAGTCCAATGAAGGCAATTTCCCAATTGAGGCTCCCTCGACCCAGGTGTGTCAAGTCGACACCAAAGCTATGCAGCACAAGTATTAACAAATAAATTTTCCATCTGGTGTGAGAATTCTTTTCCTGAGGATGCTAAGCAATGCTTATTCCCTTTCAAGGTTCTAGTGTTGAGCCAATGTTTGATTAAAGTTTTACTGGGAAACCAATGGATTTATTAAGCTTACTTACTGAGGTAACTGAGGGGTTGCTGAGGTGTATAATGACCTGAGGGTATGTACACTGGAAGCCTTTACCCAGCATGAGTCATGCTGGATACTCCGGTGAGGGTCCGATGACCCTGCTTGGCCCTTTTAATGAATGAGCACAACCATCAACAAGCCCAATTGTGATGATGTTTAGCAATCTGGCTCAGCTGAAGTTGTGATGATGGTACTTATTTCATGCAGAAGGGACTGCGGTATAGCATCATCTTATTAAAAGGACCAGGTATTTAAAAGGATTTGGTGCTAGGATCCACATATGAGGGAGAACATATGTTGTCTGTTTTTCTGAGTCTTTGTTTCTTCACTTAGTATAACAGTTTCTAGAGCCATCCATTTACCTGAAAATTTCATTATTTCATCTTTCTTTACTGTTGAATAGAACTCCATTGTGTAAATATACCACATTTTTGTTAACTACTCGTCAGTTGAGGGACACTTAGGTTGCTTCCATCTCTTAGCTATTGTGAAAAGAGCAGCAACATACATGGTTGTATAAGTGTCTCTACAATAGGATGAGTCCTTTGGGTATATACCAAGGAGTGGTATAACCAGGTCATATGGTAGGCTCAGCCATCCTGGAACTCACTATGTACACCAGGGCTGACCTTGAATTCACAGAAATCCACCTGCCTCTGCCTCCCGAGCGCTGGGATTAAAGGCGTGCACTACCACACC
>NW_008352652.1:12797-13923 GCF_000622305.1 Nannospalax galili
CTCTAGCAAGAGTTTCAAGCACTATGTTGACAAGGAGTGGAGATAGTCTGGTTCCTGATTTCAATGGGAATGCTTCCAGTTTTTCTCCATTTAGAATGATATTTGCTGTGAGTTTGTTGCATATGGCTTTAATTATGTTGAGGTCCAATTCCCTCTAGTACATTGAACATAAATACATACTGAATTTTGTCAAAAGCCTATTCTGTAGCTATTGTGATGACAATGTGGTTTTTGTCTTTGAGTCCAGTTATATGATTAATTACATTTATTGACTTGTATATATTGAACCATCCCTGCATCTCTGGGATAAAGCCTCCTTGATCATGGTGAATGATCTTTTTGATGTGTGTCTGTATGTGGTTTGCAAGTATTTTGTTGAGACTTTTTCCATCTATGTTCATTAAGGATATGGGTCTATAGTTTTCTTTGTCTTTACCTGGTTTGGGTATTAGAGTGATGTTGGCTTCATAGAAGGAATTTGGGAGTTCTCCCTGTTTCTATCATTTTGAATAATTTAAGGAGTATTGATTGGAGGTCTTCTTTAACTGTCTGGTAGACATCTGGGCCTGGGCTTTTTTTAGTTGGGAGGCTTTGTATTACTATTTGATTTCTTTATACGTTATGGGTCTGTTTAAACTGTTCATTTCTTCTTGGTTTAACTTTGGTGGTTCCCATGATTTTAGATATCCATCCATTTCTTTGATTTTCAAATTCAGTAGCATTTACATTTTTTAAATAGTCCCTTATAATGGTCTGGATCTTTTGGGTGTCTGTTGTGATGTTTCCCCTTTCATCTCTGATTTTGTTGGTTTGGATTTGCTCTTTCCTTCTTTTGGTTAACTGGACTAAGAGTCTGTCTCTCTTGTTTAGCTTTTCAAAGAACCAGCTCTTGGATTCATTAATTCTTTGTATTGTTTTCTTTGCTTCTATTTCATTAATTTCTGCTCTGATTTTTGTTATTTCTTCTCTTCTGCTGGGTTTGAGTTTCATTTGTTGTTGCTTTTCAAGTGTTTGAGTTGCAGTGTTAGGTCATTTATTTGTGTTCTTTCCAGTTTTTTAATGTAGGCACTTAAAGCTATAAAATTCCCTCTAGGGACTGCTTTGAACATGTCCCAGAGGTTTTGTT
>NW_008352652.1:15272-21322 GCF_000622305.1 Nannospalax galili
ATGAATCTTTCTTGAGCGGTCCAGTGCTTCAACTTTATCATGTAGTCTTGATATTCTGTGTCTATTCCATTCATTTTATTGGTGAGACTTTCTCTTGTCATTTCTAATTGGCTTGTTGAATGTTTAATATCCTTCTGTACCTCAAACTGAATTTTCTTTAATATTTCTATCTTTTTGTGTGTGAATTCAGTCAGAAATTTATCCCTATCTTCTTTCAGTTCTTTGATTCATTTGTGCATTCTTTAAATTCATTGAATTCTTTGATCATGCTTATGGTTGTTCTTTTCAGTGTCCTGGGTTATCTCTAGGGGGTTCTCCTTGTAGAACTCTTCTATGGGACTGGTAGGGTTTGGTGGGGACATAGTGTTTTGAATTTCCATTTTATTATTCTTTTGTTGTGATTTTGGTATGTGAATTTCTTTTGTTGTTTATGATTCTGATATGAGAATTAAGTTGAAGTATGCTTCTGTTTGCATTATCAGAGGGCCTGGATCCTTTCTTTATTGGTTTTGTAAAGCTGGTTGGTACAGGGTTCAGGTTCTCTCAGGTTTAATATGGATGGATCTGATGGCTTCATATCACCCACAGAAGCCCAAGTCAGGTTTCAGTCAGGTACACTCAGGTTTCCTTCTAAGGTTTGGACCCCACCATGTGGAGGCAGGTTCCAGGAACTCTCAAGCAATCCCCTGTGTTCTCAGCCCCTATGCCAGAGGGAGGCCAGAACCTGGCATTCTCTGGCAGTTTGGTCTGCCGACATCCCAGCCCCAACAAGGATGGAGATCGGAACCCACCCTCTGTATTGTTTTGTTTTAAAACAGGACAGGGTCTCCCTGTGTAGCCTTGACTACTCTGGAACTCACTATGTATATAGACCAGGCTGGCCCTAAACTTTCAGAGATCTGCCTGCCTCTGCTTCAGAAGTGCTGGGATTGTAGGCACTAGCCACCACACCTGGCTTTCCATGAGAGAATTCTATTAAACACTCAAAGAAAATTATGCGCCAATTTTGCACAACCCCTTCCAGAAAGCAGAAGAAAGAACACCTTCCAGTTCATTTTGAGGCTGGTGTTATCATGATACCAAAACAAAGATGTTACCAAAAAAGAAAGCTACAGACCAATATCTCTCTGGATGCAAAATCTTCAATTAAGTATTTGCAAAATGGGGGTCTGGAGAGATGGCTCAGCAATTAAAAGCACTTACCGCCCTTCCAGAGGACTTGGGTTTGGTTTCTAGCACCCACATGGCAATTAGTCCTTAACTCCAGTTGCGGGGGATCTGACACCATCTTCTGGCCTCGGTGAGCAGCAGGCACACTTGGTGTGCTTACATACACCGAGGCAAAACACTCAAAAACAAAAATAAATTTTTTAATTGCAAATTGGGGGGCCGGAGGGATGGCCCAGTGGTTAAGAACAGCGGCTGCTCTTGCAGAAGACTCAGGTTCGAATCCACCACCCACATAGTAGCTAACAACTGATTGTAACTCCAGTTCCAAGGAATTCAACACCCTGTTCTGGCTTCCGTGGGCACCACACAACATGGGTACTCTTACATACATGCAGGCACAACACTCATACACATAAAATAAAAATAAAAATAAAAATATTGCGCCTCCAGTGGTGACACACACCTTTCAAACCCAGCACTGGAGAGGCAGAGGCAGGGGGATCTCTGTGAGATCAAGGCCAGCCTGGTCTACATAGTGAGACTGATGAGGAGCAAGCAGTACATTCCAGATTCTCAATGGCTAAGAATCAAAGCAGCCAGGAAACGCTTCTCGGTGAGGTGACTGAGGAAACGCTGAGTACCGGGACCCAGGAGCGTGGCAGAGAGGAGGGGCAGAAAGGTACAGGACAGTCACAGTGCAGAAAAGCCGACTCAGGAGAAGATTCAGAGCAGACGGCAAGTCTGAACTAAACTGGTCTTGGTGTTGCCCAGCTCGGTGGCAGTTCTCAGAGTAAAAGAGGCAGCCTGAGGGTCCAAGTTCGCTGCTTTGGAAGTACGTTCCTGGGGATTCTTTTTAGAACCCGCGGTGGCACCGCGCTGGCCTAGCCCGCTTGTGGGCCAGGTGAGCATCACCGAAGCTCGGTGTCCTGTGTGAGAGACGGGGAGAGGCGTGGAGGGGCCTGCTTTCCTTTAGAGACTGACAGTTCAGGGGTAACGGGATGGGGCGGGGTCCTGGGACTCTGATGAGCAGCTAAGGTCCTTGCCCTCCACACTCTGCCACACTGGGGGTATGCCAAGTTAATCCGTCCTGGTCTGAGTAAACTCCGGCCCAGGCACTTGGCTTTGTGAAACTTTGCACTAGTGAGCTAGGAAGCACCAGCCTCACTCACAAGGTGGCAAGCAACACACAAAAAAGAAAGGGTTGTAATGAGACTAAAAAAAAAAACCCCAAAATAAAAAATAATAAAGATTAAAAGGCGAGGCTAGTAGCACAGGCCTTTAATCCCAGCACTCAGGAGGCAGAGGCAGGCAGAGCACTGAGTTTGAGGCCAACCTTGCATGTCTACATAGTGAGATCCAGGCCAGTTGGGGCTATATAGTGAGACTCTTTCTCAAGAAACCAATAAGAAAGGGGTGGCTATCCCCCAACCTTTGCCCTCATGGGATATGTAGCCCAGTCAGACACCAAAAGACAGGAAGAATAGCGGAACTGGTGACCAGGAAACAAATCCATATGTTCACTGTCCTCTAGTTCTTTTTTTAAATTGTGTTATTATTTTAATGTGTATGAGTGTATTGCCTACATGTATGTAAGTGCACCCATGTCATGCAGTGTCCACAGAGGTCCAAAGAAGGTGTTAGATTCCCCTGGAACTCGAGTTACAGATGGTTGTTAGCCACCATGTGGGTGCTGGAAATCAAACCCCAGCCTTGGCAAGAACAATCAGTGCTCTTAACTGCTGAGCCATCTCTTCAGCCTTCCAATTCTTGACAAAAGGGCCAAAAATGTGGGGGAGAAAATAATAAATGCTGTGGGGAAAACTGGATGCCCCCAGATACAGAAGCCTGAGATAGATCCCTATCTCATCCTGTGCAAAAATCGATCGGAGCTCTTAACATAGGACTGAACCTTTGAAACTACTAGAGGAAACTGGAGGAATCATTTCAAGATATGGACACAGGTGATGGCTTTCTAAGTAGGACCCCAGCAATTCAGGAAATAACAAGAGCTGATCACTGGGATTCTATCAAATTGAAAAGCTTTTTTTGAGGAGGACACCTCAGGTAGTCCTCTGGTCTCTATATGCATATCCATATACAGGCAACTACTCCCACAGGAACGCATGCGCGCGCGCACACACACACACACACACACACACACACACACACACAGAGTACACGAATAGTGGGTACCAGGCTAGTCAGGGCTGCATAACAAAACCTTGTCAAGAGCATACATAAATGGGAAACTAAGAAAATGCTCTTTTCTTTTTTTTCTTTTTCTTTTTTTTTTTTTTTTTTTTTTTTTTTTGGAGACAGTGTCTCCTTGTAGCCCCAGCTGATCTGGAACTCACTATGTAGACCAGGCTGGCCTTGAACTCACAGAGACCCACCTCCCTCTACCTTCTGAGTGCTAGGATTAAAGGTGTGCACCACCACGTCCACCTTCTTCTGATTCTTTTTCTAATTAATTTTTTTTGGCTAGCCTACAAAGAAACGGGATTCATTGTGACATTTTTAGACATATGTTCTTAACATGATAAGTACTGGTTTGTTTTTTCCATTTTCTTTAACTTGCAGAAGTAGTGTTCACAATCTTTCTTTTTCTTTGAGAATTTCATACAATGTATTTTTAATTTTTATTTTATGTGTATGAGAGCTTTGCCTAGGGGTATGTAAATGTATCTGTGCCATGCAACACTCACAGAGAACAAAAGAGGGCATCTGATTCCCCTGGAACTAGAGTTACAGAGCGCTGTGAGTTACCATGTGGGTGCTGGGAACCAAACCTGGGTCCTCTGCAATAGTAGCCAATGCTCTTAACCACTGAGCCATCTCTCCAGCCCCTATTCACACATTAAGTTAAAAACAGTCTAGGACACCAGACTGGAAGAAAAGGAGAACTGAGCCCTGGTTAGGCCTCTCAATATGGAGTGACCCTCAGGAGACTTGCCCTCAACTGAATTTCCGAGCACTGATGGTCACAGAGGCACTGGAGGATGATGGGAAACTCAAGGAGCCCTGCTCTGAGAAAATTTCTTCTGCCTTTGATGCTTGTTGTGTAGGCATGTCCCCTGAGCTGGAAATGGCCATTGCCACCTTGAATTAGCAGCTGTGAGGATCTCTGTGAGATCTTGGCACGGCTCTGCCCTTCCTTTCCTGGAGCTTATTTCTTTAAGAAGGAAGCAGTTGTCTTGGGGTGGAGGACTTATAAGTAGCTGCAGGAAGCTGCTCAGGTGACTCCTGATGCCTGGTGATAGTCACCCTGCTCCTGAAAGTAACCCAATCAACCCATTGATTCATCAGGCTGACCTCGGGTAAAATCTTTTCTCTGGTCTGTCAGTGCCCTCTACCTGGATGAAGTGTCTCGCTGGGAAAAGTGGCACAGCGACTCCTGTCATCCATGCAGGACTTCGGCGAGGGAGATACACAGTACTAAGCAAAACACCACAGGTATCTTGGGGAGTGTTCTTTCCCCCGGTGTCCTCTATATTAAAGTGGATGGCATCTGCTATGGCTTAGAGAAGTTTCCCTTAACTCTCTGCTTGTCAAAGACTTGATGTCCTGTTAGGAAGTGATGGAACTTTTAGGAGGAGGTCCTTAAGTCACATGCCATTGAAAAGGGCTGAGGTACTTAGTCTCCTCTTATTTTCACTTTATGTATATGAGTATATTGCCTGCACATAGGTAGGTGAACCCATGTCGTGCAGTGCCTGTGGAGGTCAGGAGAGGCATCAGATTCCCCTGGAACTGGAGTTATGAACATTTGTTAGCCAACATGTGGGTGCTGGGAATCGAACCCAGGTCCTCTGCTAGAGCAGCCAGTGCTCTTAATTGCTGAACCATTGCTCCAGCCCCTGGGGGGGGGATTAATTTTGTGCAGAAGAGAATTTCCCTTCTCTTGAGCTCTGACAGTGATTTTGCTTTGAGTTTCTCTGGGAATGGCAGGAAAAATGTTTTCAAGTTTCTGCTTGGGTAACTTTACACCAGAGTCTACCCGCGTTGACATGGAGACTGATTGGCTGACGATCCCTCTTAGGTTCTGGAGCCTAGGAATGCCCCCTTTTCTCTTTTATTTATTTTTGACCTTAGAGAAACATATAAATATAAGCACACTTGCACACAAAATTAAGAGTAAGGGAGAGTAACATAAGAATATTTAGGAATTTCCAGCATGTTCATGTATTTGTAGGGTCAGAAGACCCGTTTCCAATAACCGGTCCTATGTTTATAGAGACCTCTTCTGAGAAATTTATTTGAAAGTAATTTTCAAGATATTTTTGGTACATCCTGGAGTAAACATCCCAGGATTCTTAATAAGCATGCTCTCCAATTTATTAGAATGAGAATTTTTGAACATGTGTTGTAGCAAAACTGGGCCTCTCATGACTAGAGCATTCTGTTGCAAGGGCACGCCCTGTGGCTCCTCTGCCATGACTTCAGCTATTCTTACAAGGGTCGGGACATGTGTGGTCACAGACTTTCACTCGTGTTCCTTCTTCAGGCAACTTCTGGCTATGCTTTGGCTCTTAGGTAATCCCTCAAAGGCCCACGTGTCGACAGCTTGGTCCCTAGCCTGTGGCATTATTGGGAAGGGACAGAACTCTGAGAGGTCTTAAGTCATTGGGGGCAGCAAGATCCAGCCCTCTCCTCCCGACTGAGACTTCAGCAGCTCACCCTCCTACATGCTCCTGCCATGACTGGTCATGAACTAAAGTTCCCCAGACTGTAAGCTAAAACAAGCCCTCCCTCTTTCTACCTAGGTTATCTCTGGTTTTGTGACAGAAGCTGGCTAACATACATCCTCTCTTCCGGGTTGTAACCGATTCTCTAGTCATACGCTTTATACACATGCGTCTCATTCTCCCTTATCTATCAAG
>NW_008352653.1:0-5117 GCF_000622305.1 Nannospalax galili
CTGCCCACTGGCACTTCAGCCCAAAAGGCTGAACTTATTGCCCTAACTAAGTCGCTGGTATTGGGAAAGGACAAAAAACTTAATGTGTATATGGACAGCCAATATGCCTTTGCCACCACACACGTTCATGGGGCAATATATTGGGAACAGGGCTTATTAACAGCAGAAGGAAAGACTGTCAAAAATAAAGAAGAAATCCTATCATTGCTGAGGGCTCTCTGGCTGCCAAAGAAATTGGCAATTATCCACTGCCCAGGTCATCAAAAAGGGGACGATCCGATTTCCCAAGGAAACAATTGAGCGGATCAGGCAGCTAAACAAGCTGCCCTCCAAATTAACCCAATCTTGGTCACCACACTAATTGACCCAGGTGACCCAAACCTCCCCGGAAAGCCCAAATACACTGGGGAGGACCTGAAATGGATAAAGGGATTGCTGAGGACCCAATGCCTGGAAGGATGGTGGAGGTCAGCAGAAGAAAAGCTGATCCTCCTGGAAAAATTGGGAAAACAAATGTTGGCAAAAATACACCGTTCTTCCCACATGGACATCAAGAGGATGCAGGACTTAATTCAACATGCTGAAGTAAAAATCAATGAGGCTAATTTAAAGATTAAAGACATTGTCAATGGCTATAAAGCTTGCCAACTCACTAATGCAGTGCCAAATATTAGAAACCCAGGGACCAGACTTCAAGGGAGAAAACCTGGAGCCCATTGGGAAACAGATTTCACTGAGGTAAAACCTGGCAGGTACGGATATCATTATTTGCTAGTCTTTGTAGATACTTTTTCAGGATGGACTGAAGCCTTCCCTACTAAACATGAAATGGCTCAATGGTGGCAAAGAAACTGTTGGAAGACATCCTCCTCCCCAGGTACAGCTTTCCACAGACGATAGGGTCAGATAATGGACTGGCTTTTGTGTCCAAGGTAAGTCAGAGTCTGGCCACAGTTCTGGGGATTGACTGGAAACTACATTGTGCTTATAGACCCCAGAGTTCAGGACAGGTAGAGAGAATGAATAGAACTCTGAAAGAGACCTTAACTAAATTGACCTTAGAGACTGGCAGTGACTGGGTGACTCTCCTTTCGTTTGCACTCTATCAAGTGCGTAACTCCCCTTACCAGATGGGATTAACCCTCTTTGAGATCATGTTTGGAATGCCCTCTCCCATTATCCCTAACCTCCTTGGCAGAAATAGTTCTGCAGAATAGGAGAGGCCTAGACCTGTTGTTCTTGCAGCAGGGAGGCCTCTGTGCTGCCCTTAAGGAAGAGTGTTGCTTTTATGTAGATCACTCTGGGGTCATCAAAGAATCCCTGGCCAAGGTTAGAGAAAGTCTGGATCGAAGAGAGAACAAATATAGGGCTAAACAAGGATGGTTTGAATCCTGGTTCAATAGCTCCCCTTGGTTGACCACTTTGATTATAACCTTACTCGGACCCCTCCTCATTCTGATTATGCTCTTGACTTTTGGACCTTGTATTTTAAATAAATTAGTAGCTTTTATAAAAGAGCAGCTAGGAGCTATACAGCTAATGGTAATGCGAACCCACTATCAGTCCCTCCAGAGTCTGGGTGATAAAAAACATAAAATGAGGGAGCGCCCACGATTGGGCCCCCAAGGTACTAGTCAGAGGGCATCAGACTGACCCAGCCCTGAGCCCTGTTCCAGGAGAAACCAGAAAAAAAAGTATACTTGGAATGGATAGAGAACAACTCCCCCACCAACAGTCAATTAACCAGGGACAGGAAAGTACTAAAAATCCAGATGTCTTTTCAGATTTCCTGAAACCAGCAGTTTATGGTTTGGCACTGGGCTGCAACCAATCAGATGCTTGCCAGGCTGGAGACCCCCTACCCCCCTACTTGCTGAACTTGCTGAAATAAACCTATAAAAACCTCTGTCTCCCAAAGCAAGGGGTCTCACATCTGAGATCTGCTGGGTCGGTGACAGAGTGGGCCCAAGCTTAAGCTTGTGACAATAAAAAACCCTTGTGTGTTTGCATCAGTCGGCTCCTTGGTGGTCTTTGGGGTCTCATGAACTGGGCACAACAGAGACATATGCATTCTAGTCCATGTTCTCCCCCAGGTTTATCTCCATAGCAGAGAGAAAGGGTTGAAACATTTCATCTTAACCCAGGTCTCTCAAGGGCCAAGAGAAGTCCTGCTGCCATCCTTGTAAAGACAGACATTGTAGGATCTGCTACCTTGGGTGCAGCCTAGCCATGAGTAATAAAAATTTTAGGCTTCTAAGCTCTCAGACAGAGACATCGGATGTCTACAGGACTCCATTGGGCAGTTGGAGAGACAGGTTAACTCCCTAGTAAAATGGTGCTACAGAACAGAAGGGGGCCAGACCTACTGTTCCTAAAGGAAGATGGCTCATACATGGCCTTAGGTGAGGTTTGCTGTTTTTACATCAATAATTCAGGTGTAATTGAGTTTTACTGGGCCTCTGTAATATTCCTCTTAGCCTTTATGGTGGGCCATGCCTCCTAAAATGTCTAACCAAATAGATCAAAAGGCATCCAAATGGCATCCAAATTATGGTTCTGAGGACCCAATATAAATCTTGAAATCAAAACAAGTCAAAGATTTGACTTATGTCCCAGAGCCAGTGGGGAATGTAATACCCTGAGTGCCTCCATTTTGTGTAAGTTTAACTTGTCAATCATCTGGTCATAGGACCACCCCTAGGAAGGCGGGTCATGCTAAATATATGGGTGGAATATCTAGTGTATATCTAGTGTGTTAATGAGATAGTGAGTTTTTCCTGCCTGGAATCCCTGCCTACTGGTGCAGAACTTTCTAGCTACAGCCATGTAATCTGAGTTGCCTGCTTCCCTGATGAGTTCAGGGAAGTGTAATTTACCTGTTTCTTCTTCATGCCTTTCTTACTAAACATGCTTTCTTTCTTTTTTTTTTTTTTTTTTTTTTTTTTTTTTTTTTTTTTTTAAAAAAAAAAAAAAAAAAAAAAAAAAAGAGGACGATAAATCTTTCACTGTGATATAACCAACCCTCTGCCTCCAGAGTGTTGGCATTAAAGGCCAGTGCCACCACACCTGGCTAAACATGCTTTCCTTAAGGCTTTGGGCTGTCTCTAGCATCTTACATTTCTTTTTTTTTAATATTTTATTTATTATTTTTATTTTATGTATATGAGTGTATGCATGTATATAAGTGTACCTGTGTCATATAATCCCCGTGGTCCGAAGAGGGTGTTGGATCCCCGAAACTGGAGTTATGGACAGTTGTTAGTCACCATGTGGGTGCTGGGGAACCAAACCCAGAAGTTAAGAACAGTTTGTAGCCGTCATGTGGGTGCTGGGAATCGAACCCGGGTCCTCTGCAAGAGCAGTCAATGCTGTTAACCACTGAGCCATCTCTCTAGCCCCATCTTGTATTTCTTTACTTTCTCTAAAGCTTTATTCTCTTAGCCATGTGGCTGCCAGTCAGCCACAAGTCTGACCTCCCACGCAGGCTCTAAACCTGCATGGCTTCATGGCTTTCTTTCTTCCTACCATTCACCTCCTCAAGGCAGCTGCCAAGATTACGAGCTCGCCTGCCCTGAGGATTTCTTTTTCTTTAAAATTGGAATAAAATTGTAAAAGCTTAAAGAGAGAGAGAGAGAGAGAGAGAGAGAGAGAGAGAGAGAGAGAGAATGGTGGATGAGTCAACTTTATTCAAGGCTTAACCATCCAGGAGAGTCCTGTAAGGTCTTAAGTGGAGCCCTTAAACAGATCCTAATGTCCACAAATTTCATGTTGCTCCAGATCAAGTCCCAGATTGAACATAGAAGAAAGCACACACAAGCCCGATTAAATTTCCAGGGAAAGGCTATATCCTTAGTCTACTGGAATCCTTTTCCCTACAAAAGTTCCTGCTCTGAGTACCCACTTGGAGCTCCCATATTCTTTTTTAAAGATTTGTTTTTATTTTATGTGTAGGAGTGTTTTGCCTGCATGTGTGTAAGTGTACAGCATGTATACAATGCCCACAGAGGCCAGGAGAGGGTGTAAGATCTCCTGGAACTAGAGTTAGGGATATTTGTGAGCTGCCATGTGAGTGCTAGGAACTGAAACCAGGTTGCCTGGAAGAGATAAGCGCTCTTTAACCACTGAGCCATCTCTCCAGCCCTCAGTGCCATTTGGTGCATTAGAAAAAGCCACGCCACTGTGATTGTAAATTAGAAAAAATGTGCCCCTTCTCTCAAATAATAGACACAGTTTCACAAAAGGGTAGTATGATGCCAGGTATGGCAGCTCAGGCCTATAATGTCAGCTACTTGGGAGACAAAGGCAGGAGGATGGGAAATACAAGGACAAGCCTGGGCTACATAGTAAGTTTGAGGTCAACCTGAGCTATTTAGTGAAACACTGTCTCTGGGGGTGGGCAGTCTGCTTTTTGAGTGCATCATATGTTAGGGTTTGGTCTCGACCCTAATCATCCTCTGGTTTAGGCACCCTTGTTCTATCATAAATTGTATAGCCATATACAGCGGTCAAGACAGCAAGTGTCTTAGTTTGTCTCTTCATTGCTGTGACAAAACACTCTGACCACTACTTGGGGAGGAAAGGGTTTATTTATCTTACATCTCCCAGGTCACAGTTCATCAAGGAGCCCAAGGTAGGAACTCAGGGCAGGAACCTGGAGGCAGGAGCTGGAGCACAGGCTATGGAGGAACACTGCTTACTGGCTCAGTCTTCTTTCTTATGGAACACACCCACCTACCCAGGGGTGGCACCACCCACAGTGGGATGGGCCCTCCCACCATCACTCATCAAGAAGATGCCCCTCAGACATGGCCACAGGCCAGTCCAATAGAGGAAATTCACCAATTGAGGCTCCCTCAACCCAGGTGTGTCAAGTTGACACTAAAGCTATCCAGCACAACTGACCCCTTGTCAACTTGACACACAAACACATCACTATTAAACTATAACCTTTCAAATTCTTGTCCTCAAGATATGATGTTAACATTAACATCACAACATAAGACAGTACAACCTTAAAAACCCCACAGTCCTTAAAAAATCCAAACACTTAAAAGTCCACAGTCTCTTTTTAATAGTCTCTTAACTGTGGGTGGGCTTCTGTAAAATCCAAAACAAGT
>NW_008352653.1:5202-14316 GCF_000622305.1 Nannospalax galili
TCACTAACACTCCTCTGGGCCCAAAGGGTTCTGGCAGCTCCACTTCTCTGACTCTGCCACCCACAGCACACACAGCTCCTCTCGAAGACCCAGGCCAGCTCCATTCCACACCTGCCGCTGTCCTTGGTGGTCATCTCATGGTCCTGGCATCTCCAAAAAGCTGGGTTCTCCACTGAAACTGAGGCTGCACCTTCATCAATGGCTTCGTCTTGTCTCTCCGGTATACACTGAGAAATTCATACCTTGTCTTACAGCTCGAGGCCTGATAGTTGAAGTTAGAAGGCCCAGTTTATGACAAGAGTTTGGGATATAAAACTCTGATCACCTTCAAGCCATACAGCCTTTAATAAACCACTGCATTTGTAATGTCAAATGTCTTGAACATGGCTTTCCAGTAACTTGAACCAAAATTCTTCTTCTTCTTCTTCTTCTTCTTCTTCTTCTTCTTCTTCTTCTTCTTCTTCTTCTTCTTCTTCTTCTTCTTCTTCTTCTTCTTCTGTTGTTGTTTGTGTTTGAGACAGGGTCTTATGTAGCCCAAGCTGGTCTTGCACTTATCTTGAGTTCTTGATCTTCTTGCCTCAACCTCCCAATTGCTGGGATTACAGGCATGTGCTACCATGAGTTTGCTTTTGGTTTTGTTTGCTTATTTTTTGAGACAAGTTCTCTGTAGCCCAGACTGGCTTTGATTTCTCAGCAATTATGCCTAGCCTCCCAAGTGTTTAGATTACTGCCATGAGCCACTACACCTGGCTGTTTGGTGTTTTTCTCACACACACACACACACACACACACAGTGCTGAGGCTCAAATCCAGGACCTCACATGCATGCTACACAAGTCCTTTGCCATTGAGATATGCCCCCTTACAGTAAATTATAGTAAATTATTTTTTATTCAAATTGATTAATTGATTTCTGTTTCTTTTAATATTTTATTTATTTAAAAAAATTTTTTGGTCTTTTTGAGACAGGGTTTCCCTGTAGGCCCAGCTGTCCTGGAACTCATTATGTAGACCAGGCTGGCCTTGAACTCACAGAGATCTGCCTCTCTCTGCTTCCCAAGTGCTGGGACTAAAGGTGTGCACCACCAGGCCCCACTTCTTATTTATTATTTTTATTTTGTGCGTGAGTGTATTACCTGCATGTGTTTAAGTGTACCCCTGTCGTGAAAACCCATGGAGGTCAGAAGAGGGCATCGGATACCCTGGAACTGGAGTTAGGACAGTTGTTAACTGCCATGTGGATGCTGGTAATCAAACCTGGGTCCTCTGCAAGAGTGGTTATGGCTCTTAACCGCTGAGCCAACTTACCAGCTCTCTGATTTCTGTTTCTTACAACCAAAGGGAAGAGAAAAAAGAGAGGAGAGATTGAGAAGAAAGAGGAGAGGGTCCGAGAGAGAGAGAGAGAGAGAGAGAGAGAGAGAGAGAGAGAGAGAGAGAGAGAGAGATTACAGAATGGAAGACTGGAGATTCAGATCAGAGAGGAGAAGATCCAGAGCAAGTTGGATTAATAGTCATTTAAGAGCTTAAGGTTGCTGCAACTAGATGAAGGTACTCCAGCTATTGGCTCACTCCATCTACTCAAAGGATGATCAGCAGCATTAGCATCACCTGGGAGCTTTGTAGAAATGAAATTTCTCAGGCCACATGGACTTAAAAAACTACATTATAATAAGACTCCAAGGTGATTTGTATGCTCATTAGAATTTGGAGAAGCAGAAACAGGTGTGGTGGTATATGCCTTTACTCCCAGTACAGGCAGGTGGACCTCTGTGAGATAGGGTATAACCTGGTCTACATAATGAGTTCCAATGCCAGTGTGGGTTACAGAGAGACCCTGTCTCAAAAAAAAAAAAAAGAATTTGGAAAAGACTACTTTAATAAAAAACTAGCTGGATTGGGACATGTGCCCATCTCTTGAGTAGAGAGCTGATAGTCCTGACAGACTATATAGATAGAAGAAATGATTGTTCATATCTCCCAAATTAGGGATGAGAGTGTAGCTCAATGGTAGAGCACCTGCATATCATGCAAAAGGCTCTGCATTCCATCCCCAGCACCAGGAAAAAAAATAATCTCCTACCAGAGATGATGGTATGCATGTATAATCCCAGAACTCAGAAGATGGAGGCAGGAGGATCTCAAGTTTGAAGGCAACCTGTGCTAGATAGTAGGACCATGCCTGAAAAACAAATCCAGAAAATGTGATTCTTTTAATAGTGAATGAATGCCAAGTAGCCATGGACTGCATAAATGTCTACTTCATCCTTGGTCTTCCTTGGGTGGGCAAGGTTTGGAAGATTTTTTTTTTGATGGAAGAGTTTAAAAAACAACAACAAATCTGTGTGTTTATTCAACAAATCTGTGCGTTTATCCAATATGGGCTCCTTGAAGGAGGCAACTGAATTATTTTCCAGGAGAAACGGAATTTTAGAGATTTGAAAAACAATGTCCCTCAAGTCAAGGAGTATATCCCTAGGGAATGTAAAGAATGAGAGTTTCTGATGGGCAAACACCTGCCTCAAGCTGAACCCAGTGTCTCTGAGAAAATGAGGTTTCTGAGGAGAAAAGCACAGGAAAGTTGGCCGGCCAGACTGGTAGGCTCATATGGAAGCAGACCAGTGGTCAATGGCGACACATTGTGGCAATGAGTTACAATGACAGGCATGGTGGTGGAACACCCCTCACCCCAACCCCTTAGCATCAAGATGGTCTCCTTTGTGAACCATGTAATCTCCTGGATAAACCAGAGGAAAGAAATCTCCAAAAGCCTGGTAATGAACTTCTCACTAATCTAGTGCATAAAGATCCAAACCAGTCACCAGGTTGAAGACTACAAAAGATGTGACTACTTCCACTAAAAGGGTTTAAGTTCATAAGCCTACATATTTATGAACGTATTAGTTCATTGTCTCTTCCCAACCAGAAAACATGAAGAGGACAGGATCTCTCTTAATTTCTCCCTGCCTGTCTTCCTACAACCTAGCAAACAGACTTTCAGCAAATGCTTTGTTTTTGTTTTTGTTTTTGTTTTTGTCTGAGTGTCTCATTCTGTAGCCTAGACTGGCCTGGGGCTCCTGGTAATCCTCCTCTTAGATTATAGCCATGAGCCATCACTGTTGCAGAAATGTGTGTTAGATGAATGTGATGGGGATGGGGGCTTCAATGTTGCAGAAAGAATTAAGATAAGTCATTGTACAAATCTGAAAGTATCCAAAGTACAGTCCCATGTGGTCTTCTTATTCTTTTTCTTTCTTTTCTTTCTTTCTTTTTTTTTGGTATTGTTTTGAGACAGGGTCTCCCTTTAGCCCCAGCTGGCCTGGAACTTGCTATGTAGACCAGGCTAGCTTCAAACTCACAGAGATCCACATGCCTCTGCCTCCCGAGTGCTGGGATTAAAGGCATGTGCCACCATGTCTGGCCTGGTCTCCTTATTCTTTAATGCAGAAGCAGTCCTTTTCCACTGGGGACTCTCCTGAGCTGTCACCAACAGTGCTCAGGGCTGTTTCTGCTTATTTCTCCTTTTCACAGTCTCCTCCCCTGTCCAATATTCTCTTCTCTTCTTTCTTTTTTTAAAATACTGTTTTCTTTTTTAAAATTTTTATTATTTTTATTTTTTATGTGTATGTGTGTATTGCCTGCATGTAGGTAAGTGCACCCGTGTTGTGCAATGCCCGCGGAGGTCAGAAGAGGTCTTCAGATCCCCTGGGACCGGAGTTACGGACAGTTGTTAGCTGCCATGTGGGTGCTGGGATTCGAACCTGGGTCCTCTGCAAGAACTACCAGTGTTCTTAACTGCTGAGCTGTCTCTCCAGCCCCAATACTGTTTTCTTAAAGCATTTGACTTCTGCAAGGCCACTGTCACTATTCTGAATTCCCCTTACCAAATCCAGTGGCCCTTAAATAGTTTCTGCTATTGGAAGAGCCTCCAAAAGTTCTCTATTTTCCTCTTTTCTCTTTCAAATCTTTATTATAATGTGCTCTGCTCTACCAAGCATTTATCTTTTTTCCTTAGAACCAGGGTCTCGTGCAGCCTAGGTTAGCCTGGAATTCTCTATATAGCCCAGGCTGGCCTCAAGTTCTTGGTCCTCTTGCCTGACTCCCCAGTGCCTGGATTATATATGTGTGCCACCAAACCTGGCAACTATTTCTCTTTTGCACAAAGTACTGTAGGTTTCCCATATCCACAGGTACATTTATGGATTTGATAAACCACACATCAGAAAATGTTCCTATCGACAGAGGAGAGATGAGCAAATGGAGGGTAATGGGGCATGGGGGGGCATGTTCAACATACAATATATATTTGTATGAAAAATTTAAAATATACTGAAACTGAGTATGGTAGCTCATGCTGCGATCTCAGCACTTGAGAGACTGAGGCAGGAAGATTGCCAGGAGCCTGAGGCTAGCCTGAACTGTACAGTGAGACCTTGACTCAAAAAATGAAAGAAAAGGGTGATGAGGCTGGAGAGATGGCTCAGTTAAGAGATAGTTAAGAGCACTGGCTGTGACTCAGGTTCGGTTCCCAGCATCCACATGGCAGCTAACAACCATCTATAATTCCAGTTCCAGGGGATCTGACACCCTCTTCTGGCCCCCACAGGTATTATATGACACAGGTGCACATATATATGTCCTATACCTGTGGGCAAAACATTCATAAACATGAAATAATAAATAAATTTAAAAACCAAAACACAGGGGCTGGAGAGATGGCTCAGTAGTTAAGAACATTGGTTGGTCTTGCAGAAGACCTGGGTTCGAATCCCAGCACCCACATGGCAGTTAACAACTGTCTCTAACTCCAGTCCCAGGGGATCTGACAGCCCCTTCTGACCTCCTCGAGCATTGCATGACACAGGTGCACTTACCTACATGCAGGCAATAAAACCAAAACACAGGGGCTGGAGAGATGGCTCAGTAGTTAAGAACATTGGTTGGTCTTGCAGAAGACCTGGGTTCGAATCCCAGCACCCACATGGCAGTTAACAACTGTCTCTAACTCCAGTCCCAGGGGATCTGACAGCCCCTTCTGACCTCCTCGAGCATTGCATGACACAGGTGCACTTACCTACATGCAGGCAATACACGCGTACACACATAACCTAAAGAAAATTGGCTAAGCATGGCGGTCCACACCTTTATTCCCAGCACTTGGGAGGCAGAGGTGGGTGGATCTCTCAGTTTGAGGCCAGTCTACTTAAGAGAGTTCTAGGCCACGCAGAGCTACATAGTGAGACCCTGTTTAAAAAAAAAAAAAAGAATATTAGCTGTTTCTAAATTCAGTATGTTGCTGTTACATAGTATGTAGACTTCAGGTGGCTACATCTATACTAAATACACAGACCTTTCTTTCTCATTATTTTCTAAATAATACATCATAACAACACAGTATTTACATTGCATTAGTCATCTAGAAATCGATTGATTGATTGATTGATTGATTGATTGATTGAAATTTTTGAAACAATGTATCACACTGACCTGGCGCTCTCTATGTAGCTCAGTGTGACCTCAAACTCTTGGCAATCCTCCTGCCATAGTTTCTCAAATGCTGGGATGGCAGTCACGAGCTACCACACTTGGCTCATCCAGATATTGTTGCAAAGTGCAGCAGAGGGACCTGCGCCAAGACTATGGTGTAGCAGTAGAGCCTCTGTCTATAGGGCATAAGGTCCTGGGTTTCATCCCCAGTACCACAAAACAGGCACATTTTATGATATGTGTATTTTGCCACAATTAAAAGAAAGTTTGTGTGGGTCATGGTGGTGCACACCTTTAATCCCAGCACTTGGGAGGCAGAGGCAAGTGGATCTCTGTGAGTTCTAGGCCAGTCTGGTCTACATAGGGAGTTCCAGGACAGCTGGGGCTACAGGGAGACCCTGTCTTAAAAAGATCAAAAAATAAACTGTTACACGGGGGAGGGGGAGGAGGGGGGAAGAGGAAGAGGAAGAGGAAGAAGAAGAAGAAAGTTGGTTGTACAGAGCCACTTTTTCTCTGTTTTCTTAGTGTATCTCCTCTGGCGCTTGATAAGATGCTGTTTTTCTCCAACTGAAATGTTCCTTCCACCCTTTTGCCTAATGTCCAATGTCCCTTTCACAGGGCTAACCTTCCCTGACACTAAAGAGCAGCTTAGAAACAGCTGTACATTATCAAGGTACCCTGCACTTTTTCTTCATGTTTGTCACAGTTAAATATTTGTAGAATTGATTCATGTTTTTAATCTCCAACTAGAATGGCAGTTTTACAAAGAAGAGATTCTCTGCTTTGTTTACTACTGTACCCTTATCTTAAAGCAGTTAGATAGTCAGTAAATATTTGCTGATTGTCTGAAAAGATGACATGGTCTGTGCTGGTTCAACACTCACATTCTGGGGCTGGAGGCACAGCTCAGTTATTAGTTTATCCAGTGTGACCAAAACCTAGTGTTCCATCCTCAGCACTGGACTAAAAGAGTTCTCATATTATATAATCTAAGATATATAAGCCTCAGATGTGTGGATCCAGAAACCTGACTTTGAAGGCATAGCGGTACACACTTATAATCCCAGTTTTCATGAGGCTCCAGCAGGGTTGCAAGTTGTAAACTAGCCTGGAATGCATACTGAGACTGTCTCAAATTTAAACAAAATAATAACACACAGAGCTGATCTACCTCATAGCTTGGTGATAAACAAACTGTAAACTCAAATAATTCACCAAACTAGAAACTGCTGTTTAATTAATTTATAGAGCAACTACATGGTTGAGTAGAAAAACAGAGCCAAGAGAGATGGAGCATTTTAAGTGAATTTTATCTAATGGGACAAAATGAAACATAGTCTCTCTCTCTCTCTCTCTCTCTCTCTCTCTCTCTCTCATCTCTCTCTCTCTCTCTCTCACACACACACACACACACACACACACACACCCCACGTAGCCCACTCTGCCTTCAAACTCATGATCCTCTTATCTCAGTCTTTTAAGTACTAGGATTACAGTCCTGTGCCACCTCTCCAGACTCTAGAAAACAGTAATTCATACATTCCTGTCCCTGCATCTGTTAATGTTATTGATTGTGAACAGCAGAAATACACTCTGACTAAAGAATTACTGGATGCATATTAAGTGCTTGTAGCACCCATGTGTGGGGTCTGCATGGGAATTTATCAATCTGTAGGAATAGAAAATCAAGTTAAAACTTTCCCCTCATTCTTAAATTCTTTGTTACTGATTCAAGGCAGCATCTGGTTGGTTCCCTTCCATTATAAACCAGCTCATTTCGACACACTAGAGAGAAAACAGGTAATATTTCACATACTTAGGTTTTTGTTTGATTCTGTTTTTGAGACAAGGTCTCACTGTGCAGTTCAGCTATACTGGAACTAATTATGTCACCCAAGGCTGACCTCAGATTCATAATATTCCTGCCTCACCCTCCCTAGTGCTGAGATTACAGGTGTGTACCACCATGCCTGACAGCTGTTGTTTCAAGTTTTCATAGTGAGTTTTTGTGCTCACCAAGACTATATACAATGGTACCTCAATTAGCTAATTAAATAAGATGCAAGTAATTTCCAACAAACTGGGCATGATGAGTCATACCTGTAACTTGGGAGACTGAGGTAGGAGGTAACTATGAGGCAGCAAGTGCTCTCAACCACTGAGCTATCTCTCCAGTACCCCTCCCAAAAATAATTTCCAATATCACTCAACTGGGTTAAATAACAGGAAATGTAGTATCTCACACAAGAAGTCCTACATAGTGGAGCTTCAGGATTGGCTATTTCAGTACCTCAAAGACCTAATCCTTTCCACATTGCTAATCCATAAGACTCAATACTGTGACTTTGTTCCCAGAGGCTACCTTAGCTTGCAAGCATCACTTCCAGGCAAGATAATATCAAGAGAAAATCCAACGAGTGATTGCTTCCTTGTGCATTTCTTTATAAGGTCATAGAGTTCTGAAAATGAAGAAAAAAAGATCAAGAAGGAGCTGACACCTATCACATAATCAAAGCTCTTTGAGACATTTAATAATTTCAAGACTATAAAGGTGTCCTGAGGCAAAACGCTTGAAAATTTGGCTTAAGTCAGTTACAGTGATCCTATTCCTTTTTCCACTAATTGCTTAGAAAAAGGTATAATGACACTGTCTTGACTGGCTTTCTTTCTTTCTTTTTGAGATAGGGTATCATGTAGCCCAGGCAGGCCTCAATCTAGCTATATAGCCAAGACTAACCTTGAATTTCTGATCCTCTTGCCTCTAATATCCTGAGTTCTGGGATTACAGCCCTCATCACACCTGACTGAAACAAACTATCAAGAAAACAGAAAGCCATACAGGTATGGATGGAATATGCCTTTTAATTTCTGAGATACATGAGACTCTGGTTCAGAAAGAAAGAAAGAAAGAAAGAAAGAAAGAAGAAAAAGAAAGGCATGTTTTTAAATATATATATATTTTTTATTTTTATTTTATGTGTATGAATGTGTTGCCTGAATGTATGTAAGTCCACCACATGCATGCAGTGCCTTCAGAGGCCAGAAGAGAGTGTCATATCCCTTGGAACTGTAGTTATGGACGACTGATAGCCTCCGTGTGGATCCTCTGGAAGAACAGCAAGTGTTAACCACTGAGCCATCTCTCCAGTCCCAGAAACAGGAATCCTTGTACATTGCTGAGGAAATGGAGGTTCCTCAAAAAGTTAAGAATAAAATTACCACATGATTCAATTATATAATTCCCAAGTGTGTCCATGAAGGAATGTAGTCAACATACCACAGAGATAACTGCAGCTCCATATTTATTCACAATATCCAAGACACAAAACCAGCCTTAATACCCAACAATAGATAAATAAAATGTGGGCCAGCAAGATCACAATGAGCAAAGGCATTTGCTACGAAGTCTGCTGACCTGAGTTTGTCCCCCAGGAACCACATGATGGAAGCAAAGAAATGACTCCCAGAACTTGTCCCCTGACCTCCACACCTGTGCTGTGGGCATGTGTGTGTGTGTGTGTGTGTGTGTGTGTGCGCGCGCGCGCACACACACACACACACACATGCAAATGAAACAACACACACATGCACACAGCACAGGTGTGGAGGACAGGGGACAAGTTCTGGGAG
>NW_008352653.1:14542-24548 GCF_000622305.1 Nannospalax galili
TGCCTGCATGTAGGTAAGTGCACCCGTGTCGTGCAATGCCTGTGGAGGTCAGAAGAGGCCGTTGGATCCCCTGGGACTGGAGTTATAAACAGTTGTTAGCTGCTATGTGGGTGCTGGGATTCGAACCAGGTCTTCTGCAAGGTCAGTGTTCTTAACTGCTGAGCCATCTCTCCAGCCCCTATATGTCTATATCTATCTATATAGAGATAGATAGGTTTTATTCATTCATAAAGAAGAAAATTATGACATTTTCAAGAAAATGGATGGAACTAGAAATCATTATGTTACATGAAATAAGCCAGACTCACAAAAAAAAAATAGCACATATTTTCTCTCATATGCCGAAGTTGGATTTGTATATACACACATATATGAATACAGAGAGAGTGGAGGGTGAGGAGTGAACAAGAGAGAGTAACAAGGGAGAAGAAAGACAAAGTACACACTTTTCTCTCATATGAGGCATCGCACTCTGTTGCATGAGGAAACTTTGCTGGTGAATATTGAGAGATACATTAGTATTCTCTGTACACTCTGTTCTGCCATGTTCCATGAGGCTTAGATGTAAAGTCTCCATTGCAGATGTGTCACTTAGGGCTGGACTTATTCTCTGTGTCATTCCAATTTCAGTATATGTGCTGCTGAAGCAACCACTGGGCTTGTTCTCTGTATGACCAATTGTGGAACTCTATAATAGTCTCTGTTGCAAATAAAAGCTTCTTTGATGAGTGGTGAATGGTATACTGGTCTGCAAATATAAGGATCTATATTTAGCATACAGTAAGAAATTACATTTTTTCAGGATATGACAGAGGTAGGGTTTTCTCTAGGATCTATGATCTCTCCAGTCATCTGTATTTGGCTATATTTACAAGGTCACACATGAGTTCCCTCACATCGAGAGGGCTTTACATCCAATTAAATAGCTGTTGAGTTCCCCAAGATAAAGGAGCCACTATTGCACTGCTATAGTTTTTTAAATTTTTTAACTGAATTTTTGTGTATACATAAAATTATATTTATACCCACTCCCTCTTTGGCACCCTCTCATAGTGCCCCCCACCCCCACATGGAGTTCATTCTATTATTTGTGTTAAGGACTATCATGTAAAGTTAGTGTCCCCAGATGTCCCTCAGTGCCAAGTTCATCCACTGAGGTCTAGTCAGCCTATTTGGAGTTACTCCCTTTAAGAAGATCAGCTCTTCCTCACCCAGCAGTAATCAGCTGCCAATAATTGTTTGACTAAGATTGGAGTCTACTGTTCATTTGCACAGTTCTGTGCTGGGTTTTTGTCTGCTTAAATTTGCAAGGGTCTTGTGTGTGCTGATACCATTGCTGTAGGTTTGTATGAGAATGGTCCCAGGCGACTGTAGGACTATTTCCATATGGTTATGCACCTCCTCCCTGACTCTTACTATCTTTCTGTCCCCCTCTTCCACAATGGTCCCTGAGTCCTAGGTGGGTGGATTTTACTATAGGAGTCCTGTCCAAGGACCCACACTCTGCCAACTCTGCGTTTTGGCCACCTGTGACCTTTTGCATTCCTGGCCCTCTGTTGCATGAGGGAGTTTCATTGATGGGAGTTGAAAGATGCATTAGTGATTTCTTCATCCTCTGACCTATGTTCTGTGAGCCTTAACTGTAGAGGTTGCGTGGTAGATGTGCCAGTTAGACTTGGGAAGTTCATAGATAATGTCTGTGTAGACCAGTTGTGGAACTCTGCAATTATGTCTGTCTGTTGAAAAAGAAGCATCTTTGGTGGGTGGTAACTGGGATACTTGTCCATATATACATATTTTGCACATAGTAAGAAATTACATTTGTTTAGTGATATGAGAGCCTTGTGGTTTTCTCTAACATCTATGACCACTCCAGCTATGTGCATTTGGCTAGGTTTACAGTACCACACATGTGTTTCCTCCCACTGAGTGGGCTTTAAATCCAATTAGGTAGCTGTTGATTATCCCCAAGATAAAAGTGCCACTATTGTACCAATGTTTGCTGTACTGGACATTGATGTGGTTTCTAGGCTTTGAAGCTGGGGTTGGACCTCTATTGATATTCTCCCTTAGCAACTTGTGTAGTGCTCTCCAAAGCTATGACAGCTAGCCTTCAGGCTTCCAGGTCAGTCCCAGCTCCATTGCTCCAAATCCTGTGTCTGAAGTACGTCCTGTCTATAGGGTCTTATGTTCAAGTTCTGGGAGGCAATCTAGGGCTGTGGCAATAGCCTGTGTAATTTCGGTAGCCTTTTGGACTACCCTGGCCAACAACTCAAAGGAAGGTTTCTCCTGTCTGGCACTGTTTCTTGTTATGTAGCCTTCAGCTATACACATGGACTCATGTAGAGATAGTTTATGTGTGATTTTTCAGTAGGTTTTTGGACTAATAAAATTCCCTCTGGTTTTTTAATGCTAACTAGGCATTATTCTCAATCTCTCTCTCTCTCTCTCTCTCTCTCTCTCTCTCTCTCTCTCGTCTTCCCTCTCCACACACCCCATTAAAATATCCCCATTTTCCCCATTCCTCCCTTGATAATTCCTGTCTGCTATTGTCCCACTTAGAAATGAGAGAAATCTTAAAGATGTGAAAACTCAGGGCCTCAGGGAGGTGTAGTAACTTGTATGGATGCAGTAGTTGATGACCCTGAACCCCAACCTTATTATGATACTATGTTATTATGAGCTGCCATTTTGGATAAGTAGGTGCAAAATATTTCTCTTATACTAACGCGTTTAATTACCACAGTAGTCCTATGAAAATTGAATCCTCTGTTGTTATCACTGTTCTGCTAAAGGAGAAAATCTTGGAGAGATGGAGTGACTTGTCCGAGGTCACTTAGCAGGTAGGTCCAGGAGGTAGAATCTAGGCATTCTCCTTCCAAAGTCTCTTAGTCACAGAGCACTGTGGCTTTCCCAGTGGTAGAAAAATAATGTAGTGTTGAATCAGAATAGCAGAGTTCAAATTGAAGGTTGGTATGAAAATGCATAGCTGAGCCAACTGTGGTATCACATGCCTATATTCCCATTACTCGTGAGGTTGAGACTGGACAATCAGGAGATGGGTATATACCTATAAAACCATCACTACAATCTATGCCATAAACCTATCGCTTAGCTCCAAAAGTTTCTTCTTGCCAGGCATGGTGGCACACACTTTTAATCCCAGCACCTGGGAGGCAGAGGCAGGTGGATCTCTGTGAGATCAAGGCCAGCCTGGTCTGCATAGGGAGTTCCAGGCCAGCTGGGGCTACAACGAGACCCTGTCTCAAAAAACAGTTTCTTCTTACCCTCTAAGTTTCTTTTGTTCTTTCTTTTTTCTTCATTCCTTTCTTCTTTCTTCCTTCTTTTCTTTTCTTCCTTCCTTCCCTCCTTCCTTCCTTCCTTTTTTTCTTTCTACTGGCATTGAACATGCTAAAAAAGTGATCTACCACAATAGCTATGTTTCCAAGACCGCTCTCCCCATTTTAAAAAGTTTTTTTTTATTTCTATGTATGTGTGTCTGCCTGCTTGTGTATATGTGCACCAAGTGCACATGCAGTGCTCACAGAGGCTGAAGAGGGCCTCAGATCCCCTGGAACTGGAATTAATAGGCAGACATGAGCTACCTGGTGTGGGTGCTACGAACTGAACCCCACAAGAGCAGAAAGTGCTCTTAACTGCTGAGCCATCTCTCCAGCCCCATTCCCCTGTTTGTTTATTTAGTTTATATCTGATTTTGTAGTTCAGGCTAGGCCCTCAAACTCCCTCTGTATCCCAGGCTGACCTGAAACTTGAGATCCTCCTGCTTCAGCCTCCTGAGTACTGAGATTATAGGTGTTCACCACATGCCCAACTTTACTGTTTTTGTTTGTTTATTCATTGTAGTACTGGGAATTGAACCTAGAATCTCAAATATACTAAGCAAGTGCTCTGTCACCAAGTCATAGCCCTACCCCTGATTATTTTATTTGAGGCAATGTCTTTTTAAACTACCCAGGCTGGCCTTAAATTTGCAGTCTTCCTTTCCCAGTGACCCAATAAGTGAGATTAAAAACATGTGTCACTCCCTACCCTGGCCTATTCCATACTTCTTTGTCTTCATTTTACTAGATTACTTTAACATTTAACAGAGTTGATCATTCTATTCTTAGTTTGCTTGACATTGAAAATTCATGGTGTTTGTCTTATCTTACAGCCTGCTTCTTCATGCTGTCTTATACTGACTCCAGTTCCTCCACTCACCCTCTATACCATGGAGTGGTATAGATCCACCTGCCTCTGCCTCCCAAGTACCGGGATTAAAGGCCTGTGCCACTGTGTCTGGTGCACTTTTTATTTGTTTTTTAAGTAAGATCTCACTCTGCAGCCTAGGCTGGCCTGTAATTCATTATGTAGCTTAGGCTAGCCACGAATTCTGGACAATATTCTTGTCTCAGTCTCCCACATACTAAGATTACAGGTGAGAAACATATGTTTTAGGTCACCATTTCATAGGTTTCAGATCTTGACTCAGATGATTCTGGACCCATGGTGAGGCAGAGCATTATGGTGTTACAGCGTTTGAGACCACTGGGAAAAGACCACCAGACCCAATTCAGATTTTAATTAGCCAAATTTATTGCTGCAGCAAGACCGATAGTTTCCAGAGGCTGGATAAGGGACTGCAGTGAAGCTGTGGGGCGGGAGGGTCATTTTTAAAGGCAGAAACCACAAGCAGTTGCAAGGACAGTGGGGTCACACTGACCCTTAAATGCAGTGATAAGCAAGTTTGCAGAAGACAAAATAAGCAATTGTTTGTCATTTTCTTAACAGATGTATGGAGACTTTAACAGGAAGGAGCTTTCTGATTATTATTATTTCAGCATAAGACAAGATATTGTTTAGGTTATTTTCCTTAGGGTGGGCAAGAAGCACGTCTGCAATGTCTGGGTGGCGATATTGGCAATATTCCTTTTTGCGGTCAGCTATTTCTAAAAGGAAATCAAACTTCTGAGGAAAAGCAACTAAGTTCAGACCTTGAACTGGCTGCTTCTCTGATTTTTAAAGTCTGAAGTGGCAACTTTGTACAAAATGGAGTTGATCTAGTCATTACAATGGTGTCAGGAACTTGTGACAAAGGCTACTATCTTATAACAGTTAAGAAAGCAGAGAAGAAAGAACAAATCTAATGACCTATTTCCTCCGACTAGACTCCAGCTCCTAGTTCTCACCATCTCCCATAGTACCATCAATTAATTCTTTGTTTAGCCCTCAGTCAATCCCCAAAAGCTCATGAGCTGGCAAACAAAGTCCTAATATATGAGCCTATGGGGAACATTTCTTATTCAAATCATAAAATACCTCTCTTTGGGGCTGGAGAGACGGCTCAGCAATTAAGAGCACTGACTGCTCTTGCAGAGGATGCGGGTTTGAGTCCCAGCACCCACACGGCATCTACAAACCATCCTTAACTCCAGTTCCAGGGGAATCCGACGCCCTCTTCTGACCTCCATGGCATTGCATGACACAGGTGCACTCACAAACATGTAGGCAATACACTCATACATGTAAAATAAAAATAATAAAATATATTTTAAAAATACCTCTCTTTCTTTTATGATCTACACCAAATACATCACCAAATCCTCTCAGCCCCTCAGCCCTCTCCCCAAATTATACCCTTCTCATTGTCTACACTAAGAAATCTTTGGAGTCAGGGAGATGACTCAGGGGATTAAAGGTACTTGCCACTCAAGCTTGGCAACCTGAGTTTGATCCCCAGAACACATATAAAGTTGAATGGCGAGAACCAGCTTCGAAAATCTGTCCTCTGACCGCCACGTGAATGTCACAGCACATGTCAGTTTTCTCTCTCTCTCTCTCTCTCTCTCTAATAAATTTTTTTTAAAAAAGAAATCTTTGGAAGAGGCTGGGAGGATACTTGCTTAGTGTGGAGTCCCATTCCTGGTGCTGCAAAAAAAAGAAGAAAAAAGGAAGGATGGTGGGAGAAGGCAGGAGGGGACAGAGAGAGGAGGGAGAGAGAGAGAACAAGAGGGAGTGAGAAGGAAAGGAGGGAGGGAGAGAGGGAAAGAATGAAAATGAATCAACTTAGTGTTACCCTCAGCTGGGGCAGAGTGGCCTCTTACCAAAGAACTGAAAATAAGGGCTTACAACAGATTTGCAAAAGCAGCAAGATAACTTTATTCAGAACAAAACAATACTAAAGATTATAGAGAAATATATTGTAAAGACAAGAGATAGTACTCAAAAAACCCCAATTATTATTTGTAGCTTCCTTTTATGGGGTTTGAGAAAAGTAGATGTTTGGCTACTAAGGGGTGCAGTATGGGCAGTTTCTACTTTGATTGACAGATTAGGTCATACATTTATTTCTCCTACTGCATATATCCCTTTCTATATTACATCTGATTTTAAATCATATACATGCCCAATTATGCATAGGCATAAGGTAGTAAACAGGGAATTCTCCCTGAAAGTTTATTAGCATACATAATCTTGCACCCAAAACAAGTTCATGCCAGATCGGCCCTTCTATTCTTCATACCTGGATATGTTGAGAATATACCTGAATAGAATCTGTCTAAATTTGATTGTTACTAGGAAGTAAGGAAACTTACACTATGATTCAGAGATGGGATATATGTAGATGTCCAAGGGCGTTCTGAGATTCCTAAGTATATTGTTTGGAAAGTGTGTGTGGAGAGTGTGTGTATGCATAGTACATGCAGATGAAGGAATTAGGCTCCCAAATGCATTATTACAAGAGCGTCAGGCTATGCTTAATCACAACCAAGTAGAGTGCCAGGATGCTAAATTTTCTCCTGGCCTGGAGAAATGGCTCAACAGTTAAGTGCAGTTCGTGCTCTTGCAGAGGACCAGAATTTGCTTTCCAGTACCTATGTGGGCTGCTCACAACTGCCTATTATTAAGCTACAGGAGATTTGATGCCTTCTTTTGGCCTCCTTGAACACCTGCACACACATGGCATTCACAAACACATAAATAGAATAAATCTTTTTTTTATTTTTCTTGAGACAGGGTCTCCCTGCAGCCCCAGCTGGCCTGGAACTCACTATGTAGACTAGGCTGGCCTCGAACTCACAGATATCTGCCTGCCTCTGCCTCCCAGTCCTGGGATTAAAGGTGTACACCACCACACCCAGCTATAAATCTTTTTTAAAAAATAAAGAAATCATGAGGAGAGGAAAATACACTTCCTATATTTTTGGCAATTGAGCAGGGAATAGAAAGTGAAAATCATCATTATACTTGTTGCCATTAATTTTAATTGAAGTCCACAGTAAGATAGGCTCACTATTAGCCTCTTCCTTCACTTATTCAAAATTATCTATCATCTATCTATCTATCTATCTATCTATCTATCTATCTATCTATCATCTATCTATCATCTATTTTGTTTGGAGACATGATCTCATATAACTGAGGCTGGCCTGGAACTCAGTTTGCAGCCAAGGATGATCTTGAACTCCTGCCTCCCAAGTGCCACCACATACTGTGCCACCACAACCAGTTTAAAGAAGCTTTTTGGTCTTTTTGAGATGGGGTGTCCCTGTAGTCCCAGCTGTCCTGGAACTCACTATGTAGACCAGGCTGGCCTTGAACTCACAGAGATCTGCCTACCTCTGCCTCCCGAGTGCTGGAATTAAAAGCATGCACCACCACGCCCAGCTAGGGAGAATTTTAAAACTCCTGAGAGGCATGTACATATAAGGAGCTGAGAATATTTTCATGCCTTTATATATTGATATACGTTGTTCTCTTACCTGCAATTCCCTCTTTTTTTTTAATTCCAAAGAGAGGCAGAAATAAGCAGTTTACATAAAAATATATATATACGATGATGTTTAAGGGGGGAAATAAGAATAAGAAATCAAAGACCAAAGGATTTGCCAACATGGGCTCAACTTTTGTGGAATAATGAAGGTTTCCATGAGTTCTGTTCTTTTTTTATTGGACTTGCTAACAGAACATAGGGTGGGGGGTTACTTACAGAAGAGTGGGTGCCCCCCCATTTACAGCTGTGCTGGAAAGTCCATACTCAAATATAGATCCTGTGACGTCCAAAATATAGATCCTGTGACTGCACAAAAAGGCAAGAGAGGTGCCTCATGGCATTCTTGGCTTATATATCCTTAGCCCCTCCCCCACATTCAGCTAAGATCAACTGATTAGGTGAGATACAATTCCTTCTTGACTGCCAAGGATTTAAGTCTACTTTTAAATCCTCCTCAAGACTCAGGCCAAATCTATTTTCCTTTAATAACTATTTATTAATGGTATCTAAGGTGATGAGGAGATGAGGATGAATGAGGCTGTCCATTCTTGAGTAGTTCAACAAGCTGGTAGCTGAGAAAGGAACATAAAGGAACAGATATAACAAGGAGTTACAGGTGCTAATACAGAAGTCTCAATGGACTTCAAGGTGTGCATGTCTCTAGTTTTGCCTGAGGGCATCAGTTAAGTCTGGAAATATAGATAAATATGTATTAGTTATAGAGAAAAGATACTGAGGTATAAAATAACCCGATGAATGCAAGAATGTTGAACCATTCAAAATGAATGAGACATGACAGTATAAGTGTTTTTTTTTAATGTGTCTGTTTTACCTGCATGTATGTATGTGCACCCATGTCATACAAGGCCTATGGAGCTTAGAAGAGGGTGTTGAATCCCCTTGAACTAGAATTACAGACTGTTGTGAGCTGACATGTAGGGCTGGGAACTGAACCCAAGTCCTCTGAAAAAGCAGTCAGTGCTCATAAGTGCTGAACCATCTCTCCAGCCCCTGCAGTAAACGTTTAAGACACGAGACTAAGTGAATGTGCAGTGGCTAAATCACAAAGAAGTGCCCAATGCTGAGTGAGTATAGAGAATTGTGTGTGCAGCTGACAAAATGGCTCTGTGGGTAAAGGTGCTTGTCTCCAAGCCTGATCACCTGAATTTAATCCCCAAGTTGTCCTCTGACCTCCACACACAATACTATGGCACTTGCATGAACATATGTACACACAAAAAATAGACAAATCATTGTAATAATAATTTAAAACGAAGTTAGTCATGATGGGAATATTTACATTAAAGAAATCAGCAAACGCTGCAAATCAAAGTTGTTTTCCTAGAGACCCTGGTGTTAAACATTTACTAGGACACACAGGTGGACTAGTGAAAGAGGCTCATACAATAATAAAAAAGAAAGCCACTGAGACCACAATCTGGGAAAAAAGAAAATTTGAAAAAGAAAACCATTCAAAATCAGGAAATTAAAACATGAACACAAAAGTACTGTAGTTCTGCTCAAGAGGAAACTTGAACCCACAGTGTATAAAAAGAACTATGCCCCATGATCCAGTGAATTTATTCTTGTTATGCAAGGCAGCTTCAAAATAATTAAAGAAATAATAATATAAGTTTAAAAAGGAGGGGGCAACGTGATGGCAAAAATTGGCAGAGAAAAAGCACTTACTAAAACCCAACCAACCATTCATGGAAAATCCCAAGTAAGCCAGAAAGGGAACACAGTTCCTTCAATTTAGTAAAGAGCATCTACCAAAAACTAAATCAAACAAACAGAAACAAAAACACTAGTCAAGCATGGTGTCATGTATTTTAATACCAGCATTTGGGAGGCAGAGGCAGGTAGATCTCTGTCAGCTCAAGGTCAGCCTGGTTTACATAATGAGATCCTATCTCAAAAAAAAAAAAAAACCCAAAACGACTATCCTCAGGACTCTTGGGGTAAGTATGTAGCGCAGCCCTCCGCGTGGGGACTCCCTAAGCCACATTCACCCTTCCATCTCCCCCGCCGTTCTATACTCCTAGTTTGGGCCCTGTGCCATTCCTAGTCTTGGGGCCCCAAACACCTGGAGAACCAATACTGCTTCCTGATCCTTCTCACCCAGACCAACTCAGTCCCTTTCTTGGGCCCCAGGAGCACCGCTTCTGGTCTTGGCCCCGCCCTCACGTCCCTCTACTTCCCTGGTCCTGCAACACCCACCAGCCTCTTTAT
>NW_008352653.1:30369-31296 GCF_000622305.1 Nannospalax galili
AACTCTGAATTACTATAACATTTTGTATATTGTTAAAACTGTAACTTTAATTGTAAAAAAAAAAAAAAAACCCAAAAGAAAAAATACCTTTACCTTTATTTGCTATCTATCTATCTATCTATTTATTTATTTAGACAGGGTTTTACTATGTAGCCTGGAACTCACTATGTAGACCAGCTGACCTGGATCTCAACTGCAAACGATGACCTTGAGCCTCTGATCTTCTTGCCTCCATTTCCCAAATGTTGGGATTTTAGGCATGCGCCACCTAGCACAATTTATGAGGTGCTAGGGATGGAATCCAGGGCTTCATCCATGCTAGGCAAACACTCTATCAACTGATAGATTTCGCTAGCCCCTGACCTTCAATTTTTGATCCTCCTGCCTCCACCCCCAAGTCCTGCATTTACATGTGTGCTCCACCATGCCCAGCCATTTTCTTTTTTGAAACAGACTTTATGTAGCTTAATTTGTCTTCAAACTTGAGATCCTTCTGCCCTTAAGTTCTAGGATTACAGGCATGTGCCACCATATCTGAGATATATATATATATATGTATATATATTTTTTTCAAATTTATTTGAGAAGGCTCTTACATGGTAACCCAGGTTGACCCTGAACTCTTGGAAAGTCCTCTGCTCAGGCCTCTGCAAAACACCTAATGTTCTTAACCACGGAGTCATCTCTCCAGACCCCCAAATTGGCATTTGTTTGCAGGTAGTGAATTCAAGGACAGCCTGGTGAATCTAGTCAGCCTACCTAGAGGTCTCTGTTTTAGGAGGGTCAGCTGTTCCTCATCTAGCGGTAATCAGTTGTCAATATTCCTTTGGATAAGATTGGGGTCTGCTGTTCATTTTCCCAGTTCTATGCTGGGTTACTATCTGGGAATCCCTTTGGCCACCCTGGCCAACAACTCAAAAGAAGGTA
>NW_008352653.1:31932-32747 GCF_000622305.1 Nannospalax galili
TATAATTTGGCAGTGGGTTGTTGGGAAACTGTGGTTCCCTCTGTTTTTTAAAACTAGCTAGGCATTGTTTATCTCTCGCATTGTATAATTCCTCCATTATGGTTTCCCCCATTAAGGTGCCCCCATTTTCCCCCCTTCTCCCTTACTAATACTCTCCTATGGTCCTACCTCTCTTGAGCTCCTTCTTTCCCTTTATCCCCTAGGTTCCTTGTATACCCTTCCCTGCCCCCCCTTACACTAACCCAATATTTTCCCATATCTCCCTTATTAAGGCCTGTTTCCTACTGTTCTTCTCTTTCAGGTTATTTCTTTTCCTTTACCTCCCTGTTTCTTTTCCATTATCCTGGTTCCTGTAGTTATGTCTGGTTGCATACTTATTTATCAGAGTCTGGTTCTAGGGTCCACATATGAGGGCGAACATATGTCGATGTTTTTTTCTGAGTCTGTGTTACTTCTCAACAGTTTCTAGTTCCATTCATTTCCCTGAAAATTTCATGATTTCATCTTTCTTTACTGCTGAGTAAAACTCCATCATATAAATGAACCACATTTTCATTATCCACTCATCAATTGAGGGACACTTAGGTTGCTTCCATCTCTTAGCTATTGTGAAAAGATCAGCAACAAACATGGATGTACAAGTGTCTCTGCAAAAGGATGAGTTCTTTGGGTATATGCCAAGGAGTGGTATAACTGGGTCAAATGGTAGATTCATTTGTAGTTTTTTTTAAGAGTTCTCCACACTCCTTTCCATAGGGGTTGAACAAGTTTGCAGCCCCACCAGCAGTGGATGAGTGTTCCATTTAGAAGGATGC
>NW_008352653.1:32938-43173 GCF_000622305.1 Nannospalax galili
CTTGTCATGCAATGCCCATGGAGGTCAGAAGAGGGAGTCGGATTCCCCTGGAACTGGAGTTACAGACAGTTGTTAGCTACCATACAGTTGCTACGATCCAATCCCCAGTCTTCTGCAAGAGCAGCCAGTGTTCTTAACTACTGAGCCATCGGTCCAATTCTAATAATCAAATTAATTTCACCAGTACAGTTACTTGTGGAGAGAATAGGAACTTTTCTCCAAATCCAAGCTCCCCATTCACTCCGCATCAAACAGTATTTCTAGAGCTAAATTAAATACAGTCCTTAAGTTTTGGAAAGGTGAACCGTGGAGGGACTAAGAAAACCTTCGAACAGTTGGATGGGCACGTGATTTTGTTTCTAGCTTTCCGTGTCCCCAAACTTTAACAGAAAGGAAAACGTTAAGAAGAGGTCTGGTGACAGCATGCCATCCTTAGCTTCTCTCGATAGTTAAGGGTTTTTTTTAAGTGTAAGTGCTTCTGGGCTTCCCTGGGGTCTCTGAGGTCAACAAGAGCACCTCACCTGGTTTTGATAGTGTTTTTATTTTTCAATTGTGAAGAATCAGTGAGAAAAGATTATACTGAAAGGCAGCTTGCTTTCCCAGGTAGAGTGGAAGTTACATCTGAAGTCATTACACCTTCCATCTGTCTCTATTTTTTGACAACCTCTATCTTGTCTGGTTTTTACCCTAAGCTCTTTGTCCTGGTAAAATGTTAAGAAAAAATATTTTATTTATTATTTTTATTTTATGTGTATGTGTGTATTACCTGGATGTAGGTAAGTGCACCTGTGTCATGCAATGCCCGTGGAGGACAGAAGAGACTGTCAGATCCCCTGGAACTGGAGACACAGACAGTTGTTAGCTGCCGTGTGGGATTTGAACCCAGGTCTTCTGCTAGAACAGTCGGTATTCTTAACCTCTGAGCCATCTCTCCAGCCCCGAAGCTGATACTATCTTTAACCACTTTTTGTAAAGGAAACCGAGAAGCCAATGGCTATAACTGATGTCAGCATCATTCCATAGTCTTTTATTTCTTTTTTTATGGAACTTTTGAGGATTTAATGCAATATATTGTAATCCTATTCAGACCCCTCCCCTACAGGTACCCCCCCTTACTACTCCCTGCCCAATTTACCATGAAAAACATGAAATGAAAGAAATTGAGGTGAGGGTCTTATAATGTTGCTTAGGCTAGTTTTGAACTTGTGAGCACCAATAGTCCTCTCATTTCAGCGGAAGAGCTAGTACTACAAGAGTATGCCGCCACACCTTTCACAAAATGAAAAAAAACTAAGAAAACTCTCCGGAAATGTTTCATCTTCAACTTGCTAGCAGGTCAAATATATTTGTATATTTCTTGTTTCCCATGAAAGGACACACATTTTTTAAAGTATTTTATTTTATGTGTATGAGTGTCTTGCTTGCATGTATGTAAGTGCACCATGTGTGAGCAATGCCTGTGGAGGCCAGAAGAGAGTGTCAGATCCTCTAGAACTAGAGTCAAAAACATTTGTTAGTCACCATGTGGGTGTGGGGATCTGAATGTGGGCCTTCTGCAAGAGCCATCTCTCCAGCCCCAATTTAAAAAAATATTTTGTTATTTTTGTTTTATGTGTATGAGTGTTTTGCCTGCATGTATGTAAGTGCACCCATGTCGTGCAATGCCTTTGGAGATCAGAAGATGTCAGATCCCCTGGAACTGGAATTAGGGACAGTTGTTAGCTGCCATTTGGGTACTGGGAATCAAACCCAGGTCTCATTATGTAGCCCCTGGCTGGCCTGGAATTTGCTATGCAGACCAGCTGGCTTCAAACTCACAGAGATACAAGTGCCTCTGCCTCCTAAGTGCTAGGACTAAAGGTGTGTGCCACCATGCCCTGTCCAACATAAATATTTCTTAACCAGTTTTGACAATCTGGTTTTGGCTTTGCATTTCCTGGGAAGATGGCCATACTAGGTGCTACTTTTAAGGACTTCACCCTCCTCTTCCACTTCCTCATGAAACCTTTCAATAAGTACTTTATTTATTTATTTCAATATATAATTCTATTGATTTTTGTTCATTTCATAGAATACATCTTAATCATATTTAGACCCCCTCCCCTATCTGCACCCCCAACTGGATTCATGCATTCTGCCCTATATGTTAAGGCCTATCAAGTCAAGTTTGTGTCCCCAGATGTCCCTTGGTGTGAGTTCATCCACTGGAGCTTGGTCAGCCCATCTAGTGTCACTCCCTTAAGACCAACTCTCCCTCAATCAGCAGTGACCAGTTGCTAATAGTCCTTTGGCTAAGGTTGGGGCTTCTTGCCCATTTCCCCCGTTCAATGATTGCTTTAGAGTGAGGATCCCACTTCATCATCCAAAAACATTACAGTTGTTTTTTGAGTCATACAATTTCATACTTTTCACTGGGTATAATCTCAACAAGAGGGAAAATCCTAGTATCAGCTTCCCACTACTGGCCTCCATTATAAAACCTCATGCTTAGGATCTTGAATCTTGAGCAATGCAACATTGGAGAAAACTTTAGAAGCAAAATTGTGCTCATGTCTGCAATTTCCATAACATTACATTACTCTTTTCCCTTTCTAATTTTTCCAATCAATAATCAAAGGAACCTGTGCACTAGGCTTTAATGTGGAAGTTATAGAAGGGAGGATATCCCAAGTCTGTTTCCTAAATATCAACTTTGTTTCATAGAAGTGATATATACCCTCTAACTGGTACTGCGCTTCTAGTTATTAGACAAAAGTCACAGAACCATTAATTGAGCAAATTTTGTTCACAAAAATATATTCAGCTTTGGGGGAGGAAATGTTCTAGATACTGGTGATACAATGATGTGAAAATACATATGGTCTTGGCTTTCAATAGTTTTCATTTCATACAACAAAACAGATAATATAAACAACTTCAGAGAGTTATATAAAGTTTTAACAAGTTATGTGAAGAAAATAAAACACTGGGCTGGAGCGATGGCTCAGCAGTTAAGAGCACTGGCTGTTCTTGCAGAAGACCCAGGTTCAAATCCTGACACCCACATGGCAACCAATAACTTTCCATAACTCCAGTTCCAGAAGATCCGACGCCCTCTCCTGTTTGCCACAGGCACTGCACAACACAGGTACACTTACATGCATGCAGGCAATATACTCATACACATAAAACAAGATAAATTAAAAATACTAAAATAAATAAACACAAAAATGTAATAGAATGGGATTTGGAGTGGAGTGTGAAACAGAATATTAAATATGGTGGTCGGGCAAGATCTCTTTTAAAAAGTGGCATTTGAGTTGAGATCAAAAAGATATATGGATATCTGGAGGAAAACAAGTCCAGGCAGAAGGAAAACCAAGTACCAAGACCTAGAGGTGAAATGAGTTTGATGTGTTTAAGAAACAGAAAGAAGCCAGGCGTGGTGGCGCATGCCTTTAATCCCAACACTTGGGAGGTAGAGGCAGGTGGATCTCTGTGAGTTCAAGGCCAGCCTGGTCTATGTAGTGAGTTCCAGGCCAGCTGGGGGCTACAGGGAGGCCCTGTCTCAAAAAGACCAAAATAAAAAGAAAGAAAGAAAGAAAGAAAGGAGAAAGGAAGGAAGGAGAGAGAGAAAGAAAGAAAAAGAAAGAAGAAAGAAAGAAAGAGAAAGAAAGAGAAAGAAAGAAAGAGAAAGAAAGAAAGAAAGAAAGAAAGAAAGAAAGAAAGAAAGAAAGAAAGAAAGAAAGAAAGAAAGAGAAAGAAAAGCTGGGGCTGGTGATCTGGTGATGTAGTTAAGTGGTAGAGGACTTGCCTAGCAGGCACAATGGCTTGAGTTCTGTTCTCGGAACTACAAATAAAACAAAACTAACCAAACAAAAAACCAACCAGAAAAGCCAGCGTGGCTGAGGTAGACTGGATGAAAAATGGAGGATAAGATCTGAAGTATTAGGAAACCACATCAAGTAAGGCCTTGTAAGCCAGTGTAAGGACTTTTTCTTGGGAGAGGTGATGGAACTTAGATCCTCACCCATGCTAAGTTATACACTTGAACACTGCTACACCTCCAGTCAGAACTTTGGTTTTGACACTAAGGAAATGGGAAACACAGGAGGATTCCTTTGTGTGTGTTGAAGAGTCTGTCTAACTGAAGGCCTTATACATGCTAGGCAAGCACACTACCAACTTGGTTTATTGGCCGATTTTCTTTTTGCTTGGTACTTTCTGGGTAGCCCAGGATAGCCTCACACTCTCTGCAATCCTCCTGCCTCAGCCTTCAAGTACTGGAATTAAAGGCATGTGCCACCACATTTGGCACATGAGGACTGTTTTTGAGGCAGGCTCTCATGTTGTAGCCCAGGCTGGTTTTGTGTTAGCCTCTAACATATGATTCCTGCTTTAGCCTCCTGAATGCTGGGATTTTAGGCATGTGCCACAATGCCTGGCTTATTGATGGTATGTGACTGAACTTATTTTACTTGGACTCCTTTGGAAACTTCAAGAATAGATGGTAGAGAGCAAGCGTGGAAACTGGTACAGGAAGAGGATTGCTGTTTAGTTGTTGTTTATCTGCTACTGTGCAACTTTGAAAAAGATACCTCTCCAGAGTAGACATAGCCCCCATGACACTTGGATTGCCATTGCTTGAAGAGAAAGATGTCCTTCTCCCTGTAGATGTAGCCCCACAGTAATGTTCATGTCAGCACCAGAGAGCAAGCCGGATTTCACCCTCTAATGGCTCTCTAGCCAGGTATCCTTGAGCAGTGCACAAATTAGGAAACTATCTCAAACCTTGATCAAAGAGATTGGTACACCACCGTTGCAGCAATCCAGATGAGAAAAAAGGATGGCTTGAAACAGGGTGCTAGTAGGATAGAGAAAAGGAAAACAAATAAGGGGAAAACTGAAGAAATCTTTTGTAATGGAGGAATGGCATATTAATGCTTGTCTGAAAGCAGCTCTGTCCACCAAGTATGTGGACTCAACTCACCCTAACCCAAAAAAACTCCCAAAGAGGAGTTAGGCATGTTACTCTGGAAACTGGAGGAAGAAGTTTTTCTCCTTAAAGAAAGAAGCCAAAGCCTTTGACTCCTAACAAGGATGGCAGCTAATAGGCTGCCCTCCCAGGGGATTGCAGGAGGAGTTGTGACTCTGTGAATTATGCAAAATCAAAATATTGATCCCTACCTAAGGTAAGGATTAATTATATATTCCAGAGCAGGTAGAGTGGACTTGGCCCTTAGGGGGCACTCAGAAGAACACTCCCCCAAGCCTAGTTCCTCCATGGACTCACTGAAGGATCTTAGATAAATCACTTTCTTTTTCTGAGATAGTTTACTCATTTATACACTGTAATATTCCCTGTGAAGAGAGGTTGAGGATGTAGTTCAGTGGTAGAGCATTTACCTAGTATGTACAAAGTCCTGGGTTCCATCTCCAACACTTCCCCAAACATCATCTATCTATCTATCTATCTATCTATCTATCTATCTATCTATCTATCTATCTATCTATCTGTCTGTCTGTCTGTCTGTCTGTCTGTCTGTCTGTCTGTCTGTCTGTCTTTCTGTCTGTCTGTCTCTATCTATCTACTTCAGGAATGTGTGGGACCTCCCTCTGCCTCCCCCTGCCATTCTATCATCTATCTATCTGTCTATCTATCTATCTATCTATCTATCTATCTATCTATCTATCCATCCCCCTTCAAAGAAACAGTTTCTGAGTTCGGCATGATGGCTTATGCCAGAATGTCAGTGCTTAGGATGCTGAGGTAGGACAATTATTGTGAGTTTGAGACAAGCTTTAGCTATATAATGAGTTGTAGGCCAGCATGGACTACAGTGAGGGAAGTGAGGGAGAGAGAAGGAGGAGGAAAGGTGGAGGGAAAGAGGGAGAGAGGTGAGGGAGGTTTCTAGAGCAAATGGAATGAAGCCTTGGGTGTGAAGGAAACCATTGGAAAGCTCATCAGCAAAGTGCTTGCCTTGCAAATATGAGCATCTAAGTTAGATCTCTAGAATCCATGTCTAAAAGAAAAAGCTGATGGGGCTGGAGAGATGGCTCAGCAGTTAAGAATATTTGCTGTTCTTACAGAGGACCCAGGTTTGGTTCCCACCACCCACATGGAGGCTAACAGCAATCCTAACTCCAGTTCCAGGGGATCTGACAGCCTCTTCTGACCTCCATGGGTGCGCTTTCACACATGCAGGCAATACACTCATACACATAAAATACTCATACACTTCATACACATACACATACTCATACACATAAAATAAAAATAATAATTTTTTTTAAAGTTTAGTTGAATGATACTCAGATAATTTCTCTAGGGGCACAGAGGAGATGGCCCCTCCACTTTTCTGATCCTTTTACTTTTCTTTGTTCTTTTCTTTTTTCTTGGGGGCTATACTTTGATCTTTCTCTAACTTTTTCTCCTTCCTGGTCTCCCTGTATTGACTCCATTGTCCTTTTTAGTGATTTGCACTTCTGATTTCATGGTTTCCTTTCTATTTTTCCCTTTAATCATTGATCTTTAAGTCTATCTACTTCTCTGCCCCACAACCAACAACTCTCTCAGGCATTGTATCCTTCCATACCCTCTGAGATTATAGAGCCTTCACATATGATGCTGAAACCCCTACCTCCTGAAGAAGGCCAACCTGACCCTCAGGCAGAACCAAGTGGGGAGTAGCAAGAAAAGGGGGCATTAATTACGCTTGTAGCCTCTTTTTGCTATTAACATATATTCACCGATGGGTTTCATTAGGACACTCCCATGTGCTCTGATCTTATACACCCTCCCCTTTATCTTCTCCTGTCCCTGCTTCTCTTCCCACTAGTCTCTGTCCACTTTCCAAATACTCCTTCTGCTTTCAAGTCCCATTATTATTATTATTATTATATTATTATTATCATTAATATTATTTTGGTTTTGTGAGAGTCTCACTCTGTAGCCCAGGCTAGCCTTGAACTTGCAGCAATCTTCCTGCCTCTTCCTCTCAAATAGTGGGATTATAGGCAAAACCATCACACTCAGATGTTGTCTTATTTTTCTTGTTACATTTATTTATTTCTTGTGTGAAAGTCAGAGGACAATTTGTGGGAGTCAGTTCTCCCACCATATCGGTTCTGGGTGTTGAACTCAGGCCATCAGACTTGGCAGCAAATGCCTTTACCTACTGAGCCATCTCTCCAGCCCTCAAGTCTTGTTTTATGTGTGTAGATTCTACATATGAGAGAAAATATACAATATTTGCCTTTCTGAACCTGGCTTTTTTTGCTTGACATGATAATCTCCAGTTCCATCCATCTTACACATGCTATAATTGCATTCTTTTTTTTTTTTTTTTGGTCTTTTTTGAGACAGGGTCTCACAGTAGCCCTGGCTGGCCTGGAACTCACTATGTAGACCAAGCTGGCCTTGTCCTCACAGAGATCCACCTGCCTCTGCCTCTCGAGTGCTGGGATTAAAGGCGTGTGCCACCATGCCCGGCTTAACTGCATTCTTTTTAATAGCTGAATAGCACTCCGTTGTGGCTGTAAACCATATTATTCATTCATAGGAGTGGTACAGCTGTATCATAAAATTAATATTTTCAGGTTTTTCAAAACAACTTCCACATTGAGTTCCCTAATTGCAGCCTATTTTTGATATTCATTTTGAAGGAGAAATAAAGGATGAATTTGATTTCCTCTTTTTTTTCTTTACATTTTATTTGTGTGTCTATATATGATGTGAGTGAGGGGTTGTGCATATGCCATAATATGTGTGTGGTGGTCAGAAGACAACTTGTGGGGTTAGTTCTCTCCTTTTACCATATGGGTTTCTGGGAATCAAACTCAAATCATTGGTCTTGGCAGCAAGCATCTTTACCCGCTGAGCCATCTTGCTGGCACCAGATTTTTTTTTCTTGCCTCGCATGCAATTAATTATAGTTTGAGAATGTGGTTTGACCTTCTAGGAAAGAAAACTTCTAAGAAACCACATAATTAAGCACTTGGTTTGCCTTGAACCACAACATCTGATAAGAAAATGAAAACAGAAGAGGCTTTTAAAACCAATTTAACCCACACACAAATGTAATTCTAATGGAGAATCAATATACCAGTGGGTCGTTTTTCTTGTAACTCTTAGGAGAGGCTTAAAAAGACTTTCAATCAGTGGAGTGGAGTGTGGCTAAAATGTTCCTTTGTAAATAAATCAAATTGATTTAAAGATAAAGATTAAAAAAAATAAAAGCCAAAGAGGCATTTGATCTGGGCAAACATTCAATGGTGTTTTTCCAGCGACTGCTGTTTGAGAAACACTAATCTAATGAAACCAATATGTACTGGGACTGACCCAAACTCCTACACAGATTCATCACTACTAGAAACACAGCTGAAGGAAGAGTAATGCCAATGGACAAGTGTACCCAGCCTTGGAAGGGAGAGATAGAATTGGAGGCGTGTGATAATGTTGCTTGTTGATTTTTGTTTGCCCAGACTCATTTCTCCTCCTTCCAAGCCATATCTTGGTTGCCTTTAGGGTATTTATTTGTTCATAATGCAGCAGTTCTTGTAGGTTTCCCATTTTTTTCCTAGGCTGTCAGGACCCTGCTTCGGTTCTAGGACCTGCTCATTCCTTACATGATTCAGAACTAAATCAATATGTCTCCCTGTATAGTCTGGACATGCTTACGTACCCTGAAGACCCTTTGGGCTCATAAGATCAAATTTCTTTTCAGTTTTCTTTCTCATTTTCATTCTTTTAAAAGCATATGGAGGGGTTGGAGAGATGGCTCAGCAGTTGGGAGCACTAGCTGCTCTTGCAGAGCACCTGAGTTTGATTCCCAGCACCCATATGGCAGCTGACAACCATCTGTAACTCCAGTTCCAGGGGAACCCAACACCCTCTCCTGACCTCTGCAGGCATTGCACAACACAGGTGCACTTACACACATACAAGCAATGCACTCATACACAGAAAATCAAAATAATAAATAAAATATTTTTTAGGTCTATGGAGATGGACTGGGGAAATTGCTCAGCTCTCAAAGTGATTGCTGTGCAAGCATGAGGACTAGAGTTCAGATCTCGAGAAGCCCACATAAATGCTGGGTGGGTAATGTGGCCCACCTGTAATTCCAACCTTGAAAGACAGAAACTGGGGTTCCCCAGAGCAAGCTGGCTAGACTAGCCATACCTGTGAGTTCTAAGTTTGAGTAATGATACAATGAATAAGGTGGAAGAGCAATGGAAGATGATTACCCACATCAATCTTGGGCCCCCACATGCATGCAACATGTCTGCTCACATACCTGAGGACATGTACCCATGGACATGTACCTGCACACATGTGCCTACACACATCCAAAATACTACCACACATCATACACATACATTAAAAAATGAAAAAAGGAAAAATGTATATGGAGATATTTTCCATATTTTACATAACAGCTACAAAACATACTTGTATATTATGGTGTTTTCTAGAGTTGTGTAAGGGTTAGCAGATTCATATCAGAGATCCTTTTGACCTAAGTGTTTCTGTTGTGCTGTTACTAACTATAAACTCTGTGATTTGTTATACAATAGATCATCACATTTACAATCCAAAGGTTTTTTCTTGTATCTATATGGAAACACAATAATTTGGTACATTTTGTTCTTTTGTGATATATTTTTTTTTCCCTTCAGATTAATTTTATTTTAAAGTCTATTTTATTAGATATTAGAATTGCAATGCCTGCTTTTTTCTTAGTACCGTTTGCTTGGTATATTTTTTTCATCTTTTTTTTGTTTTGTTTTGTTGTATTTTTTTTAATTATTTTCTTCCTGTAGCCCAGCTGACCTGAACTCGCTACGTAGACCAGGCTGGCCTTGAATTTACAGAGATCCGACTGCCTCTTCCTCCCGAGTGCTGGGACTAATCGTGTGTGCCACCATGCCTGACCTGACCACATCTTTGAAACAGTGAACTTATTGGTTCAGTGAGGCTGACTGACTAATCAGCACCTGGTATTTACCAGTCTCTGCCCCTCTCAGCACTAGAATTACAGAAGGTGCTGACTTCCTTACATTTTGTTGTTATTGTTTTGCATTTCCCTTTGTGCCTCTTTGTTCTGCGTTTATCTTTTTCTGTAACAGAAGTGAACCTATATGACTCAAATTACATGCAGTTTCAGGTCTTCTTCTGAGCTGATTAACTCCCAGAATACCTATTGATTTACAGTAAAGTTTACTACTTGGGCATGGTAAATGAAATGACTATG
>NW_008352653.1:44225-57064 GCF_000622305.1 Nannospalax galili
CTAAAGACAGTGCTACTGCCCCCCCCACACACACACACACTCAAAAATCTGTCTTGTCAGAACTGACTTGGAAGCTCTCATAGTTCTGGGGAATACTATGCAAGCTGCTAAGAGAGAAGATTAATAAATGGTCCAAACCCAGTTTTAAAGCCTAATAACCAAAACAATGACTAGCACAAAAAACTATAGTGGGCCCTACAGTAGGGGCCCATACATCAGCAGACCACCTGAGAGTGCCTGGATCTGGCTTCTGCCTGGTATTGGGCTTCCCCAAATTGCGACATGCCCAATCCACTAATTGGGATTACATGAGGCCCCTCCCACTTTGCCAGGGCAAGACCTCTCTGCCCTACATTATTAAGGTAGGGGCTGAGACCTCAGCAGATCCCTGAAAGTGCCTGGATCTGACCTTTGCATGGTGGTGAGATTCCCGAAATCACACCTTGCCCAACCCCCTAATTAAGACATGAGGCCCCTCCCACATTGCCCCTCCCACGTTGCCAGGGATAGATTTCTCTGTCTTATAGTAGGGGCTGAGACTTTAGCAGCCCACCTGAGAGTCCCCAAATTGGGCCTCCCCTTAGGGAAGTTCCCAAATTGTGCTGTGAGTGTTCACTAGTAGGGGTCCAGACTTTAGAAGGAAGCCTAAGTGTATCTGACTGCAGCCTAACTTGGGCCTCTGTGGGAGTTCCTGAATAGTTGATCTGAAGCCATCAGTTCCCTCCAATATAAAGTCTGAGAGAACCTGAAACCTAGACCAACCAGCTTTACATACCCAATAAGAAAACAACCAAGTACACCAATAATACAAACAGAAGAAGACTTTAACTCATCAAAGGAAGGTTTGAGTTTCATATAAGAAACACAAACAACAAAAGATGCCAAAACACAAACATGCCCAAATCACAATGAAAAATAATAATAGGAAAAACCAAACCAATATGTTGCCACCAAACTCAACCAGCCCTATAGAAGATTTCTGTAAGGAGAACCCCCTAGATATAACCCAGGACACAGAATTTAAAAGAACAGTCATAAACACAATCAAGGAATTCAACAAATTTAAAGAATATGAAACAAATGAATCAAAGAACTAGAAGAAGAGAGGGATAAACTTCTGACTGAATTCACAAAATATATAGATATATTGAAGAAAACTCAGGCTGAAATGAAGAAGGAAGTGAAAAATTCAATAAGTCAATTTGAAACAACAGGAGAAAGCCTCACCACTAAAATGAATGAAATGGAAAACAGAATATCACCACTGGAGGATAAAGTTGAAGAATTGGATGGAAAAAGCAAAGACTATGAAAATTTTTTTAAAAACACAGGAATGGAATATTCAGGAAATGTGGGACACCATGAAAAGACCAAATCTATGTATCATAGGCACAGAGGAAGGAGAAGAATTTCACGTTAGTGATATTGACCAGATCTTAAACAGGATTGTAGAAGAGAATTTCCCAAAATTAAAGAAAGATATCCCCATAAAAATACAAGAAGCACATATAACACCAAATAGACACGACCAGAAAAGAAACTCCCCACAGCATACCATAGTAAAAACACTAACACAGAGAGAATACTGAAAGCTCCAAAAGAAAAACAACAACTGACATATAAAAGAAAACCCATCAGAATTATAGCTGACTTATCAATGCAAACTATTATAGCCAGAAGAACTTGGACCAAAGTATTCCCAGTTTTAAATGACCATAGATGCCAGCCCAGAATACTTTACACAGCAAAAAAAAATCTATTATAGTTGAAGGGGAAAGAAAAATCTTCCATGACATGAATAAGCTGAAAGAATACATGACCACAAGATCAGCCCTTCAAAGAATACTTGAAGCAATACAAAGAGTGGATAAAATAACAACTACACTCCAGGGGCAAGAGAAAGAAATGAAATGAAGGTATAATTTTGGAAACACAACATTAGGCAAAGAATGCAAACATCAATGAAAATGATGGCAACCAATACACATCTTTCAATAACTTTAAATATCAATGGACTGAACTCCCAAGTCAAAAGACACAGGATAGTTGAATGGATTAAGAAACAAAATCCATCTTTCTGTTGTCTGCAAGAAATCCATCTTACCTTTAAGGACAGGCACTATCTTAAGGTGAAAGGATGGAAAAGAATATTTCAAGCAAATGGCACTAAGAAACAAGCAGGGGTTGCAATTCTAATATCTGACAAAACAGACTTCAAACTAAAACTAATCAGAAGACATAAAGAGGGTCACTTCATTCTAATCAAAGGAGCAATTAACCAAGAAGACATTATAATCATGAACATATATGCACCAAACTCTGTTGCACCCAAATTCATAAAAACACTACAGGACTTTAAGACACAGATTAAAACCCAACTCAGTAATAGTAGGGGACTTCAATACCCCACTGTCTCCATTAGACAGATCAACCAGACAAAGGCTAAACAGAGAGATGTCTGAATTAAATGATACAATACACCAAATGGACCTAACAGACATCTACCAAATATTACACCCAAGCACCAAAGAATACACTTTCTATTCAGCACCCCATGGAACTTTCTCAAAAACTGATCACATACTGGGGCACAAAACAAACCACAACAAATATAAAAGAATTAAAATAATTCCATGCATTCTATCAGACCACAATGCAATAAAACCTAAAAGTCAACACCTGAAGAAGCCCTAGTAACTATATGAACTCAAGGAGATTAAACAACACACTCCTGAATGATGAGTGGGTCAAAGGAAAAATTAAGAAAGAAATAAAAGTATACCTGGAATTAAACAAAAAGAACAATACAACACAACAAAACCTCTGAGACACTTTAAAAGCAGTCCGAAGAGGGAAGTTTACAGCTCTAAGTGCCTACATTTAAAAATCAGAACAAGCACTCAAGGCTCTGGAAAGGCAAGAAGAAATGAAACCCAAACCAAGCAGACAAGAAGAAATAAGAAAAATTATAGCAGAAATTAATGAAATAGAAACAAAAAATCAATGAATCTAAGAGCTAGTTCTTTGAAAAGTTAAACAAGATAGACCCTTAGCCCAGTTAATGAAAAGAAAGAGCAAATCCAAATCAATGAAATCAGAGATGAAAGGGGAAACATCACAACAGACAACAAAAAGATCCAGAACATTATAAGGGAATATTTTAAAAACCTATACACTACTATATACACTACCTATACACTTTCTATATACCAATAAGAAGCAATTGGAGAATGAATACAGGGAAACCCTCCCATTCACGTCAAAGTTCTCTACAATGAAAATTTTAAGTCTTTAAAGAAAGAGATTGAGGAAGACACCAGGGGATGGAAGGACCTCCTATGCTCATGGATTGGAAGAATTAATTTTGTGAAAATTACCATCCTACCAAAAGCAATATATAGATTCAATGCAATCCCAATCAAAACCCCCATGACATACTTCACAGAATTAGAAAAAAAAATCCTTAAATTCATGTGGAAGCAAAAAAAGACCCTGGATAGCCAAAGCAAGCCTGAGCACAAGGAGCAATGCTGGGGGGATTACTACACCACATCTCAAACTATACTACAGAGATATAGTCATAAAAGCAGCATGGTACTGGCACAGAAATAGACGCATAGCTCAATGGAACATAATTGAAGACTGAACCCTGAGTACATGCAATTTCAGTCACTTGATATTTGACAAAGTTGCCATGAATACACAATGGAGGAAAGACAATGTCTTCAACAACTGGTGCTGGCAAAACTGGATCTCTACCTGCAGAAGAATGAAACTAGATCCTTATCTTTCACCTTGCACAAAAGTCAACTCCAAATGGATCAAAGACCTCAATGTTAGAAGAAAACATTGGCAGTAACCTACAAGATATAAGTGTAGGAAACTACTTTCTAAATCAGACACCAGTTGCTCAGGAATTAAGGTCAACAATCAACAAGTGGAACCTCATTAAACTAAAAAGCTTCTGTAAGGCAAGGGAAACAATCAAGAAAGTGTAGAGAAAACCCACAGAGTGACACATCTGACAGAGGTTTAACATCCAGAATATACAAAGAACTCAAAACACAAAGAAATGACCCAAATTAAAGATGGTCTAAAGATTTAAACAGAGACTTCTCAAAAGAAGAAGATGGCCAAGAAACATCTTAAAAAGTGTTCAACAGCATCAGTAATTAGGGAAATGCAAATTAAAACCATCTTTAGATTTCATCTTACTCCAGTCAGACCAGCCAAGAACCAGAGAACAAATGATACCAAATGCTGGTGAGGAAGTAGAGAAAGTGGAACAGTCATTCACTGCTGGTGGGATTGCAAACTCATGCAGCCTCTATGGAAAGGAGTGTGGAGAACTCTTAAAAAACTAAAATAAGCCAGGCATGGTGGCGCATGCCTTTTATCCCAGCACTCAGGAGGCAGAGGCAGGTGGATCTCTGTGAGTTCAAAACCAGCCTGGTCTACATAGTGAGTTCCAGGACAGCTGGAGCTACAGGGAGACCCTGTCTCAAAAAGACCCCCCCCAAAAAAACCTAAAGTGTACCTACCATACAACCTGATTATACCACTCCTTGGCATATATCCAAAGGACTCATCCTATTGTAGAGATACTTGTACAACCACGTTTGTTGCTGCTCTTTTTACTAGCTAAGAGATGGAAGCAACCTAAGTGCCCCTCAGTGGACGAGTGGTTAACAAAAATGTGGTATATTTACACAATGGAGCGCTACTCAGCAGTAAAGAAAGATGAAATAATGAAATTTGCAGGTAAAAGGAAACTGTTATACTAAGTGAAATAACACAGGCTCAGAAAAACAAACAACGTATGTTCTCCCTCATTTGTGGATCCTAGCACCAAATTCTTACAGGTGAGTACAAATCCTGATGACTGCAAGAACCAGGAAAATGGAAGGGAACCTGGGAGGTAAAGGGAAGGAAGGAACCCAAGAGAAAATAATAGTAGATGACAGGTGTTAAAAGGGGATAGTTAAAGGGGAGGGGGAGAAGGAGGTCTATACAAAGAACAATGGGAATAAAGGGGAAGAGGGAGCTCGAGAGAGGGGGGACCATAGCATACAGAAACTATCGAAGGAGAAATGGGGACACCTTAAATGGGGAGGGTGGGGAGGGAGGATAAGACAGGGAGAGAAAGAGGAGAGATAAATAGTGCCTAGCTAGTAATAAAATACCAGAGGGAATTGTATTAGTTCAAAAACCTGCTGAAAAATTACACATAAAATATCCGTACATGAGTCTATGAGTATAGCTGAAGACTACATAAGGAGAAACAGTGCCAGACAGGAGAAGCCTTCCTTTGAGTTGTTGGCCAGGGTAGTCCAAGAGACTCCTAAAATTACACAGGCTATTGCCACAGTGATGGCCTCCCAGAACTTGAAGATAAGACCCTACTGCTGAAGACAGAACATACTTCAGACACAGGATTTGGAGCAATGGAGCTGGAACTGACCTGAACTTCCCCTGAAGGCTAGCTCTCATAGCTTTGGAGAGCACTATGCAAGCTGCTAAAGGAGAACATCAATCACTGGTTCAGCTCAAGCTTCCAGACCAAATAACCACATCAGTGACTGATACGGCATATGACACTGGTACAGTAGTGGCACTTCTTTCTCGGGGGCAGTCAACAGCTACCTAATTGGACTAAATAAAAGCCCACTCAATGGGAGGAAACTCCTGCGAGGTACTGTAATCATAGCCAAATACACATAGATCTTAGAGAAAACCCCAAGACTGTCATATCCCTAGACTAATATGCTTTCTTACTATGTGCAAAATAAGTAACCTTATGTTTACAGACAAATATCCCAGTCACCACTCATCAAAGAAACGTCTTTTGCACCAGACAGAGACTATTACAGAGTTTCACAACTGGTCACACACAGGCATTGTCTGTGAATTGCCCAAGTCTCAGTGGCACATCTACAATGTAACCGCTACACCTAAGGTTCATGGAACATAGAACAAGGGGTAAAGAAGACAAGAATGAATTTCTCAATTATCATTAGTGAAGCTCCCTCCTGCAACAGCAGAAAGATAGTAAGAGACAGGTGGATCTCTGTGAGTTCAAGGCCAACTTGGTCTTCTAGAAAGAAGGAAAGAAAAAGAAAGAAAGAAAAAGAAAGAAAGAAAGAGAAAGAAGGAAGGAAAGGAAAGAAAGAGGGGGAGGGGGAGAGGAGAGAGGGAGAGAGTGAAGGAGAGAGGGTGGGGGGAGAGAGAGATCTGAGTTACGAATTAGAGCAGTTATGGTGGATTAAGAGTGAGCAGCATCAAGAAGATTTAGACAGGCTAACTTGAGGAGAAAGAATATGGAAGCAAAGGCCTGAATATTGCAAGTTTGAGTTTACTGGCATCAATGGGAGAACTTCAAGTTTTTCTTAATCCCAACCACTCCCAAAAGGAGATCTCTGTAATGAGATTTCAGGACACACAATTTAATTAACTCTCTTAGGGATAGAGTTGTATTAGGTAAAAATTTGGAGGTTAAAAGCTCTCTCTTGGCATCTCTGATTTATTTTTGGTTTTGTCCTGTTGTTTAGTTTTTTGAAACAGTCTCAGTCTGGCCCTGAATTCACAAGCCAAGGTTGTCCTTGAACTCCTGATCCCTCTGCCTCCTCCTCCAAGTGCTGGGTTTATAGGCACGCACCTCCATAACTGACTGTATTGGCAGTCTTCACTGCATTACTTTTGACTTTTTTTCTCTAGTTAGCCTGTCCCATGTTTCATTTTCTCCTCTGCATGTGGAAGAAATATCCACATCTACACATCATTCTTTTAAAAAAATATTATTATTATTATTATTATTATTATTAATTATTATTATTATTATTATTATTATTATTATTTGGTCTTTTAGAGACAGGGTCTCCCTGTAGCCCCAGCTGGCCTGGCACTCATGATGTAGACCAGGCTGGCCTTGACTCACAGAGATCTGCCTGCCTCTGCCTCCCAAGTGCTAGAATTAAAGCATGCACCACCACCCTTGGCTTTATTTATTATTTTTTATTTTATATGTATGTGTGTATTGCCTGCATGTATGGAAATGCACATGTGTTGTTCAATGTCTGTGGCAGTCAGAAAAAGTGTTGGATCCTCTGGAACTGGAGTTACAGATAGTTGTTAGCTGCCATGTGGGTGCTGGGAACTGAATCTGGGTCTTCTGCAAGAGCAGCCAGTGCTCTTAACTACTAAGCCATCTCTCCAGCCTCACCATTCTTTATTATAGTAGATTGTGAACAAAGGAAAAACTTGAATAGAGTCCAAAAGACTAAAGGTTTGAAATTACAAGTGTGTGTAAGAGTAAGACACATTCTGCTCTAAACTGTAATCTAGGCTTTCTCAACCTCAATCACATTGACATTTTTCTGTTGTTGAAGTTACCCTATACAATAGAGTGTTAGTAACATCTCTGGCCTTAACAAGATGCCAGTAGCACCTGCACATGCAAGTACATGTATACGCGCACACACACATACTCACCCATAATTATGATAATCAAAAATGCCTACAGGTATTTCTAAACATCCTCTGGGCATGGTTGGGAGAGAAAAATGTCTTGTGTTGGAGAACCACTGATTTTGTATTCGGGTTCAGCCTGGGTTATATAGAAAATCCTGCCTAAAAAGGGGATATATGACCAAAATACATTGTATATATGTATGAAATTATCAAAGAATAAACTTTTAAAATTTAAGACAGTGGAGTGGAAGGACAGATAAAAGTTCTTTTTTCTTTTTCCTGGTGTTGGGGATACAACCCAGGCCTGGGTTCATACTCTACCTCTCCACTTTATGCCAGGCCTTCTAGGTTTCTTTTAAAAAATTATTTATTCTTTTTTTTTTTTGGTCTTTTTTTGAGACAGGGTCTCCCTGTAGCCCCAGCTGTCCTGGAACTCGCTATGTAGACCAGGCTGGCCTTGAACTCACAGAGATCCACCTGCCTCTGCCTCCCGAGTGCTGGGATTAAAGGCGTGCGCCACCACGCTCGGCTAATATTTGTTCTTATTTTATGTGTATGAGTGTTTTTTGCCTTTATGTATTTAAGTGTACCCATGTCATGCAATGCCCATGGAGGCCAAAAGAGGGCATCAGATCCCCTGTAACTGGAGTTACAGACAGTTGTCAGGGCCCCACAGCAGGCAAGCACTCTATCACTGAGGTACATTCCCAACTGATCACTGTTTTTCTTCAGGTTTGGTTTTCTTTGCTGCCTGTCACTCATAGTCTATCAAGTAAAATCAATGGAGGATAGAACTCAAGTTATGAGCCCAAAGGGAAGGATGAAGGAGATCATCTACCTAGTCTTCAGTTTAGACCTTAAACTGGAAAGAATCATCCATTCTAGACTCCTTTTAGTTCAAATATACTCTAGCTCCTTTCCAAAAAATTTTTATCTACATTTCTTTTATGCTCAATTTATTCCAGTGCCATAAATTTTTATTTCTTCATTTTCTTCTGGGATATCTTTTTCTTTTGTGCAACCTCCTCTTCCAGCTTAGGAACAATTTGTTCCTTTTAAGTGAGGATCATTTCAGTGTGAAAGGGGAACTCATGTATGGGTAAATCTGACCATGTGTTCTGTAAGTTCTGTGGTGTGTGGGTGATTTGCTTACCTGGATATGCTCAATGACTAGAGAGTCTAAGTTCAGCATTGCTCTGCATTTTTAAGCATGTGCATAAAAAATTCAGCATTCTTTTTGGAACACCGACTCTGTGTCCAGCCCTACTGTTTGGCCTGGGCATACATACCAGCTCTACCATTATACTGCCAGAATGGCACACACTGCTTCTTTAAATTGACATCCTTTCAGTTATTTGATGGTGTTTTGGATATGCATACCATGATGGCTTGGGCAATTTCATGGGTGTTCTTAAAGTGAACATGGCTCTTGCTTCCTGTGCCTGCTTGAACATGTAGAGCCCAGCTTCTGCTTTTGATCCAGCCACCTCTGGCCACCATGCCTCCCTGCCAGAATGGACTCTTGTCCCTTGGAACCATAAGCTCAAATAAATTCTTCCTTCCATAAGTTGCTTTGGTCAGTGTTTCTATCATAGTAACAGAAAAGTGACTAATACAGTAATTGGTACCAGAGAGTGGGCTGTTGACTGAAGAACCAGACCATGTAGGGTTTTGGAAGAATGTGGAAGACTTTGGAAGCTTGGGCTAGAAAAGCAGTTGATTGCTGTAAGCAGTTTAAAAGGCCATTCTAGTAGGTGTCTGGAAGAAAGTAGTGCTGAGAACAATGTAGTTTCAGAGGGAAATAGGACTTAAGCAGCGCTTGGGAGATTTTGTCTGGAGTCTGCCCTCGACCAAAAAGCTTGCCTGAAGCTAAGTTGAAAAGCAATGGACTAATTTCTCTGGCAGAAGAAATTTCAAGACAGCATAATGTAGAAACGGTGGTGTGGCTATTAATGGTGAATATCATGCAGATCTATAATGAAAAATAGCAAATAGGGCAGAAAGAAACACAGTTTAGATTGAAAAAGAGCACTAGGAAGATAAATATTTGAGCCCTGGTATGTGTAGGAGAGGATCCCTTTGAGAAGGAGATTAAAGTGATTAAGGAGGGGCCTAGAGATTTGGACTTAAACAGTGGAGAGAGTGCCTCCAGGGCAAGACCACACCCAGCTAAGCCTCTAATTTGTGAAAGGAAAATGCTGCAAGGGCCACTGAAGAGAAATTTTTTTAAATGGATAAAGCAGGCTGAGGTCCGTCCCAAACTTACAGTCAAACTTGGCAGTGTCCTTCACCTGGTGCTGGCTTTAGAGGCCTGAAAAATGCAGCAGTGAAGGGGTCATCAGTTCTTCCTCTGCAGTTTCAGAAAGCTGCAGAGGCCAGGAAGCATGCTGCAGGAGTTCCCCTGCATAAAGAAGACCGTAATAGGCCATTTTGTGAAGCTGTGAAGGTGAAGCCTGGTTGGCAATGGAGACCCCAAGAAGATATTCATGATGCCAAAACTGTGAGGCATCTGCCAAGAAGACCTGCATACAGGGAGTGGTACCAGCCCAAGAGAGAGATGTATGTTGCATGCAGCAAAGCTGGAGAGAGCCATCTAAGCCTTTTGGAAGTAAGTTCCAGAATATAATTGTGGAGCTACTGGATTTGGTGTTTTCCCTGCTGGCTTTCGGTCTTGTTTTGGTCCAGTGTTTCTTCACTACACCTCCATTCCTCCCTTTTGGAATGGTATGTGTATTTGGTTCTACTGTATGTTGGGATTATGTAATTTGTCTTTTGAGTTTATAGGGGCTTACAGTTAAGATATTTCCCTGAAAATGTGCTTCTTCTGCCTCCATGAAACCATCCAATGTGGGGGCTTCAGCTACTCTGAGGAGAGAAATCATATTTTGTTTTTTGGAATCAGTTGGGATCTAAAGCCTGAAATAAATATTCATACTTAAAAAAATATTTCCCTGAGTCTCAGAACAGACTTTGGATTGGACTTTTTGAATAGTATTGAGACTGGTAATGACTATGGGGACTTTTAGGGTTGAACTAAAAGCATTTTGCATTTTATATGGTCATGAGCCTACAGGGGCCAGGGGGTGGAATATGGTGGCTTGAATAAAAATGTCCCTCATAGGCTCCAAGTATTTGGGCATTTTGTCCCCAGTTGGTGGAGCTGTTTTGGGAGGTCTTAGAAGGTGTGGCTATGCTGGAGGAAGCATGTAACTGGGGTCAGGACTAGAGAGTCGTTAAGCCTTGCTGGATTTCCATTCGCTCTCTTGCTTCCTGTGCCTGCTTGAAGATGTATAGCCTAGCTTCTGCTTTTGCTCCAGCCACCTCTTGCCATCATGCCTCCCTGCCAGAATGGACTCTTGTGCCTTGGAACCATAAGCTCAAATAAATTCTTCCTTCTATAAGTTGCTTTGGTTAGTGTTTCTATCACAGCAACAGAGAAGTGACTAATACAGAAGCTACTACAGAATTCCACAACTGGTCACACACAGAATGTGTCTGAGATATGTTGTGTCCCGAGGGGCACTTATTCCTCTGAGGGGAGGGGCCTGCTCCTGAGAATTGGCTGTGGAGAGTTAACTGCAAAGGCAGGAGTGTTGATGCCATCTTGGACAGAAGCAGGGACATGGAAAAAATGGCCCCAGTGTCTTGCCTATGTGGACACGAGAGGGGGCATTTACCAACCTGGGGCGAGAGTGTGGGCCCACAAGGCATTGGTGAAAGCTAATGGAGACTGTAGGTAGGGTGCAGGAGCAATCTGGAATGGCAGGCCGCTGAGCCACAGAGTAGAACTGGGTGCCAGGTGTAGGGCACTGGGTGTTTGCCTTTGTAAGTTACTCTATTTACCCTACCTTGGATATAAACTATGAAAAATTCAGATAAAGATGTGGCATTTGATTTGTCAAATAGCGCCAGGAGGAAGGGACCCTAAGAGAACTTGGGCAACATATGTCCAGTACCTAAGTGACACATCTACAGTGGAATCTCTACACCTAAATTTCACCAAACATAGCAGAACAAGGCATAGAGAGAATACTACTGCATCCCTCAACTCTCACCAGCGAAGCTTCCTCATGCAACAGAGTATGATACATGAAGTAGACCACAACTAGTCAAGGTGTAAAGAATAAGGGACTCCATAGTGCGTGTGCCTGGGTAGGACTCCTATATTAAAACCTACCCATTCATGGCTCAGGGACCATTGTAGACAAGAGAGTAGAAAGATTATAAGAGCCAGGGTCGGTGCATGAACATAAGGAAACAGTTTTTCAGGCCTCTGGGAACTTTCTCATATGAACTTGAAGCAATGTTGACAGCATGCACAAGACCCATGCAGACTCAATCACACAGAAACACATCATAGAACCAGGGAAATGGTCATGAGGCCCTATCTCTAGTCAAAGAACTATTGAAAACTGATTACTGCTAGGTGAGGGAGAGTTGATATTCTTTTTTAAAAAATATGTTATTTATTATAATTATTTTTTTAATTTTTCAAAATGTATTTTTATTGAATTTTTGTGGATTTCATATACTACATTTTTACATTAAGTTTTTTTGTTTTTTGTTTTAAAGTTTATTTTGTAAATTTTTTAAAAACTTTAATAACTACGTGATTAGAAGAAGCATTTCATTACAGATTTAACATATTCAGTAACACACTCCAGAGCAATAGTACATCTCTTTCACAAGTGGCTGTAAGTTTCTAGGTTCACAGTTGAATTAATACAGTCATACAATATTGAACTCAGTATAAACCCTGAAAGACATAAAATTAAATGAGTTTTTACCCTTTAAAGAAGATCTCCATTTCATTTTAAGATATGCCGTTTCCTACATTTTTTTTTGTCTTTTTGAGACTGGGTCTCCCTGTAGCCCCAACTGTCCTGGAACTCACTATGTACACCAGGCTGGCCTTGAACTCACAGAGATCCACCTGCCTCTGCCTCCCGAGTGCTGGGATTAAAGGTGTGCGCTACCACACCTGGCTCGTTTCCTACATTTTTAATGCTACTAACAGTTACATGTTTGCACATGTGTCTTTAATCTCTATGTATCTGATTATTGCTAGTCACAGTAGGTTACACTCGGATCCTTAGTACCTGAGTATGGATATAAAGTCATCAAGTACATCTCACTGGTAATGTTTATCACCTCTACTATTTAATATGAAGTAATTTTAAAAAATTAATAACTACATGCTTAGAAGAAGCATTTCATTACAGATTTAACATATTCAGTAACACACTCCAGAGCAAAGATACATCTCTCAAAAGTGGATACAAAATTTTTAGGGTTCACGGTTAAATTAATACAGTTATACAATATTGAACTCAGTATAAACCCAATAAGATATAAAATTTAATAAAGTTTTA
>NW_008352653.1:57301-59219 GCF_000622305.1 Nannospalax galili
GTGGGTGCAAGTTTCTAGGTTCACAGTTGAGTTAATACAGTTACACAATATTGAACTCAGTATAAGCCCTGTAAGGCATAAAATTGAATGAGTTTTTTAACCTTTAAAAAAGATCTCCATTTCATTTTAGAATATATTGTTCCTTGCAGAAAGACTCATTGTTTTTGCTACTAACACTGAGATGTTGGCACATGCATCTCTAATCTGTATGTATCTGATTATTACTAGTCATAATCGGTGGCACTTGGGTCCTTGGCGCCTGTGTATGTCTATAAAGTCATCAGGTAGATTTCAATGGTAATGTTTATCACCTCTACTAATTAACATGACATAAATTTCCATGCTTCCTCCTCAAATATAATACATTTTTAAAATTTGTTGATTTTTTTTTGTGTGTGTATCACACAGAAAATCCCAAACCATCTTATTCAACTATACACCCACTCCCCAGATGGCACCCTCCCATAGCCTCCCTCCCCCCACTAGAGCCCTTATACTCTGATAACCCTACTACTGTCTGCTGTATTGTCAGCACCCCAAGCAATTCCCCACTACTTGTCCATCTGGTGAATCTAGTCAGCCTATCTAGAGGTCTCTGTTTTAGGAAGGTCAGCTGTTCCTCATCTAGCATCAATAGTTGTCAATATTCCTTTAGATAAGATTGGGGTCTGGGGCTGGAGAGACACCTCAGCAGTCAAGAGCACTGGCTGCTCTTGCAGAAGACCTGGGTTCGAATCCCAGCACCCACATGGCAGCTAATAACTGTAACTCCAATTCCAGGAGATCCAACACCCTCTTCTGACCTCTGCAGGCATTGCTCGACATGGGTGCACTTACATATATGCAGGCAATACATGTACACACATAAAAAAATAAAAATAAAATATATTAAAAAAGCTGGGTGTGGTGGCACACGCCTTTAATCCCAGCACTCAGGAGGCAGAGGCAGGCAGATCTCTGTGAGTTCAAGGCCAGCCCGGTCTACATAGTGAGTTCCAGGAGAGCTGGGGCTACAGGGAGACCCTGTCTCAAAAAAGACACACACACACAAAAAAGATTGGGGTCTGCTGTTTATTTTCCCAGTCCTATGCTGGGAGTCCCTCTAGCCACCTTGGCCAACAACTCAAAAGAAGGTATCTCCTATCTGGCATTGTTGCTTGTTATGTAGCCTTTAGCTGTGCATATGGACTCTTAAAAAATTATACTGGCCCCTTGAATCTTTGGTTATACTTTCCTTTTGGGTATTTAAGGCCATACAGTTGGCCCAGATAAACCAATTTATTTTTACTCTTAGGGACGTTTGAGAATCTGTTCCTCAGGGGTCACATGGTCTTGGGAGGAGCCCCTGGCTCCTTTCTTTTACCAGTTCCACCTATGTGAAGATGTCAAAGGTCCTGCTCGACCATGGTTGGCTTCACTTGGAAGCATGGAAGAAATTATTCCTCTGTATGTACCCTCCTCTTTGTAGACTGGGCACTGGTTTAAGTCCATCTGGTGGGGTCTCCTCGGCCTCATTGATCAAGAGGACAGGTGACCCACCACCATTATAGGACATTTTGAGAGATGCTCATAGTCCCCTGGAACTAGTCGACCTAGGAGGGCAAGGAGCAAAACGTGTCCTTTATGTCCCTCTGACCAAATTAGTATAGACCTCAAAGTATGTCTGTTAAACACCCAAGACAGTTAGTTCCACCAGGCTGGTATTTTTAATTACTGTGTGTCATGTAGAAAAATCTTGGGCTAAGACCAGTTGTTCTCAGATAAACCTTACCTAGACATATATTTCTTGATCTGCTATGTATAATTTGTCAGTAGGTTATAGGAGTAATATAGTTCCCTCTGGTTTCCAAAACTAGCTACGCATTATTTATCTCTCGCATTGTCTAACCCCTCCATCAGGGTCTCCCCAATTAAGGTG
>NW_008352653.1:59305-60543 GCF_000622305.1 Nannospalax galili
TCCCTTATTAAGGCCTGTTACCTACTATTCTTCTCCTTCAGGTTATTTCTTTTCCTTTACCTCACTGTTTCCTTACCCTTGTCCTGGTTCCTGCAGTTATGTCTGTTTGCATACTTATTTATAAGAATTTGGTTCTAGGAGCCACATATGAGGGAGAACATATGTCGATTTTTTTTTCTGAGTCTGTGTTACTTCACTTAGTATAACAGTTTCTAGTTCCATCCATTTACCTGAAAATTTCATGATTTCATCTTTCTTTACTGCTGAGTAAAACTCCATCGTATATATGAACCACATTTTCATTATCCACTCATCAATTGAGGGACACCTAGGTTGCTTCCATCTCTTAGCTATTGTGAAAAAAGCAGCAACAAACATGGATGTACAAGTGTCTCTGCAATAGGATGAGTTCTTTGGGTATATGCCAAGGAGTGGTACAACTGAGTCAAATAACAGGTTCATTTGTAGTTTTTTTTCAGCTTTTTAAATAATACATTTATTCACTCTTTGAAATTTCATGCAATATATTTTCATCAAATTCATATACCCCTACCTCCTGTCATCTTGCTAGTGTCCAACTTCATGCCCCTTTTTAGTGTGTGCTTGTCTTTTTATTATTTGGTGTGTTCTCAAATTAGTTCAAAATATGCATGTGTGTCTGTGTGTCTGTGTCTATGTCTGTGTGTCTGTATGTGTATCTGTGTGTATCTGTCTATGTGTGTGCATATATATATATTTCCTTTACTCAGTAAATGGTTTGTAAAGATTATCACTAATTATATAGGCTTTCCTTTTATTCTGTTCTTCGAATAAATTAGTATTTAATTTTTTTTTCTGGTTGTCTAGATGTTTTGTCTTTTGGAGTTTGTGTGTTTGGTATACTAATTTAGAAACCACTTACCAACACCAATCATGAAGTATATTTTGAATTTTCTAACTCTCCTTTTTTTTTTACAATGAAAGTTACAGTTTTAACAATATACAAAATGTTACAGTAATTCAGATTTTTTGGCATAATGATTACAGATTTGATAAATACATTTTATATCTCATAATAGCGATGAAGATTATACAAAAGCTATTAAAACAATTATGAGAATAAATTCTATCGTCACCCAAGTATCTAAAGCCATTTTCCCTTGCGTTCCTCCAGAATGATTTGCTCTCATTCCCCACCTCAACCTGAGGAACCCCAAGAAGACACTTGTTTTTTTTTTTTTTTTTTTCATACAAAATAC
>NW_008352653.1:63000-63608 GCF_000622305.1 Nannospalax galili
GGGAGGGTTTCCCTGTGCTCTTTCTCTGACTGCTTGTCATTGGTATATAGAAAGGCTATAGACTTTTGTAGGTTAATTTTGTACCCTGCCACTTTACTGAATGTGTTAATAATTTCTATGAGTTTTCTGGTGGAATTTTTGGTTTCTCTTAGATATAATATATCATCTGCAAAAGGGATAATTTGATATCTTTTTTTCCAATTCTTACTCCTTTAATTTCGATTGCTTTTTTTGGCATATAGAAAAGCCACAGACTTTTGTAGGTTAATTTTGTACCCTGCCACTTTACTGAATGTGTTAATAATTTCTATGAGTTTTCTGGTGGAATTTTTGGTTTCTCTTAGATATAATATATCATCTGCAAAAGGGATAATTTGATATCTTTTTTTCCAATTCTTACTCCTTTAATTTCCTCCTCTTGTCTTATTGTTCTTGCAAGAGTTTCAAGCACTGTGTTAAAGAGGAGTGGAGATAGCCTTGTCTGGTTCCTGATTTCCATGGGAATGCTTCCAGTTTTTCTCCATTGAGAATGATGTTGGCTGTGGATTTGGTATATATGGCTTTAATTATGTTGAGGTATGTTCCCTCCAGTCCAATTTCCTCTAGGA
>NW_008352653.1:64060-65454 GCF_000622305.1 Nannospalax galili
CAGTCGGGAGGTTTTGTGTTACCGTTTCAATTTCTTTTGTGTTATAGGTCTGTTTAAGCTGTTAATCACTTCTTGGTTTAATTTTGGTGGTTCCCATGCATTTAGATATCCATCCATTTCTTTTAGGTTTTCAAATTTAGTAGCATATAGGGTTTTAAAGTATTCCCTTATAATGTTCTGTATCTTTTTGTTGTCTGTTTTGATGTTTCCCCTTTCCTTTCTGATTTTGTTGATTTGGAGGTGCTCTTTCTTTCTTTCTTTCTTTTGGTTAACTGGGCTAGTGGTCTGTCAATCTTGTTTATCTTTTCAAAGAACCAGCTCTTGGATTCGTTGATTCTTTGTATTGTGTTGCTTGTTTCTATTTCATTAATTTCTGCCCTGATTTCTGTTATTTCTTCTTGTCAGCTGGGTTTGGGTTTCATTTGTTGTTGCATTTCAAGTGTCTTGAGTTGCAATGTTAAGTCATTTATTTGTGTTCTTTCCGATTTTCTGATGTAGGCACTTAGAGCTATAAACTTCCCTCTAAGGACCACTTTCAGAATGTCCCAGAGGTTTTTTTGTGTTGTATTGTCCTTTTCATTTAGTTCCAGGAATACTTTTATTTCTTTCTTAATTTTTCTTTTGACCCATTCATCATTCAGGAGTGTGTTGTTTAATCTTCATGTGTTCATGTGCTGATTAGGGCTTCTTCTGGTGTTGATTTTAAGCTTTATTGCATTGTGGTCTGATAGAATGCATGGAATTATTTCAATCTTTTTGTATTTGTTGAGGTTTGTTTTGTGCCCCAAACACAAAACATGGTCGATTCTGGAGAAGTTTCCATGGGGTGCTGAGTAGAAAGTATGTCCTTTGGTGCTTGGGTGGAATGCTCGGTAAATGTCTGTTAAGTCAATTTCATATATGGTATTAATTCAGATGTCTCTCTGTTAACTCTCTGCCCTGTTGACGGGGTATTGCAGTCCCCTATGATTAATGAGTTGGGATTAATCTGGGTCTTAAAGTCCTGTAGTATTGTTTTTACAAAGTTGGGTGCCCCAGAGTTTGGTGAATATATGTTCATGATTGTAATATCTTCTTGATTGATTGTTCCTTTGATCAAAATGAAATAGCCCTCTTTGTCTTTTCTGGTTAGTTTCAGTTTAAAGTCTATTTTGTCAGATATTAGGATTGCTACACCTCCTTTTTTCTTAGTGCGATTTGCTTGGTATATTTTTTTTCCATCCTTTCACTTTGAGATAGTGTCTGTCCTTGAAAGTGAGATGAGTTTCTTGCAGACAACAATAAGATGGGTTTTGTTTCTTAACCCATTGACCTAGTCTGTGTCTTTTGACTAGGGAGTTCAGTCCATTAATACTTAAAGAGAAAGGATGGAAAAAAATATACCAAGCAAATGG
>NW_008352653.1:66144-75677 GCF_000622305.1 Nannospalax galili
TCAGTTCTTTGATTTCTTTGTGTGTTCTTTAAATTCACTGAATTCTTTTATCATGTTTATAATTGTTCTTTTGAGTTCCATGTCCTTGCCTTCAGGAGTTCCCACAGAGGCCCAAGTCAGATGAAGATCAGATGGTCTCAGGCTTTTTCCTATGGTCTGGATCCCTCCAGGAAAGATTTTGGCCTCAGGAACTTGGGGGTTGGACTGGCCTGGGAGCCAGGCCCAGAAAAGATGCTGGTCTAGGGCAGCTGGTGGCCGTGACACCCAGAGATGCAAAGGGAGATGGGGGCATGAAGAGGCCCCAAGAGCTCCTGGGGACTGTGCTGAAGAACTGGGTTGGTCTGGATGCAAAGGATCAGGAAGAGGATTCCTATGGTCTGGATCCCTCCAGGAAAGATTTTGGCCTCAGGAACTTGGGGGTTGGACTGGCCTGGGAGCCAGGCCCAGAAAAGATGCTGGTCTAGGGCAGCTGGTGGCCGTGACACCCAGAGATGCAAAGGGAGATGGGGGCATGAAGAGGCCCCAAGAGCTCCTGGGGACTGTGCTGAAGAACTGGGTTGGTCTGGATGCAAAGGATCAGGAAGAGGAAAGGTCAGCCTCAGCATCCCTGAAAGAGGTTGGTGGGTTGTTGCAGCCCAGGGAAGCAGAGGCAAGTGAGGCAGGGACTAGGCCCTGAGGGGCTCCCGGGAGAGAGGCTGGCGGGTTGTGCAGACCAGGGAAGCAGAGGGAGGTGAGGGTGGGGCCAGGCCCAGAGGGCTCCTGGGCACCCCAGAAGGAACTGGGTTGATCTGGATGCAAAGGATCAGGAAGCAGTGGTGGTTCCCCTGGTATCTGAGGTGCCAAGACAAGAAATGGGGCAGGACCTAGGCTAGGAGGAGAGACTGTTATTTATTATTTTTATTTTATGTGTATGTGTGTATTTCCTGCATGTAGGTAAGTGCACCCGTGTTTGTGCAATGCCCCCAAATGTCCTTCAGTATGGGCCCAGCCACTAGAGTCTGGTTAACCTAACAAGAGTCCAGTGCTTGAAAGAGATTGTCTCTCCTCATTCCACCAGCCATGTTACTTGGGTTCAGTTGGTGTTTCTTATCCACTTCCCCATGTCTATGCTGGAATTTTGTGTGGCTTGAGTTTGTATGAGACTTATGCATTTTCTTGCCATTGCTGTGAATTCATTACTGACCAGTTGTCTGGAAAATTCTATTTCCTTGTGGTCATCCACTACTTCTGGCTCTTACAATCTTTCTTCACCCTGTTGCACAAGGATTCCCTGAGCCTTCAGAGGCAAAAGTTTAATATAGGGGTCCTATTTGGGGATAAGTACTCTGCAACCTCTTGTTCTCAACACATTGACCAGTTATGGATTTCTATGTTAATCACCATCTGCTGAATAAGGAAACTTTTTGCTAAGAGTTGAGCTAAACATTAATGTATTGGTATAACAATAAATTGTTAGGAGTCAGTTAATTATCTATTTAGTAGAAAACTAGTATTGGATGCTCTTTTATGCCCTGTGACCTGTCTAGTCTCAAGTTCCTAGGCCTGACACTATGTAAAGTATGGGCTCCATCCTATGAAGAAGCAGAGAGTGGTTGGTTACTCCCATAATGTTTGTGCCACTATTTCACTAGTGGGTATATCTTGCAAGGCCAGTTGTAGTTCACAGGATTCACAGTTGAGTAAAGTTGATAATTTTTTCTGTTTCCTTCTGGCAGCATGTATACTACCTTCCAACACTATGAAAGCTAGCCACTAGAGATGAGGCTCTGAAGTCAGCACCACCTTGATTTCTCCTTGTTTGTTCTACCACTCATGTATGTAGTGCCTTCAGCAATAGAGTTTTACTGTCAAATTCTGGTAGGTAACCAAGAGGAGGGGCAATGACCAGTATTGTTTGAGGGTCTATGGAACCTCTGGCCAACAACTTCTAGAGAGGGGATCATTCTTAGCATTGAAGTTTTATTTTGCTACCCTATGATGTCTAGAAGGGGCAGTGTCCCCTGTTATTTGGTAACTCCTTTTAATCTCTTTATAATGTATATGTATATACTTTAAGAAGCTTTGCTGGGTGTGGTGGCACATGCCTTTAATCTTAGCACTTGGGATGCAGGGGCAGGCAGATCTCTGTGAGTTCAAGGCTAGCCTGGTCTACAAAGTGAGTTCCAGGCCAGCTGAGGCTACAGGGAGACCTTGTCTCAAAAATATTTTTTTAAAAAAGAAGTTTCTATAGTGGTAGGTTTCCATATGGCTTTTTCTAAAGGCTTTTAGTGTTACTTATCCCTTCCCATACTCCTTCCTCTGCCCTGCCCTACCATTCCCCACCCCATTTTTGTTTTTTTGACACAGGGGTTTATGTAACCCAGGCTGCTCTCACATTTGCTATGTAACCAAAAAATGACCTTGAATTCCTGATCCTCCTGCTTCTGTCTCCCATGTGCTGATATTGCATGTGTTTACCAATATGAGTGGCTCTCTTAAGAAAAGTGTGTGTGTGTGTGTGTGTGTGTGTGTGTGTGTGTTGTGTATGTTTGTGTTTGTGCACATGTCCACATGCATATGTGGAAACCAGAGGAAACCTTGGGCACTGTTTACCTTTTTTATTTGAGATATGGTCACTCACTTGCCAAGTAGTCTAGGTTTACTGACCAGTGAACCTCAGGAATCCAACCGTCTCCACCTCTACCTCCCCAGCACTGTGTGTGTCACCATGCCCAGATTTTTTTTAATGTGGGTTGTAGGGATTGAACTTAGGTTGGACTGAGCTATCTCCCCAGACCCCTTCTTGGAAAAAATATATTGAGTGTGTGTGTGTTCACATGTTTTTAGGCATACAAGTTTGTGTTGGCACCCTGCACATGTTCCCACATTTGAAGGCTGAGGTTGACATTCTGGGGCCTTCCTTAATCTTTCTCCTCTATATATTGAGGAGTCTCTCAGTTGTATCCAGATCTCAGTGACTGGGCTAATCTAGCTTGTTCTGGGGATCTCCTGTCTCTACCTTCTGAGTACTGGAATTACAGGCAGGCTGCCATGTCCACCCAGCATTTATGTGTTCTGGAAATTTTAAATCCTGTGCTCACATTTGTGAGGCATGCACTTTATCTACTTAGCCATCTGCCCAGTCCCTAAGAAAATTTTTTATTAAAGTATTACATACACATAAAAATGAACAATTTTTTCTTTTGAGATGGTGTTTTGCTACATAGCCCAGGCAGGTCCCTCAACCTCACTATGTAGTTCAGGCTAACCTGGAACTTGTGAACTTCCTATTAGAAGTCTCTTGAGTGCTAGGACTATAGGTATGAGACATCATGCTTGGTCTTTTCATTCTCTCTCTCTCTCTCTCTCTCTCTCTCTCTCTCTTTCTCTTTTGAGAAAAAAAAACTGAAAAAAGAAAACATTTTCTCTCAATAAGTTAGTCCAGAAAATGCCTGAGAAAGCACATTATCAGTTGGTTAGGGCAATAAGAGCCTCTACCACGTTGCCCATTTGTTCATGCAAGTTCCTTTCTGCTGCTGCTCAAGGGATCTCCATCTCTGTCATTATCAACTCCAGATCTTCCTTCTTGATTGTGGCCTTTTCCGGTTTCTTCTCCCGCTCCTGTTTGGCCTTTTGCTCCCTGGACCGTCTGTCTCCAATGACGGACATAGCTGTCTCCAGATTGGAGCTCTGGGTGGACCTTTTTCTCCTATGCATAGTCAGTGACCCATTCCAGATCAGCCGCACCACTGTCATGCTTCGTGGTTCCTCTGGAGGCCGATCCAGGCTGCTGGTCTCCGTCTCCAACTCCAGCTCCATGTCTCCCTCCGTCACCATTTCGATATCGCTGTGCCACCGCTTGGAAGCCTTTTTTCATTCTCTTTTTAAAAATTACCTTTTTATTGGGGCTGGAGAGATGACTCAACGGTTAAGCACACTGGCTACTCTTGCAGAGGACCCAGGTTTGATTCCCAGCACCTACATGGCAGCTAACAACCGTCCTTAACTCTAGTTCCAGGGGACCTGATGCCCTCTTTTGACCTCCTCGGGCAATGCAGGACACGGGTCAACTTATACACATGCAGGCAATAAACTCATATACAGAAAACAAAATTAATAAATAAAACATTAAAAAATTACCTGTTTAATAAATTTTGTGTTCATGTGTCAGGGTGTACCGACATGAAGGTCAGAAGACAATTTGTGGGAGTCAGTTCCCTTTTTCAACCATAGGGGTCATAGGACTCAACTCAGGTTGTCAGGCTTGATGGCTGGCACCTTTACCTGATGAATCATCTTGCAGGCACCCTTCTCACGCCCTTTTAGCAGTGATTTTTGGTTTAAAAAAAAGTCCTTCATCGGAATAGAATCCAGTTCATCAGTTTTCTTTTCTTTCCTTGTTTTTTCCTTCCTTTCCTTCCTTGCATTTTTTGTCTATTTTGAAAATCTTTGCCTACCTCTAGATATTTTTTTTCTCTCTTTCCAGCACTTAGCAGGTTCTTTGCCCTTTGGGAGGTATGTGGCCAAGCTAAAAACAAATTAGCTTATAAGATATTGGAATTTCTCTTTTCTGAAAACATTAAGGAGAATTGGGGTTGAAGGAGAATGTGGCATCCATAAGATTAAAAAGAAATGTCCCTTGGCCTGTAGAGTGAAGAAAGAAGTCAACTGAGATGAGTCTTGCTTTGCATAGCCTCCTGGTAAGAGCCTAGAGAGGAATCCTGCTGAATGCATCTGAGAGACAGGAAGGCAAGTCTTGGGGTTACAAATGTTACAAGAGAGTTCTGCGAACCAGTATGGCACAGAATCCACAGAAAGCTTTCCAGGCTAAAGATACCAAGTGAACGGTGTCTCTCAATGATAACGTGGGGACAAATGATCATTTCAACATCTTCCCAAGGTTTGCCATGGAACAAGACTCAAGAACAGATTAGGAGAGTCTGAAGAATAGAACTGAGCTTGACCTTCACCTCATATCCCTGCAAAAGTATCTATAACTACTTTGCGGTTTTTTTTGCAGGTGAAGTTATGCTCATTTCTTTCTTTTTTTTAAATTTTTACAAAAACTTTGAGAATTTCATACATGCATATAAGGTGTTTTGATTAAATTCACGCACACTTCCTCCCCTCCATTTCCCCCTCTGAAGCGGTAACCCTAAAATCTTTTAAGGATTAGATACAAGCTCCCAAATACTTTTGAACATTTTTGGCCTTTGGAACAGAGTATGTTGCTAACAAGCCCAAGGACATTTTGACTTTTAACTGTTAATTTTTTTTTCTTGAAACAAGCTGGCCTCAACTCACAGCTATCCTCCTGCATCAACATCCTGAGTTTTGGGATAAAAGGCCGACACCAGTACCACCAGATGTATTTATTTTATGTGGAAGTTCCTGAGGTTTCAGACTGAGTTAGCAAGGGGAATATTAGAAAGTAATTAAGGATATAGACACAAAAGGATGGAAACTACTTGATATGAACTGTAGGTGATATATAATCTTCTTAATAAATTCCAGTTTTAGCTAGCATAGCTTCCTGAGTGATACAGGATTAAAATAATAACATGATTTAAAATGGAAGGGTTTTTTCCCCTTTTTTCCTTGAATTATATTCCTTTTCTTGATCCTCTTAAGAGCTCATCAAACTTTTCTTCCTATATTTTTCCTTTTCATTAAAAGGAAATGAACTTTCTTCACTTGCAAAAAATGCTCCTAATTTCTACAATGAAAAGCCTCCTGAGTGTGGACCATCATATCCATTTCCAGTATTTTCTTCTAACTTTTTCAAATTGTCAAGACCTTCCAGCTAAACACTACCTGTAGCATATGTTGAACAAGTTAGGGTTTTTGATTCATTGTAGCAATTGTGATTCTTCTGCTTCAGACTCCTGGTGCTAGGATTATAGTTATGTGCTGCCTCACTCAGTTAGGTAGTGCTTTTCAATAAAATAATGAAGGATTCTCATGCCTATAATCCCAACACTCATGGAGGCAAGACAAGAGGATCACATGGGAGCTAACAACCATATCTAACTCCAGTTCCAGGGGATCTGGGCTACATAGAGAATTCTAGGCCAGCTTGAGCTACAGAGGAAAACCATGTCTCAAGAAACCAAAACCAACCAACCAACCAAACAAACAAATAAATAGTAAGAACTAAGCCAATCAGATGACACTATTCAGAAGGCAGAGGCAGGAAAATCACAATTTCAAGGCCTGCCTGAGCTATTGGGTGAATTCAAGACCAGCTTGGACAATTTAACAAAACCCTATTTCAAAATAAAATGTAAAAAGAGAAGATCTGGGCTATATAGCCCAGTGATACAGTGCTTTCCTGGCATGTATGAAGCCCTGAGTCCAATACCCAGCACTGTAAGAAGATGAAAGAATAGCTTTAGGTAGATATAAATCAAGTATAAGGAAAATCTTAGTGACTGCAAACAGTATATAGGAAATGGTCGGTATTCATAGGAGATAAAGAATGAATAAAATCATTAACTAATCAAAGACCGGTTGTAAGGAACTGAGAGGTATTCTTTTTTTTTACCATTTTATTATCACATATTAACTATACCAAATAATGGGTTTCATTGTGACATTTTCATACAGGCATATAAGGAACTTTGATCATATTTACCACCCATTACTCTCTATCCCCTTCCTCATTAATCCCTTCCTCTTCCCTAATAGTTTCTCCTGTTTCCAGTTTTTCTTATTCACTATAATATCGGTTTGTTGCATATATCCTTTATTATGTTCAGGAATGATCATAATTCTATACTTAATTTCTTCATGATTTGTATCATGAAAGGATGCTGAATTTTGTAAGATTTTTAGAGGACATTTATTGAGATGATTAAAATTTTTGTCCTTGATTCTTTTTGTGTGCTATATTACATTAATTGATTTCCATGTGTTGAACCATTCTTATGTCCCTGGAATGATATTTTTAATGTATTGTTTAATTTGGTTTGCAAATGTTTTATTAAGTATTTTTTGCATCTGTGTTCATCAAGGCAACTTGGTTGATAGCCTTCTTTTTTATGATTATGTTCTTTTAAAAATATTTTATTAAATTTTTGTGTATTTCATACAGAACATCTTTTTAAAATATTTTTTATTTTTTTTAATTTTATGTGTATGCGTGTACTGCCTGCATGTATGTAAGTGCACCCGTGCAGTGCAATGCCTGCGGAGGATAGAAGAGGCCATTGGATCTCTTGGAATTGGAGTTATGGACAGTTGTTAGCTGCCATGTGGGTGCTGGGATTTGAACTCGGGTCTTCTGCTAGAACAGCCAGTATTCTTAACCACTGAGTCATCTCACCAGCCCCATATACAGAACATCTTAATCATCTTTACACCCCGTTCCCCACTGGCTCCCTCCCAGAAGCAAGTGGATCTCTGTGAGATTGAGGCTAGCCTGGTCTACATAGTGAGTTCCAGGCCTGTTGGGGCCACAGGGAAATTCTGTGTCGAAAAGAAAGAAAGAACGAAAGAAAGAAAGAAAGAAAGAAAGAAAGAAAGACAAAGAAAAAAGGTGAGTGACTTGGATGGAGAAATGAACTGGTAGTACCAGAATGGGCAGAAACATTATCAAGGAGAGGAGGCTGGTGCAGCTTAAATGCACGTAAGCAGTATATTGGAAATCTGGCAGTAAGATTAACAAACCTATCTAGTTCCAGGACAGATTCCAGGAATGGTTTCCAAGGAGAAGGGGACATATGACTGAAAGGACCTGGGCCCCAAGTTCAATGCACAGGGTAGATTATAAGGATGACAAGCAAGGAAATCATTCATTCAAGCTATGGAACTAGAAGAGGAACAAAGTTTTTGGCACCATTTTGAGAAAGGAGTAATGCAGAAACAGCTAGCCAGGCAGAGTGTGAGATTTTAGCTAATGTATGAAAATCCTGTGAATGGGATCTATATTCGAGTGTGGACTTTACAGCGCAGCTGTAAATATGGGGAGGCCACTCTTCTGTAAATAAACCACTACTCTGCTCTGTTAAAAAAATAAATGACAAAAAATAAATTAATTAAAATCCTGACTTGTTATGCTTATGAATGTAGTATAAGCTCATTATAAGAATATTAAAACAGGGCTTAGCAGGTAAAGATGCTTGCTATCGAAGCCTGCCAACCTGAGTTCAATCCTCAAACCCATGAAAAGGTAGAATGAGAACTGACTCCACGAAGTTGTCCTCTGGCCTCCACATGCACACTATGGTACATGCACATTCACACTGTGTGTATGCACACACAGTAATAATAAATGAAATTTAAATTTAAAAGAAAATTAAAATGTTAAAAAAATACTGTAGAAAGGGAGGCAAAAGCAGGAAGATCTCTGTGAAATCAAGGCCAGCCTGGTCTACATAGGGAGTTCTAGGGCAGCTGGGGCTAGAGGGTGACCCTGTCTCAAGGAAAAAAAAAACTCTTGAAAACTAAACTCTTAAATGGACAGCCATTTTTAAGAGTGAAAGAGTAGACTAGAGGATATCTCAGTGGTTAATAGCACCTACTGCTCTTGCAAAGGACCCAAGTTCAGTTCTTATCACCCATACCACGTGGCTCACAGTTACCTGCAACTCTAGCTCCTAGGGATGAGATGCCCTCTTCTGGACTCTGAGGGAACATGCATGTACATGCACATACCCACACACAGACATATACATAAACATTTTTTAAAGAGTGAAATAGTATAACAGATATTCCTTGAATGTTTTCCTGATTACCAGCACATGTCACTATAAAGAGACTTTATTCAATAATTTCTTGACTATCACATAGCTTTTAGAAAAATATTAATTTTACCTCATATGCTGCTTTGCACTTTGTGTTTATCATTTATTATCTCTTGAGTATCACTCCATGTTAGTATTTATAAAGTTTATTTAAAGTTTACTTCATTCTTTTGATGAGCCACATAGCATATATATAAAATTTACTTAAACAGATCTAACAACAAAGTTTTCTTCTGGGTTTGTTTTGTTTCACCATATCAAAGTTGTAGTGACTGTCTTTTAAACATATCTATATACAGATACTGTCAGAAACTCGGTGCTTTTAAATATTTTAAGAAGTAATGGGCTCTGCTGGAGAGATGGTAAGTGGTTAAGAACACTGGTTGTTCTTGCAGAAGACCCAGGTTTGAATCCCAGCACTCACATGGCAGTTAACAACTGTCTGTAACTCCAGTTCCAGGGGATCCAACAGCCTTTTCTGTCTTCCTCAGACATTGCATGACAGGGGTGCACTTATCTACATGCAGGCAATACATGCATACAAAATACAACTTCAAATGGATCAAAGACCTCAATAAAAACACATTTTAAAATTCAAAAAAATTAAAAATAATAAATTTTTTTTTAAAAAAATGATTTATTTAATAACAACATACTTAGAAGAAGCATATCATTACAACACAATTGACATATTCAATAACGTTTTCCTGAGGTAGGATGCATCTCTTTCAAATTTGGCTGTAAATTTTTAGGTTTACAGTTGAATTATTACAGTTATACAATATTGTACTCAGTATAAACCCTATAAGA
>NW_008352653.1:76824-80737 GCF_000622305.1 Nannospalax galili
GTTTGATATAGTGTTCTATTCAGAGATAAGTGCTCTGCAGCCTCTTGTTCCTGCACACTGGCCAGCCATGAATCTCTGTGTTAATCACCATCTGCTACATAAGGAAGCTTCTCTAGTGAGAGCTGAAAGACGCATTAATTTATGGGTAAAACAAGTTATTATGAGTCAATTTAATACTATGACTATTTAGTAGCAAACTAGTATTAGGTTCTCCCCTATGCCCTGTGACCTGTCTAGTCTCGTTACTAGACCTGATTTCAATGTCGGAAATGGGCTCCAGCCTATAAAGTAGACGTTAAGTCCTATTAAAGAGTGGTTTATGTAGCTGGAGAGATGACTCAGCAGTTAAGAGCACTGGCTCCTCTTGCAGAGTACCTGGGTTTGATTCCCAGCATCCACATGACAGCTAATAACCGTCTGTACCTCCAGCTCCAGGGACTCTGACGCCTTCTGACCTTCGTGGGCATTCATGTAAGCAATACACTCATACATTAAAATTAAAAATAATAAAATATTTTTTTAAAAATGGGTCTGGCCGAGCATGGTGGTGCATGCCTTTAATCCCAGCACTTGGGAGGCAGAGGCAGGCAGATCTCTGTGAGTTCAAGGCCAGCCTGGTCTACATAGTGAATTCCAGGACAGCTGGGGCTACAGGGAGACCATGTCTCAAAAAGACTAAAAAAAAGGGGGTGTGTGTCTAGAGAGATGGCTCAGCAGTTAAGAATACTGACTGCTCTTACTGAAGAGCTGGGTTTGAATCCCTCCCAACACCCACATGGCAGCTCACAACTGTCTGTAACTCCAGTTCCAGGGCATCAGACAGCCTCTTCTGTCCTCCGTAGGCATTGCACAACACAGGTGCACTTACCTATATGTAAGCATAACACTCATACACATAAAATAAAAATAATAAATAAAATTAAAAAAAATAGTTTAAAAAGAAGTAATGGGCTCTGACAAGATGGCTCAGCAGGGAACAATGCTTGCTGCCAAGCCTGATGACCTAAGTTTAACCCCTGGAACCCACATGGTGGAAGGGAACTGATTCCCACAAATTGTACTGTAAAATTCAGATGTGCAGGTGCACAGACATACACATGTGCAATAAATAAATGCAATAAAAATTGTAAAAAAAAAAAAAAGAAAAGAAAAAGAAAATTCTGTGAATGAGCCAGGTGTGATGTCATTAGATCAAGACAAGCCTCGGTATAGCTATACCCTGTCTCAAAATTTAAATAAAGTGGGGCTGGAGAGATGGCTCAGAGGTTAAGAGCACTGGCTGCTCTTTCAGAGGACTCCGGTTCCATTCCCAGCACCCACATGGTGGCTAACAACCGTTTGTAACTCCAGTTCCAGGAGATCTGATGCCCTCTTCTGACCTCCACAGGCATTGCACGACAGGCACACTTACATACATGCGGGCAATACATACATACATATAAATGAGTAAATAAAAATTTAAAAAGAAATGAGCAAAATAGTAAAAAAAATTAATAAAGTATTTGAGCCACATGTAATAGTATACATACTTGGGTAGTAGAGGCAAGAAGATTAAGAGTTCCAGGCCAGTCTCCAATACACAGGAAGTTCAGTGCCAAGCTTGGGTGACATAGGGAGACTTTGTCTCAAAAACAACAAATAAATAAAAACAAAAAGGACTGGTGTGGAGACCCATGCCTGTAATCCCAGAACTCAAGAAGCTGAGGTAAAGCCGGGCATGGTGGCACATGCCTTTAATCCCAGCATTTGGGAGGCAGATGCAGGCAGATCTCTGTGAGTTCAAGGCCAGCCTGGTCTACATAGTGAGTTCCAGGACAGATGGGGCTACAGGGAGACCCTGTCTCAAAAAGATCAAAAATCAATCTTAAAAAAGCAAAGGAGGATTGGCAGTTTGAGGCAGCTTGGGCTACATAAGGAAACCCTATCTAAACAAAGTGGAGCAGGATGGGGGATGTAGCTCAGTTGTGAGAGTGCTTGCTTAGCATACAAGAAGCTTTGAGTTTGCTCCTCAAGTTTTGTACTACACAAAACCGTGAACAGTGATGTACAACTGTAATCAAAGTGGAGGCAGAAGTCTCAGAATTCAAGGTCACAGCTACCTATAAAGTTTGAGTTCAACTTGGGTTGGTTATTTTTATTTTATGTGTATGAGTGTTTTGCCTTTATGTAAGTACACCCATGTCATGAAATGCCAATGAAGGCCAGAAGAGAGCGTCAGATCCACTGGAACTGGAGTTACAGACAGTTGTTAGCCGTGAGGTATGTGCTGGGAACCGAATCTGGGTCATCTTTCCAGTCCCTCTGGGTTCCTTTTAAAACTATGTACTTACTTCATCATTTAATTGACAAAATAATGTGTTCTAGACAAGTACTCTATTGTTGAGCTACATCTTCATTCTTGTGAATATTTTTTGTGCACAATATGTTTTGAAATGTGTATACATTGCTGGTCCTAATGGCCCAGGCCTGTAATCCCAGCTTGTTGAGAGGCTGACACAGGAGGATTGAAAGTTCAGTGCCTGCCTGGACTACAAGACAAGCCTGAGTAAATAAGTGAGACTCTGTCTCAAAATAAAAAGTAAAAAAGAAAGTCCAGGTTAAAGGTCAGTGGTACAGCACTTGCTTAGAACGCATGAGGCCCCTAAACTCAATCCTTAGTACCAAAAAAATACATACATTTTAGAGTGGCTTAATGAGAGCAATTAATATGTATATTATCTCACATATTATTTTTGTGTGGAGAATATTTAATATCTGTACTTTTAACAACCATAAGGAATATTGCTATTAATTATAGTCTCATTCTTGCTATAAAATCACTCTCTCAAACATATTTTTCCTAACTAAAATGTTGGGTTTTAATAAATTTAAAAAATGATCAAACTGAGAACCTCCATTGGTGTAGCAGTTCTGATCTCAGCAGACTGCCAGAGAGTGCTGAGTTCTGGCCTTCCTCTTGCATAGGGGCTGAGAACACAGGGGACTGCCTGAGAGCACCTGGATCCTGCCTCCCTGTGGTGGTAAGCTTCCCCAAATTGGGCCATACCCATCCCCCTGCCTGGGATTTTGTGAGGCTCCTCCCAAGGCTCCAGGGCAGATCTGGCTTTGCTAGGCTAAGGCTGAGATCCTAGCAGACAGCCTGAGAGGGTGGATTCCAACCTCCATCAGTGTAGCGGCTGTGATCTCAGCAGACGGCCAGAGAGTGCTGGGTTCTGGCCTTTCTCTGGCATAGGGGCTGAGAACACAGCAGACCAACTGAGAGTCCCTTAGGCAATTTCCCAAATTTTCTCTGAGTTCCTGCTAATAGGGGTCCAAACCTTAGAAGGAAGCCTGAGTGTACCTGACTGGAACCTGAATTGGGCTTCTGTGGGTACTCCTGAATAGCTGATCTGAAGCCAGAAACAAACTTAAATTCAACAAAGGAGGCCTTGAGTATCACACCAGAATCACATGCCAAAGTCACAAAAAAAATAATAACATGAAAAACCCAAATAAAATGTCCCCATCAAGCACCAACAGTCCTATAGAAGAGTTCTATAATTAGAACACCCTGGAGATAACCTAGGACACAGAATTCAAAAGAACAACTATAAACATGATCAAAGAATTCAATTTAAAGAAAACATGAACAAAAAAATCAAAGAACTAAAAGAAAATAGGGACAAACTTCTGAATGAATTCACAAAAGAGATAGAAACATTGAGGAAAACTCAGGTAGAAATGAAGATAGAAGTGAAAAACTCAATAAGCCAAGTTGAAACAACAAGGGAAAGCCTCACCACTAGAATGAATGAAATGGAAAACAGAATATCAACACTGGAGGATAAAGTTGAAGAATTGGACCACTCAAGCAAAGATTATAGAAAAATTTAAAAAACACAGGAATGGAATATGCAGAAAATGTGTGTGTGAC
>NW_008352653.1:80840-83384 GCF_000622305.1 Nannospalax galili
TAACACTGCAACTCACCATGCAAATACAGGAAGCACATAGAACACCTAATAGGATTAGAAAGGAAACTCCCAACGACATATCATAGTAAAAACACTAAATGTACAGAACAAAGAGAGAATACTGAAAGCATCAAGAGAACAACAAGTCATATACAAAGGAAAGCCCATCAGAATTACAGCTGACTTATCAATGCAAACTATGAAAGCCAGAAGAGCCTTGACTAAGGCATTTCCAGTTCCACATGACAATAGATGCAAGCCCAGGATACTTTACCCAGGAAAAATGTCTATTATAGTTGAGGCGGAAAGAAAAATCTTCCATGACATGAATAGCCTGAAGGAACACATGTCCACAAAACCAGCCCTTCAAAGAATACATGAAGCAATACAGAGAGCAGAGAGAGAAACAACTATACCCCAGGGGCAACAAAAGAAAATAAATAAAAGTATAATTGAGGAAACACAAAATTAGACAGAGAACACAAACAGCAATCAAAATGATGGCAACCAATACACATCTTTCAATAATAACCTTAAATATCAATGGACCAAACTCCCCAGCCAAAAGACACAAGTTTAGCAAACGGATTAAGAAACAAAATCCATCTCTTTGCTGTCTGCAAGAAACCCATCTCACCCTAAGGACAGGCACTATCTTAAGGAAAAAGGATGGAAAAGAATATTCCAAGCAAATGGCACTAAGAAACAAGTAGGGGTTGCAATTCTAATATCTGACAAAATAGACTTCAAAGTAAAACTAATCAGAAGAGATAAGGAGGGTCATTTCATTCTGATCAAAGGAACAGTTAACCAAGAAGATATTACAATCCTTAACATATATTCACCAAACTCTGGTGCACACAAATTCATAAAAAAAAAAAAACACTACAGAACTTTTAAGACACAGATTAACCCCAACTCAGTAATAATAGGGGATTTCAATACCCCACTGTCTCCATTAGACAGATCAACTGGACAAAGAATAAACAGGGAGATGTCTGAATTACATACCATACTTCAAATTGACCTAACAGACATTTTTCGAATATACCACCCAAGTACCAAAGAACACACTTTCTACTCAGCACCACATGGAACTGTTTCAAAAATTGACCACATACTGGGCCACAAAACAAACCTCAACAAATACAAAAAAATTGAAATAATTCCATGTATTCTATTGGACCACAATGCAATAAAGCTCAAAATCAACACTGGACAAAGCTCTAGTCACTACACGAGCTCATGGCAACTGAACAACACACTCCTAAACAATGAGTGGATCAAAGGAGAAATTAAGAAAGAAATAAAAGAATTTCTGGAATTCTACAAAAAGGACAATACAGCACAACACAACCTCTGGGACACTTTAAAAGCAGCCCTAAGAGGAAAGTTTATAGCTCTAAGTGCCTACATTTAAAAATTAGAAAGAGCCCAAATAAATGACCTAACACAACTCAAGACACTGGAAAGGCAAGAACAAATGAAACCCAAACCCAGCAGAAGAGAAGAAATAACAAAATCAGAGCAGAAATTAATGAAATATAAATTTAAAAAATTACAAATAATCAATAAATCTAAGAGCAAGTTCTTTGAAAAGCTAAACAAGATAGACCCTTAGCCCAGTTAACCCAAATAAAGAGCCAATCCAAATCAACAAAATCACGGATGAAAGGGGAAACATCACAACAGACACCCAGAAGATCCAGACCATTATAAGGGAATTTTTTTTGTTTCTTTGGTCTTTTTGAGACAGGGTCTCCTAGTAGCCCCAGCTGCCATGGAACTCACTATGTAAATCAGGCTGGCCTCAAACTCACAGAGATCTACCTGCCTCTGCCTCCAGAGTACTGGGATTAAAGGCATATGCCACTACGCCTGATTATAAGGGAATATTTTAAAAACCTATATGCTACTAAATTTGAAAATCTAAAAGAAATGGATGGATATCTAAAATCATGGGAACCACCAAAGTTACATGAAGAAGAGATCAACAGTTTAAACAGACCCATAACATATAAGGAAACTGAAACAGTAATACAAAGCCTCCCAACTAAAAAAAGCCCAGGCACAGATGGATTTACAGCAGAATTCTATCAGACATTTAAAGAAGACCTCCAACCAATACTACTTAAATTATTCAAAACATTAGAAACAGAGGGAAAACTCCCAAATTCCATCTATGAAGCAAGCCTCACTCTAATATCCAAACCCAGTAAAGACAGAACAAAAAAGAAAACTAAAGACCCATATCCTTAATGAACATAGATGCAAAAATTCTCAGCAAAATACATGCAAACCGCATACAGACACACACCAAAAAGATCATTCACCATGATCAAGTAGGCTTTATCCCAGAGACGCAAGGATGGTTCAATATATGGAACTCAATAAATGGCATTAATCATATAAAGGGACTCAAAGACAAAAACCACATTGTCATCTCAATAGATGCAGAAAAGGCTTTTGACAATATTCGGCATGCATTTATGATCAAAGTCCTAGAAGGAATTGGACTGGAGGGAACATACCTCAAAATAATTA
>NW_008352653.1:84014-85843 GCF_000622305.1 Nannospalax galili
TGGAACATCATTGACAACCCAAACCCAAGTACATGCAATTTCAGCCCCCTGATATTTGAGAAAGTTGCCAAGAACATACAATGGAGGAAACACAGCATCTTCAACAAATGGTGCTGGCTAAACTGGATCTCCACCTACAGAAGAATGAAACTAGATCCTTATCTTTCACCTTGCACAAAAGTCAGCTCCAAATGGATCAAAGACCTCACTGTGAAACTGGAAACCCTGAAACTATTAGGAAACAATATTGGCAGTAACTTACAAGATATAGGTGAGGAAAAGATTTTCTAAATCGGACAGAAGTTGCTCAGGAATTAAGGTCAGCAATCAACAAGTGGAACCTCATTAAACTAAAAAGCGTCTGTACAGTAAAAGAAACAATCAAAAAAGTGAAGAGAAAAACTCACAGAATGGGAAAAAACTTCACCACTGATACATCTGACAGAGGTGTAACATCCAGAATTTATAAAGAACTCAAGAAACAAAGAATGGAGAAACCAAATGACCCAATTAAAATGGGCTAAAGATCTAAACAGAGATTTCTCAAAGGAAGAAATAGAGATGGCTAAGAAACATCTCAAAAAGTGTTTAACATCATTAGTAATGAGAGAAATGCAAATTAAAACCCTAAGGTATCTCCTTACCCCAATCAGACTGGCTAAGATCAAGAGAAAAAATGATACCAAATACTGGCGAGGATGTGGAGAAAGGGGAATGTGCATTCACTGCTGGTGGGACTGCAAACTCGTGCAACCCCTGTGGAAAGTAGTGTGGAGAATTCTTAAAAAACTACAAATGAACCTACCATAATGACCCGGTTATACCACTCCTTGGCATATACCCAGAAGACTCATCCTATTGCAGACACTTGTACAACCATGTTTGTTGCTGCTCTTTTCACAATAGCTAAGAGATGGAATCAACCTAAGTGCCCCTCAACTGATGAGTGGTTAACAAATATGTTGTATATTTATACAATAGAGCTCTATTCTACAGTAAAGAAAGATGAAATAATGAAATGTGCAGGTAAATGGATGGATCTAGAAACTGTAATACTAAGTGAAGTAACACAGACTCAGAAAAACAAACAACCTATGTTCTCCCTCATGCAGGTCCTAGCGCCAAATCCTCTTAACTTCCAGGTCCTTTTAATAAGATGATGCTATACATCAGTCCCTTCTGTATGAAATATCTACTATCATCATGACTTCAGCTGAGCCTGATCCCTAAATATCATCACAATTGGGCTTGTTGACTGTTGTGCCCATTCACTGAAGGAAGGCCAAGCAGGGTCATTGGACCCTCACTGGAGTATCCAATCACTCTTCCCAGCCAACTTTGTGTAATTTGGCCCTAATCACACATGGCCTCCTGGATTTGGGGAGGGCTTTAAAGTATTCAGTCTGGGGAAAGCTAGGAAGAGAAGGCATGACCCATGCTGAGTAAAGGCTTTCCAGTGTGCATAACCTCAGGTCATATATACACCTCTGCAAACCCTCGGTTATCTCGGTAAGTAAGCTCAGTAAATTCATTGGTTCCCCAGTAAAACTTTAATCAAACATTGTCTTGACACTAGAACTTTAAAAGGGAATAAGCATTGCCTAGCATCCCCAGGAAAAGAAGTCTCACTACAAATGGAAATTTTATTAGTTAATGCTTTTATGTCTCATATTTTTTGTTAATTATTTATTTAATAACCACATACTTAGAAGAAGCATTTCATTATAACAGCATTGACATATTCAATAACAATTTTCTGAACTAAGATGCATCTTTTTCAAAATTGGCTGTAAATTTTTAGGTTTACAGTTGAATTATCACAGTTTTAC
>NW_008352653.1:85890-96589 GCF_000622305.1 Nannospalax galili
TACAACAGCATTTCATTATTAAAATATAAAGTTTCATAAAGAAAAATTCACTTTTAATGCAATTGGCCTTAAGATGTTTGCACATGCATTTCTAATCTCTATATATCTGATATATATCTGATTACTACTAGTCACACCTGAGCTCCTTGGCATCTGAGAATGGATATAAAGTCATCAGGTAGATTTCAATGGTAATGTTTTTCACATCTACTAATTATTAAGGAGCAAATTTTTATGGTTTGAAGAATTTTTTATTTATTTATATACCCACTTCCCAGGTAGCACCCTCCCACAGCCTCCCTCCCCCCACTAGAGCCCTTACACTCTGATATCCCTGATACTGTCTGCTGTGTTGTCGGCACCCCCAGCAATTCCCCACTACTTGCCCTTCTGGTGAATCTAGTCAGCCTATCTAGAGAACTCAGTATAAGCCCTGTAAGACATAAAATTGAATGAGTTTTTTAACCTTTAAAAAAGATCTCCATTTAATTTTAGAATATATTGTTCCTTGCAGAAAGACTCATTGTTTTTGCTACTAACTCTGAGATGTTGGCGCATGCTTCTCTATTACTAGTCATCTCTATTACTAGTCATAATCGGTTGCACTTGGATCCTTGGTGCCTGTGTATGTCTACATGAGACTCACTGTATAGACCAGGCAGAGATCCGCCTGCCTCTGCCTCCTGAGTGCTGGGATTAAAGGCAAGTACCACCATGCCAGCAGGATAACTGATCTTAAAAACAAGTCTATCAACAAAAATAGGAATATTAATGCATTAAATATTAAATTAAACAAACCAGATAAAGAACAGTACTGTACATTTAAAAAAAGCTTAAAATAGGAATTGGAATTGAACAGCACAGATATTGACAAATATGAAGATGGAGAAATAGCTGAACTAAAGATATTTGAGTGCTGATGATACAATGTATATCTAATGCCTTATTAAATTGATAGTATATATATTTTTTTAATAATATATATTTCTATTGAATTTTTGTGCATTTCATACAATACATCTTAATCATATTTAGAACTCCTCCCCTATCTGCACCGACCTCATAGCCCACCCCCACTGTATTTCATGCATTCTATCACATATGATAAGGCCTAGCGAATCAAGTTTGTGTCCCCAGATGACCCTTGGTGTGAGTTCATCCACTGGAGCCTGGTCAGCCTATCTAGAATCACTCCCTTAAAGAACATGATTACAATGAAAGACTTTATATTGCTTGGAGAATTTAGGAAGGAGTGAACGACAAACTCACATTATGGGAACAGTGACAAACTTCACATTATTGCTGAAGCTTGGTAGTGTACAGTTTTGTTAGTAAGCAATATCCAAAAACTATAGTAGACATAAAATTTCGAATTTGTTTTCTAATTTTTTAAAATTTATTTTTATTTTATGTGTATGAGTGTCTTGCCTACATTGTGCATAAATGCATCCAAATCATGCAATGCCCATGGAGGCCCAAAGACAGCATTGGATCCCCGGGAACTGGAGTTACGAATGGTTGTTAGCCAACGTGTGGGTGTTGGGATTCGAAACCTGGTCTTCTGCAAGAGCAGCCATTGCTCTTAACTGCTGAGCCATGTCTCCATCCCCTCGAATTTGTATTCTAAAATACAATTACATAGTTTTAGTTCGAGGATTATATCAGTTTAGTTATTACAGTGCTTTCTACTTCTTTTTTTTTAACTTCCCCGACTGTGATTTTTATTTCTAGAAATTTAATTAGAACATAAATGAAGGCATACTAGAGCTGTAGAAGAGTAATAGAAAAATGATGGAAAACCTCTTGGTGCCTGGGAATGCGAGAAGTCCAACATCAAGGCCTGGATACCCAGGACCAAGTGACTTCTCCACAATTCTTGGTAACCACTATTTGACTCTATTTTTGTTATTGTTGTTGTTTGTTTTTTGATACAATGTCTTGCTATGTAGCCTTGGCTGGCCTTAAACTTGTAGTGGTCCTCCTACTTATGCCTCCCAAGTGCTGGGATTATAGATATGTTCCAACATGTCCAGATTTGACTCCACTTTTTAAAGAAATTTAAGTTTTATTTATTATCACTGTGGGGGGACATGTGCCAAAACATACTTGTGAAAGTCAGAGGACAACTTTGTGGGGTTATTTCTTTGCTACCACCTTTATGTGGGTTCTAGGGATTGAACACAGGCTTGCATCGTCAGGCAGAAAGCATGTTTATCCGCTGAACCATGTTGCGAGCCCTGACTCTGCTTTTGCTCACTATGTAGACCAGGCTAGCCTTGATCTGCCTGCCTCTGCCTCCCAAGTGCTGGGACTAAAGGCATGTGCCACCACGCCCGGCCTGACTCTGCTTTTAAGGTTGACTTTATGAGTTTGGATTACTTCACTAAGTGTTATGTTCTTCAGGTTCCTCCTTGTTGCCCACAAATGACAATTTTTTCTTCTTTTCCTGTACTGAGAATAGAACCTAGAGCTTCTTTTACACTAGGCAAGCACTTTAGCCCTTAGCTCCATTCTCAGTCCTAAGATTTCCTTTAATTTTTATTTTGTTTTACTTTACTTTTGCTGTAGAGCTGAGTATCAAATTCAGGGCTTTGGGCATGAAGTATTCCACCACTGAGCTATGAACCCAGCCCTGGATTTTCTTCTTTTTATGAGCTGATAGTATTCATTTTATTTATATACCACATTGGCTTTATCTACTCATCCACTGATGGACACTTAGGTTATCCCATATCTTGGCTATTGTGAATCATGCTGAAATAAACATGGAAATGCAACTGTTTCTTGGCTATATTGATTCAAGTTACTTTAACTATAAACCCAGTAGATTATGGCTCTTCCTGCCCTCTACAGCTGGGGATAATGCAATGCTCTTAGGAATGTCCTTGGGTCCTATGCAGAGGAGATCTATGTTCTGCTTTTTGGCACCATATCTGAGTAGAAATCAAAATATGGGGGGATGGGAAATATTCTAAGTAATCTTAATTTTTTGTTGTGAACATCATACATGAGTGTAGCCTTTGCACTATTTCTATTCTTCCCAATCCCCCTCCAATCGTTCCCATGTCTTCCCAACTCCTCAATTTCTTTTCCCCTTCCTTATTATTGTTACACATACATGCACATACATACATATACACACATATATAATACACTGAAAAATATGGATATAATACACTGAGTCCATTCAGTGGTCCTCCTGTGTACCTGTGTTCAGGGCTACCCACTTGGCGTTAGATAACATCTCAGGGAGCTAGTCCCTGGAGAAAATTGATTCTCAATTCCAAGTAATCTCAAGAAAAACTCCCTGACCAGTGGCAGGCACTAATGTAATCTAGAATCCAACAGCATAAAGGAACAACGTAGGTAGAGGTAGTGGACTACTGATAGCTAATCTGTATGGCTTGATAACCAAGGAATTAATAGACTTTTGTTCTTATGCATTAGCACTGTATCAATATCCCCAAAATGTGGCTTGAACCTGGAATGGAGGAACAGCAAGACAATTAATAGGTTATTTTCCTATCCAAAGGAATGGGGAAGCTTAGAGCCCAAAGTTAGATGGAATGATAGAAAAAAAATGCAAGAGTTGGGTATGGTGGCACATGTCTGTAATCCTACCACTTAGGAGGTAGAATCTGGGGAATCAGGAGTTCAAGGTCATCCTCAATTGCACAGTAAGTTCAAGGTCAGCCTGGGCTACATGAGACTGTCTCACCCACTGCTCTCCCTAAAAAGCAACACAATGTCTAAGAGCAAGGACTCTGAACTAAACTACCTGGGTTCAAATTCTATCTCTGCTACTTATTTGTTGAGTTGTCTGGGCAAAGTATTCAGTCTTTTGTTTACAAATTTGCAAAATGATGTAAATAATGACACATGAGTCAGTGATTTTATAGAAACACATAGTAAGTGCCATTTAATTATTAGCTGTTATTATTACACATCTCAGTGGGTAGAAAATTATTTCTATCTGGTACATGAAAGATCTGTCCCAAGAATGCTTTGTTTAATGTGGTTCTGGGGATAGGAATGGAACCCATGTCCTGATTTTTTTGGAGAGAAAAGGACAATTGTTTCAGCAACCCCAATTCAGACTCTGGAGCTAGGCTCTGTGAATATTTTGCATAGGAGTACAATTTCATGACATTTCACAGGTTATATAGAGAAATGACTTACATTTATGCTTTCTTAGGTTAGATGCCAAGGGAATTTGCCCCCCCATATATGTCCTGGGCACATATGGAAAGACCGTGTATATAAAGAGGAGACTAGACTCCCTAGCAAGGCTAGAGGAACTGCATTGCACTCTGCAGTGTGGCATGTTACTAAGTCAGTCACTGAGCCAAAGACAGCTGCTCATTTCTGAGGTAGGTAATGCTTACCCTTACTTAGGAGACACTCAAATTATGCTGGGAAGAACATAGACATTAATAGCCCCTAGATGGATGAAAATCCTTCCAATTCAGGGAGCTGGAGCGATGGCTCAGCAATTAAAAGCACTGGCTACTTTTGCAGAGGACCCGGGTTCAGTTCCCAACATCGACATGGTGGCTAGCAACTGTATGTAACTTCAGTTCCAGGGAATATGATACCCTCTTCTGACCTCTGCAGGTGTTGCATGTCATGGGTGCACTTACTCATGCAGGCAAGATACTCATACACATAAATTCAAATTATTAATAAAATAAAAATATTTCCAATCCTAGGGTTTGCTTGGAGAAAAGACCACATAGGAATCCATGCCCTTACAGTTACTGTCTTGACCAGCAAGTGCCTGGATAAGAAATTAATTTCATTTTCTTTTACGCAGCTACTAATAGAAAGTATATGTGGCTCAAAATTATTTTGAGATATAGATTTTTCTTTCCTGTATTTTCCTCTACCCCCACTATAGTCTGTTTTGTGATACCTCAAGGGATAACGCTAGCAAGGCAGGAAAACAAATATGAAGCCAATTTTTCTAGCTTTTGTGTTCTAAAAGCACAGACCCTAAGGAAACAGGGATTAAGGTACAAGGGCAGAGACCAAGTCTTCAGTCCAGGAAACTAAAAAGAAGAAAGATTCATGTAAGCCTAAAAGATTGTGTAAGCCTTCTTGGGGGAAGAGCAAAGAAGGCCCTGTGGGAGCCCAAGCAGTGTAGGCTTGGCTCAATTTCACCAGAGCAATATTTGGTTGGTGGTAAGACTCAAGATAGGAAGGACTGTGTCTAAGGTCTTGGTAGACAGATCAATATGTGATTTTGGCAAATAATTCTATGCCTTAAGTGTGTCTGGGACTTTGGAAAGCACCCCAGCACTTGAAAGGACCCATAGGGGCAGAGGGCTCAGTGCTAGGACCTAAGGAACTAGTGGCAATATAACTCTTACTCCAACCCCACTTTCTACATCCATATCTGAATACCTCCTAAGAGCCCCAAGCTTTGCCATCACCTGAATTAAGAAAATGAATAAGAACTTTGTAAATGGAAGAGACAGAGTTAGAAATATAGTTCCAGGAAAAGTGATAATTCTACTCATGACTGAGTAGACAATAACTGTAAAGTCTGAGGTTCACTTTGGTTCCATCGTTTTAACAGAAGGGGTTACTACTTTGCGTGCGAGAAAGGAAAGCAATAGCTAGTAGGGCTGTGGAGCTATCCCCTTGCTCTCACCCTGTGATATCTAAAATGATTCCAATTCCAGGTAACATATTCTTTTTTGTTTTAATTTTAGAATATTTTTATTATTCCAAAGAGAGGCAATTTTTAACACATTTTCCCAGAAATAACTTGAAGCTGGTTACATAAAAATATATATACAATGAAGTTTAGGGGGGAAAAACAGGAAAAAGAAATCAAGGACCAGAGGATTTGCCAACATGGGGTTAACTTTGGTGGAATAATGAAGGTTTCCATTGGCTCTGTTCTTTTTTTTTTTTTTTTTTTAATCCTAACTAGTTTATTGGGCTTGCTAACAGAGTGCATAGGGTGGGGTTATTTACAGACGAGTGGGTGCTCCCCCCCATTTACAGCTGCACTGGAAAGTCCACACTCAAATATAGATCCTGTGACTTCCTGACAGCCACACAAAATGGCAAAAGATGTGCCTCATGGTGATCTCGGCTTATACATCCTTAGTCCCTCCCCCACATGCAGCTAAGGTTCATTAATTGACTCCTTGACGAGTGTGGGAAGGAAGTGTGACTATAGCTTGCTGGCATAATGGTCAGAGGACACTTCTAGGTAACACTCCACCCCTTCTTGCAACTCTTACATTCTTTCCACCAATGTCTTCTGCAGAAGTCCCTGAGCCTTGGAGGGGGTGATAGATGTGGAATGATCTTCCTCCCTTTGTGGCAAGGCAATGAACCAGGTGACATATTCTTGTAATCTCACTACCAGGAAGGTAGAGGCACAAGGATCAGGAATTTAAGGTCAACTTTGGCTATCTAGTGAGCTTGGGGCTAGCCTGGGCTACATGAGACTTTGTCTCAGGCAACAACCCCCCCCAAACAAAACACCAAAAATGATTCCACCAAAAGCTTTTGTGATTTCTTGACACCAGCATGTCTCAAAATAACTAGATTAGAGAGGATTTTTTTCTGGACTAATAGAAGGTCAAATTAAATTTGGTTAATATAATTTAAATTTTCTGTTTGATTAGTGGGAACATCACAGTTCATCCTTGAAAGTGGAAACCAGTGGGGAGGAAGAGGATGTTTCCTAACATATACTGGTGATTAGCTCTAAAATCTTATTTTCCCTTCTGCTTATGGTGGGCTTTGTGCTTAGTTCTGGACAGCACATATATCAACCTGTACTTGGATGGCAACAAACTTCTGATTTTCAAATTTCTAAAGCTGGTGTAAATTTGTCACACTGCTTAATAGTTGCTTAACACGAAACTAAAGTCAAAGAGGGACTACTTGGAAGAGTTTGCATCTGAGCAGGCTTATGGGCTAACATTTCCAAATAGAGTTTTGTGTTGATTGTATAATTAGTCTCAGTGAGAAAAGCGGAGAGGCAGGGCCACAATTGAGCCTTGATTTTTGGAAGATGGATGCGTGTGGCAGTGATAGGAAAAAGTGAACATTGAGAAGCAAAAATGGTGGCTCCAATTTCTAGTTACTTCCTCACAGGAGTAAGGACTGATTAAGATTTGAAACAACTTGATAATCTTTGAAACTGCTGCTTAGTCGTTGTTAGGTTACCCTTCTCATGGTTTCCTCACACTAGTCAATAACCCAGCAAGGAAAAGAGATTATTTCAGGGGCAGTGAGAAAAGAAGTATGGGAGACACCATCTGTTCTTCAGCTAAGTGGAAATACAGAACCTCATAAGGTATAGGTGTTGATATTATTTGGAGAAGCCACACTTTCTTCTTCCAAATCTGCTAGGTAGGAAAATATTGCAGGTGGAGTGGCTGGACCTCATAACATTATTGCTACCCTGGTGACTCCTTCAACTGTCAAAATTGCAAGAGGAGGTTTGAATTATTTGGTTTCCTTCTGTTTTAATTTTTTGAGACAGGTCTCCCTGTAGCCCCAGCAGCTGGCTTGGAATTATGTAAACCAGGCTGGCCTTGATCTTACAGAAATGGGCCTGCCTCTGCCTCCTGGGGGCTGGGACTAAAGGCAAGCTCCACCATGCCTGGTGTGAATTATTAAAGGCATCACCTGGGTTCATTACAAATTCTGGAAATGCTAGGATTAATGAGTGATCTTCAAAAAGAAAGAAGGAAAAGACAAGAGACAGGGCTACAAGCCCTCCCAGTGTCACATGCCATTTAGACTGGAAACTGCAGTGTTAAGCTTATTGATATTATTGATAGTGCTGTTTGTTCATTAAATTTTGCAACAGGTTCTCTGTAGCCCAGGCTGGCCTTTAAATCTTGGCAATCTTCCAAGTGTTGGAGAGGGTCTGTCTATAACAGAAAAAAAAGGTGGTACAAAGGGTGAAGTTGGTATAACTCAGTGATAGGGCCAAGGTTGGGCACTTGAAAGGAATAGTCTGGTATTTTCCAAAAAGCCTGCTACCCTCAAAGCATACTAGCAAGTAAGGTTGGTGTGCTCTTGAAGATCTTTTATTCAGGTGTTGGCACCAGACTCATTTTAGGGGACAGAAAAATAACTGAGATCTAGAGAAAGCACATCGGGCTCAAATTTTACCTCTTTCAACCACAGTTGTGTAAACTTCAACAAATTATGTCGCGTTCTCCTCCTGAGCCTCAGTTTCCTTCTTTGTCAAGGGAGGAGTGTTGATGCATGACAGAAAACATTTTGCACTGTGCCTCATACAGCACATGAAGCGCTTCTTAAAGCCGCGGAGCTGTAGTTAACATGCAGTGGAAGCTCAAAGAAGGCAATATTCATTAACACCTAGAAGACTTCGGAATTTTTCAGGAAAGTGGACAGTGGGTTACAGAGCCAACCCCCTGGGAGAAGGAGGCATTTTCACTTGCCCTCAGTTCAGAAGCCCGGCAGAGCAGCGAGGGGGTGGGGCCAGCTTCTGAAGGGGTTGCTATGGTACCGAGGGGCCAAGGGAGGTTACCAGAACTCTTAAAACATTGCTCCCTCCCCCAACTCACCAGTGCCAGGGCTATTGGCCATTGTTCCCCGCAAAAATGGCGTCGGTATTCCCCCTCCCGGTCAGAGGCCTAAGCAAGGCTGAGGATGGGAGAGGGCCTGGAGGCAGGAATAAAAACTACAATTCCCAGGCTACACCGCACTCGCCTGAGAGGCGCGGGGCACGTGCTCAGGCCTAGCCTAGTGGTAGCAAGCCGTCAAAAATCCTTTTGCTTCCCTTTCCCATCTCTGCTTTGGTCGTTGCCCAGCCCCCGCGCGCGCGCACTGAGGTCCTGGGGGGGGGCGGGGGATGGTGGCACGTGCCTTGGCTGTTGCCCTCGCAACATAACCCAGAGACAGGTATTTCTAAATCTGTGCTTCGACTTTTAATCCCGAAGCCGGCAGGTATGGGTCTCGCGAGATGAGCCGTGAGGTGGAAAAAGGGAGTAAGGAGTGTGGGATGAAAAGGTACTGGCGGTGGTTCTCCGTAGAACTGCTGCATTTTAAGGCTTGCTGAGAGTGGGCGGCTGGTGGCTAAGAAGTGGGGTGTGCTTGGACCTTTTTTTTTTTTTTCCTTTTCCTTTTCGTTTTTGAAGGGAAAGGGTAAAGCGTCTGTAAGGTCGAATGCTTCAGAACACGCAGAAGGTGTCGCGCGTAGCTCCTCACTGAGATTTTCTTGGGGCCCGGGGGAGAAGCCTTTCCTCGACGCGCACCCCTCTCCCGCTGCGCTGAGGAGGGCGGGGGAGGCATGCGCGTGCTCCCGTTGGCCAGTCCCTCGGCACCTCGCTGTGATAGGGGCCGTTCTGATTGGGGGTTGCTCCGTTGGCTTTCTCCGCCCCTCCCCCTCTCTTGCCCGCCCCTCCCTTCCCCGCCCCCCTCCGCCCCTCTCCTGTCCCTCTGAATTCTGCTGGAGTACGCGTGCGCCCGGTCAGTTCCCGGGTGAGCGCGAGCTTGGGCTCTCACCCCGCTCTCCTCACCCCGCCTGCTCCTCACAGACCCGCGGTAGCTGGCCCGGTGGGCTCGCGGGGAGACGCGCGCACGCGCACACGACTTGGAGACGAGCTGGAGACAGCGAGGAGGAGTGTAAGAAGCATCCGAGGCGGCGATAGAGGAGGAGGTATACGTGGTATGTGTGTTTTCTGTGGTGTGGCCGGTCGGGGGGCCAGAGGAAGCTGGAGAGACTGCGAGGGAGAAGTGAAGTGTCGGGCTCTGTCGGTGGGAGCCTGTAGTTGCCTGAGGGTCCGGGACTGGCCGGGACCCTGTGGAAGAGGGAGGAGGCCGGGGGGCGTGTCCGGGTTCGGGCTGCGAGATGAATGGGCCCAGGATGAATGGAAGGAGGCTGCGGCGGCCAACTGTGTGTTGGGAGTAGGCGCCTCAGTTTTGTGTGCGTGTGCGTGTGCGTGTGCGTGTGTGTGTGTGTGTGTGTGTGTGTGTGTGTGTGTGTAGCTGCTTGACTGACCATCACCACTGGGTACCGGACGAGGCTGGACTCAGGTTTTGGGCTTGTCCGAGATGCTATCGAACTGACCGTATACGGTGAGGAAAATGAAGACGGAAAGTGGGAAAGGGCAAATTTGAGGTTAAGAGGCTCTCCTTTTTCTTTTTTGTTTGTTCTGGGGAGGGTGGCAACTTTGGCAGCTGCTGGAAGACCCAGAGACAGAGAAGGCGAGGACAGAAGAGGAGGAACAGGAGACAGTTGACAAAGGGACTGAGTGATCATTTGAGTGGGATTGATGCTACTAAGAGAGAATCTCTTTTGGTGTGCGGATGTTCAGTAAGGTTTGGAAATGATGATGGAAATAGAGTGGGGGAAAGAGTGGGCTTAGAGGTTCGTTTGATGTAAGAGGGTCTGTAGGACTAGAATCCGGGTGATTGTGTAAATTGTGTTAGGTGCAAGGGAATTGAGAAGTATTATTTGGAAAGGAGTGATGTATATTCTGTGACTGACATGCTGGGGATGTGGAGGAGATGGGGTGAAAAGGTTAGAGAAAAAGTGGTGAGGTGGTTTTCCTGTTCTGAAAGACGCTTTGTTTAGTTGAGAGTGACGATAGTGAGATAGTGGTAGAAATCCCTGTATGTATGTATCAGTATCTTGCGAGTTGATACATCCTTTAAAGAGACTGAGGACTGACTCTCCCCTTCCCAACATTAGTTT
>NW_008352653.1:96635-108023 GCF_000622305.1 Nannospalax galili
GCCTCGACTGCACCCCTCCCCACGACCCCCACCCCTGCCTTTAAGACTGACTCTTATTCTATAGCTGAGGCTGGACTCGACTGGCACTCACTTTGTAGCCCAGGCTGGCCTTGAGCTCCCTTAGAGCTTCCTGCCTCAGTCTTGGGATTGCAGGTGTGATTTTTTAAGAGTTACTGTTAACCAAGACAATTGTACGAATCAGTGGTCTTTAAGTTGTGAAAATCTGTGTAGTTGTGATTGCATCCAATATTTGGGGGCTTTGTTATCCATTTTTTCATCTATACTGTTTTAGTACAAAGAACTTTTCAGAAGGTTTTAGGGTATGACACAGAGTGGGAGGTGTTTCTAGACAGTCTATAGTCCTTTGGAGTAATGAATTCAAATTGTTCAGATTTGATGGTCTGAGGGAAACATACCTTGTATTAAAGGTTAACCAAAATGCACAAAAGCTGATTTTGAATGTTTAATAATATATGATGTTTTTGAAAACTGGCTCTTGGTTTTAGGTGTTTTTGTTTGTTTGATGAGGCTCCAACCCAAGGTCTTGAGCATGCTAGTCAATCCCTTCAACCACTGAGTGTGAGTTTCAGTTACAATAGATTACTGGGACATTTTTGTTCTTTGAATATGTTACTTACCTTCTGGTAAGGATATCTTGTGATGTTTTCATTCTTTCTGGGTCAAGATTAATAGCTATGAATTTTGAACTTTTTGATTTTTACAAGTTTTGCTGACAAGGATTGAACTCTTTAGAAAATTGCAAATTTAAGAACATTTCTTGCATTCTGCTTTGAAATGGGAAAATATAATCCTTTCTTTAGCTGCTTACAGTTTTTACACAAAAGCTAGTATTGTGTTTAGTCTCAGATTACTATGAATACTTTTTATGTAAATATACTAAGTAGTGTATATATACAATTGCATATATAATATCTCATATATACATTAAATAGAGTTTAAATACAAAGGAACTGTGGGAGCTTAGAAATGTGCAAATCTTCCAGGCAAGGTGGTCTCCCAGTTTTTGACTAGATGTTTCTAGAGTGGAAGGACGTTTAAATACGGAAGTATATTTTAGGAGTGGATGAAATAAAGCTGGAATCCTGTTGAGGTTGTGGCCTAAGAGGAGGGCTGGGTATGTTTCTCTTTGCCTTTCTCAAAAGTCTTTTCTGCTCCTCTTTTCTTTTGCTGCACTCTCCTCTGTGCCTCTCTTTAGAGTCCCCATTACATTTTCTGTACACGTTCATGCTATATTTCTGTATTTATTTCCATATATATATATTTGGAGATAGAGTCTCCCTGTAGCCCCAGCTGGTCTAGAACTCACTGTATAGACCAGGTGGCCTCAAACTCACAGAGATGCACCTGCCTCTGCCTCCTCAGTTCTGGAACTAAAGGCATATACCACCATGCCCAGCTCTTTCCTTATATTTTAAAGAGAATATAAAGATTATAAATAAGACTTGATTTAGAAAGTAGTGGATCCTGCTGTTCTGACTTCTAGACCACTGTTAATGCTTATATCACAAGTATACATTCATTGATGTAATTATTCTTTTCGGGAGTTAGATGTATGTAGTGTTGGCTTAACTTTTTCTTAACAAAGTAGAAGAGTTTCTGTTTTCACTATGTTGTCCAATATTGCTTATCCAATAATCGATAAACCCAATGACTGCAAAGAACCATAGTAGATTGAAATATAGAAAATACAAACTGTTTTATTAGTAACCGATTTCTAATTAGTGAATTAAAAGTAATTAGTGGAGAGCTTAAATTTTTGTGTATTTGTTTTTGTATGAGGATGAATTCTGTGCAGAAAAAAAAACATTTCTCTAGGGGTTAAGAGCACTAGCTGCTTTTGCAGAGGACCCAGGTTAGCGTTCCAGCACCCACATGGTGGCTAACAACCATCCTTAACTCCAGCTCCAAATGGTCTGGCACCCTCTTCTGGCCTCTGTAGGCACTGCACGCATGTGGTATACTTGTATACATACAGGTGAAACACTCATACACATAAAATAAAATATAACAAAAATTAAAAAATGCTTTCTGTCTCTTTAATTTTTAATTTGTTTATTTTTATTTTATGTGTATAAATGTTTTGCATGCATGTATGTAAGTGCACCTGTATAAGTTCAGTGCCCACAGAGGTCAGAAAGAGGACTTCAGATCCACTAGAATTGGAGTTATAGCCTGTTGTTAGCCACCGTGTGGGCTAGGAACCAAACCCAGATCCTCTGTAAGCAACCAGTGCTCATAACCATTGAGCCATCTCTTCTCCCCTCTGTCTCTTAATTTATTATTAAGTAGCCAGCTATATTTGTAGATATACTTAGGTCTTCTTGCTAAAAGCCAGGATTCTTTCAAAGGAGTGTGTCTTTTATAGTTTTGTTTGAGATATTACAAAATCTGTGATATTGTTAGGAGATGACTAACTTTGATGACTGCAAAGGCTAGCTATAAAGGCATTTATTCAGAAACTTCTTAAGTTTCAAAAGTAGAATTGGAATTAATGCCATTTTTAATAGCTCTGGTACAGTTTATGATGAGATCTTTGATTTGGAAAATGTTGAATTGTTGAGAATGACTTGTTGTAGAAGTGAGCCTTTAATGGCCCTTCTTTTAGGAATTTATTTTTCTTCTGAATTGTTTTTCTTCCTGTCCTTTTTCTCCTCTTTTCTTCCTTCCATATCACCTTCCACTTGCCCTTCCCTTTTCCTTTTTTTTAAAATTGTGATTTGGATTGAACCCAGGGCCTCTTGGGATTGAACCCATGGCCTCCTACATAAGCATTCTATCACTGAACCACATCCCCAGCCCCCTTTAGAAAATGTTAGTAGAGATGAAATATTATCTTTTCTGTGTTTTAGCATGGGCAGTTAAAAATTATGATAAAATTCAATAACAAATTTACCATTGATGCATTTTATTTTATTTTTTGTGGTACTTGACATTGAACCCACAGGCCCTGCACATGCCAGGAGAAAGCTCTGCCACTTATTTATATCCCCAAACCTCTTTATTTTTTGAGACAAGGTCTCATTGTTTCCCAGGCTATCCTTGAGCTCACTCTGTAGCCTAGGCAGGTCTTGAACTTGTGATCCTTCTGCCTCAGTCCCCCAAGTACCTGGGATTATAGACTTGTGCCACTAGATTTGGCTTTAAACCATTTTTAAAGTATATAATTCTTTGGCATAAAGTAAATTTACTGTATTATGCAGCTAGTACTAGTATCTAATTCCACAATATTTTCATTACATCAAAAGGAAACTCTACTCACTCAGTAAGCAGTCACTCCCTGTTCTTCCCACTTGAACCTGGTGGCCAGTATTTGGCTGTCTCAATCATAATGCCAGCCCTAACCATTTATGCCTGATGTTTTCCTTTTTTCTTTTTAAAATCTTTGTGCTTTTCTGTGTGTGTCCATCATACATGTATGTATGTGTGCCCATGTGTTTATGTGAGTATGTGTGTGTGTGTGCCACATATGTGGAGGTCAGAAGATAACCTTATGTGTCAGTACATGCTTATCTCTACTTCCCATCTAGCTACAGGAGTGCTGGGATTACAGACACATAGTGTTGCATCTGGCTTATACCTAGTTTCTGGAGATCCACATTGAGACCCTCACCCTAGTCCTTATTCCTTGACTTCTTTCACTTAGTGTATTTTTTAGATTCTCCTATTAGGCACATTGCATTCCATTTTATGACTGAGTAACATTACATTGTATGGGTATACAACATTTTTTAATTCATTCATGAGTTCATGGACATTTGGAATGTTTGTACCTTTAAGCTTTTGTGGGTAGTGCTATACAGATATCTGTGCATAAGATTTTGTTTGAACACCTGTTTTCATTTATTTTAGGTATGTACCAGGAAGAGAAATTACCAGGTCACACACAAACTGTTTTCCACAGAGGCTCTACCATTTTACATTATAACCAACGTATGTGAATTCTAATTTCTGTACCCCTTCGCCAACTCTTGCTCTTTTTTTTAATATCCTCCTAGTGGGTGTGAAGTGGTATCATTGTGATTTTTATTTGCTTTTCCCTAATGACTAATGATGCAAGCATCTTTTATGCTTTATTTCTATTTCTTCTTTGGAAAAATGTTTTGAAATGTCTATTTAAGATCTTCCTTCATTTTAAAATTTGGTTGTTTTTTTTTATTGAACTATATTTGTTTGTGTATTTTGAGACAAGGTCTCACTAGGTAGCCCAGACTGGCCTGAAACTTACTGTGTATACCAGGCTGATGTTGAATTCATAGAGATCTACCTGCCTCTGCCTCCCAAATGCTGGGATTAAAGGTATACACTACCATACCCAGCAAGAATTTTTTTCTTTTTAAACTGTATTCTAGATACTAGGCCCTGATTAGTGATATGCTTTGCAAATAGTTTCTCCCATTCTGTCTGTGAGTTATCTTTTTTTTTCTCTCTCTTTTTTTTTGTGGTGCTGGGTCTCCTACATGCTAGACAAGTGCACTTCCACTGAGTTATACCCCAGCCTTGTCTTTGTACGTTTTTTGGTTGATGGATTTTTTTTTTATATAGTCTTGCTGTATAATCCAGGCTGGCTTTCAACTTGTGATCCTCCTTGCTTAGCCTCTCAAGTGCTAGAATCACAGGCATGCACTATGTTGCCTTTTTTACTGTCTCGATAATGTGTTTTGGGTGCATTAAAGAATTTTTAAAGTTTTTGGATTTATTGTCTTTTATGTGTATGAGTGTTTTATCTGCATTATGTAAGTGCACCCATGTGTGCAATACTCACAGAGACCGGAAGAGGCATCAGATCCCCAGAACTGGAGTTTCAGCTGGTTCTTAGCCACTATATAGATGCTGGGAGCCAAACCTGGGTCCTTTGCAAGAGCAACAGTGCTCTTAACTATTGAGCATTAAAGGTTTGAAGCTTCATGAAATCCAGTTTATCTGTTTTTTTTCTTTTCTTTTGTTGTTTTTTTATTTATTTTTGAGACAGGGTCTCATGTATCCCAGGCTGGCCTCAAACTTGCTATGTAACTGAGGATGACCTTGAATTTCTGATCTTCCTTCCTCCACCTCTTCAAAGTGTGCTGGGATTATACTCATGTACCACCAAGCCCAGTTTATGCAATGCTGGAGATCAAACCCATGGCTTTGTGTATGTTAGGCAAATATTCTACATATTGAGTTAGATCCCCCTCCTGAGCCCTGTCTGTCTGTCTATCTATCTATCTGTCTGTCTGTCTGTCTGTCTGTCTATCTATCTATCATTTTGAGACCGGATCTCATACTAAACTCATAATGATTTACTTCTATGTTTCCTTTATTTGTTTTTGAAAGAGGGTCATATTATGTAGCCTAGGCTGGCCTGTAACTTGTGGGGATTCTCCTGCTTCACCCTCCTGAGTGATAGAATTATGGGACTAAGCCACCATGCCTGGCTACTCCTATTTTTTTTTTTTTTTTGGTCTTTTTGAGACAGCGTCTCCCTGTAGCCCCAACTGGCTTGGAACTCGCTATGTAGACCAGGCTGGCCTTGAACTCACAGAGATCTGCCTGCCTCTGCCTCCTGAGTGCTGGGATTAAAGGCATGTGCCCCCACGCCTGGCTTCCTATTTTTTAAGGAGTTTTATAGTTTTGGCTTTAATATTTAGGTCTTTGATTCATTTCAAGCTCATTTTTTATATAGTTGGAGCCAAGGGTCTAGCTTCATTCTTTTACATGTAGATTAACTGCAAGTTTTCAAACTATAAAATATATAGCATGCAATATTTTAAATGTATATTGGTCAAATGAAGCTATGTGTGGTAATATGTAATCACTGTGAAACTATGATAAAGAAATGTTTCTAAATGGATGCTTTTATGGCTTTGGAGAGGAAATGTAGGGCCTCGCACATAGAAGCAAGCACTCTACCTCTAAACTAACCCCAGCCTCTCAAAATGCATTGTGAAGATCATGCTTTATACTTGAAGTGTGTACAGATATTCCATAGCTCCTTATGAGTCAGGGAGGCATACTTTAAAAAAATTAATGTGTGTGTGTGTGTGTAGTCTGTGGTCTGTGGAGACATGAGTACCATGGCATAATTGTGGAGGTCAGAGGACAGCTTTGTGAAGTTGGTTCACTCCTTACACCTTTAAGTGGATTCCAGAGATTGAACTCAGATCATTAGGCTTGCACAACTAGCTCCTTTACCCACTGAGCCATCTTAACTTGCCCCAGGGAGAATTTTAAGATCATTAAAGTTTAAACTTCATATGATAGGCTAAAAGGTCTTTATGTTAAAATTATATAATCTCTCTCTCTCTCTCTCTCTCTCTCTCTCTCTCTCTCTCTCCTGGGTACACTCACTTGTGCCAGTGCATATGGATCGCAGTAGTTGACAGCAGATGTTTTTCTCCATAACTCTTCATCTTAGTTTTTGAGACAGGGTCTCTCACTGAACCTGGAGCTCTCTGGTGAGCTCACAAGATCTGCCTGTCTCTTACCCTCAGCACTGGGGTTACAGATACACCACCATGCCCTGCTTTTACATGGCTGCTAGGGATCTGAACTCAGGTCCTGAGGCTTGTGAAGCAAACATTTTACCCATGGAGCCATCTCCCCAGTCGAAATTTTTATTAAGATAATTTTGCCATGAACAATAGGCCATTCTTACCAGGAAATGGGTAAGAAACTCCAATCTTATCTGAGCTGAAATCCTATTTTGCTGACTTGAGCTTATGTGGGACTTGTGCATGCTATCACCATTTCTGTGAGTTCATATGAGTAACTGACCAGCTGTTCGGAGAACTCTATTTCCTGCTGGTCATCTACCACTTCTGGCTCTTAAAAATCTTTCCACCTCCTCTTCCACAATGGTCCCTGAACTTTAGGAGGCAGAAATTTGATATTGGTGTTTTATTCAGGCATAAGCACTCTGTAGCCTCTTATTCTCTACATGTTGGACACTTGTGGTTCTCTGTGTTAACACCATTTGCTGCATAAGGGAGCTTCTCTGCTGAAAGTTCATAGATGCATTTGTCTATGGGTATAACAAGTCATTAGGAATCAGTTTAATACTATATCTATTTAGAAGAAAAATAGTAATAATAATAGAGACTGATACTCTCCTCTGCAGGCTGTGACCTGTCTAGCCTCAGGTTCCTAGGCCTGATGTCAGTGTCAGGTATGGGCTCCATTCTATGAAGCAAACCTTGATACAATTAGAAAGTGGTTGGTTATTGCCATATTTGTGTCACTATTGCACTGCTGAGCATACCTTGCCAGGCAAGTTGTCGTAATTGAGCTTAACTCTTACATGAGCATTTTATAGCTTTGTTGTTCTTGTTAGTAGGACTACAGAGTAAATTCACGGCCAGCCTGGACAACTTAGTGAGACTGTCTCAAAATAAAAAGAAAAAATAATTCAGTAGTAGAGCACTTGTCTAGTATGTGGAAGACCTAGCTAGGTTCAATATCTAGTACTGTTTTAAAAAACAGAAAACTTACTGTATACGGTACTACTTTTTGTGTACAAAGATAAGCTTATTTGTCTAAAGAGACTTTGAAGGTATTTGGAGTATTGCTCAGTAGTAGGGTCCTTGACTAATGTGTATCCTGAGGCCCTGGCACTGAAAAAAAATAAATGAAGAAAAATGATAGATGGGCATGGTGGCACAGGCCAGATTGGATTACATAGCAAGTACTAGCCCAGCCAGGGCTACATAGCAAGACATTGTTTCAAAAAGCCAAAAACCAACCAAATAAATCTAAAATATGAATAGATAATTCACATAGGATCAAAGTAAAAGAACCAATGAAAATAAAGATTGTACTAATAATCAGTAGTATATTGTAAGCTTGGATAAATTGTCGATTCCTTGAGGACAAGCACAATTTTTGTTCTTTTTTTGTGTGTCTTTTTGAGACAGGGTCTCCCTGTAGTCCCAGCTAGCCTGGCACTCACTATGTAGATCTGGCTGTCCTTGATCTCATAGAGATCCATCACCTGTCTCTGTCTCCCGAGTGCTGGGATTAAAGGTGTGCAGCACGACACCCAGCTCTATGATTTTTTTTTCTTTTTTTTCCTTAGGTGATAGTATAGTAACTATACATTGGTATTTGGTGTTTATTGTTATGAAAACATATATGAGAAAGACAAAATATTGCTAATGGAAATTTTACTGTGTGATTTTTTTGCTGTTTAAATATGCCTTCTTTCAGTTGCTGGTTATTAAAGAAATTCTTTGAGCTATTGGTTGGACAAAGTACTATTTTTGCTTTGTTTTGAAATGGGGGTCTCACTATGTTGGCTAAGCTGGTCTCTTAACTCCTAGGTGCAAGTAATCCTCCCATCTCAGTCTCTGGAGTAGTTAAGTACACGTATACAACAATATACTGGATTCAGATTGGGTTTGTTATGGATAGAATTAAGATAAGGTAGAAATTATTTTGAACTTTTAACTCAAACACTCCAAGCTTATGTAACAAGCATGTTGAGGGAATAGAGATAGGCCCCAAATTTTGAGTACTACTCCTATAATTTGAATCTTTATAGAAGTGCTTTTGTCTATAATGCTGCCCTCGGCATTACTAAGAGGTAGAAAATAAAAGCTTTCATCTATTGTTAATATATCGTGCCAGGCACTGTGTGAAGTGTGAAGTATTCAGGCTTAGATTAGTGTGTTTACCATTTTATGAAAGAAAAATAGTTGCATATGGGTTATGATATACAGCTGTGAATTTACTAGGAGACTCCAGGCCTGAGGAAACTCCAGATTTGAAGGCTGATTTTTTTTTTTTTTTGGTAGGCCTTTTTTTTTTTTTTTGGTCTTTTTTGAGACAGGGTCTCCCTGTAGTCCCAGCTGTCCTGGAACTCACTGTGTAGACCAGGCTGGCCTTGAACTCACAGAGGTCCGCCTGCCTCTGCCTCCGAAGTGCTGGGATCAAAGGCGTGCACCACCATGCCCGGCTTGTAGGCTTTTTTTGTCGTGCCATTTTTCTGTATTGCTCATGTGTGTACATGGACCCATGTTATGCAATGCTCCCGGAGGTCAGAAATAGGCATCATGTTCTCCTGGAACTGGAGCTATGGACGGTTGTTAGCCATGTGAGTGTTGGGAATTGAACCCAGGTCCTCTGCAAGAACAGCCAGTACTTTTAACCTCTGAGCCATCTCTCCAGTACTGGAAAGTATTTTTAAAATACATTATGTATGTTTCTGTCTTTCTGGATTGAGTCTCCTGAAAATTCATTTAATGTTTTCTTTAGTATTGTTGAAGGGTACGTTATTTTTAAAATTTTATTAAAAGCTTTTTTTTGCATTTATTATTTGTGTGTGGGGGTGTGTGCTATAGTATCCTTGTAGAGCACAACTTTCAGGAGTCATTTCTCTCCTTTCACCTTGTCGGCCCCAAGAATTAAACTCAGGTAGTCAGGCTTGGCAGCAGGTGCCTTTACTTGCTAAGCCATCTCAGTGGCCCTGAATAGAACCTAAATATAATGCTGCCCTTGGGGTTATTAAGAGGTAGAAAATAAAAGCTTTCATTTATTGATTGTTGTATATTGTGCCAGGCACTGTGCTAAGTACTTTATATATTTTTCATATTAGTCCTGTGAGATTTTACAAATGAAATCAAGAATGAGTGAGGTTAAATTATGTGCCACAAGGCAAAAACCCAAATTTGATTCTAGGTTTCTTCCCTTTAGAGTGGAAGGCCTTGCCTGTTTTCTGTTTTATGGTGAAGACACTATTGAAAGCTAGCCCTAGTGGTACACGCCTGTAACTAAAGCTACCCTGCTGAGGCAGGAGGATTACAAATTTAAGACCTGTCTGTGCTACAGAGTGGGTTAGAGGCAAGCCTGGGTAACTTACTGAGATCTGTTTCAAAATAAAAAGAAAAGGCTTTTAAGTCCTTGGTAGAGCACTTGCCTAGCATGCATTAGGTTCAGTCCCCAGGAATGAGTGAGAAAGAGGAGGAGGAGGAGCAGCAGCACCACCAGCAGGAGCTATTAGATCCATGATGAAAAAGAGTGAAGAGAGAGCAGGAGCTGCTGCTATTTGATCCATGATGAAAAGACTCCAGAAAAAAAGTGATACTTAGTGAATTGCTTTGTCTATTTGCTAAATGTTATTGTTGATGTTATTATTTGTGATGTTGAGGACTAAACCCAGGGTCTTCTGTATGTTAGGCAAATGCACCACTACTGAACTACACCTCTATAGTAGAATTTATTTTTCTTATTCATTGTTTACCCTTAAGTTGCTAGTTATTATATCTTATTATTATCCAATGTTTTTCTTCTAAAATGTTTTTAATTTTTAAATATTTATTTAATAAATTTTTTTGTCTTTTTTGAGACAGGATCTCCCTGTAGCCCCAGCTGGCCTGGCACTCCACTGTGTAGACCAGGCTGGCCTCGAACTCACAGAGTTCTGTCTCTGCCTCCCAAGTGCTGGGACTGACGGCGTGCACCACCATGCCCAGCACTTAATTTATTTTTGTGTGTATGAGTATTATTCCTGCATGTATGTAAGTACACCTGTGCTGTACAGTGCCTAAGGAGGACAGAAGAGGGTGTCGGATCCCATGGAACTGGAGTTAATGGACAGTTGTTAGCCACCATGTGGGTGCTGGGATTCAAACCCAGGTCTTCTGCAAGAACAGGCAGTACTCTTAACCACTGAACCATCTCTCCAGGCCCATGATGGACTTTTTAAATAAAGGAGTATTTTATTGTTGACAGACATAGAAGGGAAATGCCACAAAGATGGGAGAGGACTAAGTGAGAGTGAGAGGGCAGTATAGTTTTTAAAGACATATTTGATATTACAATAGCTTTGAATTTAGTCAAAGTGTGCTAAGATTGTTTGCTTTGAGACATGTAGTCCCAGCTGACCTTGAATGCCTAATCCTTCTGCTTCTACCTCTCAAGGGTTGGGATTTCAAGCATCTAGTATAACACCAAGCTCTAAATGTGTTAAGATTCTTAAAGAAGGCATCATATTTTATTGCAATATAATTATTTCTTTTTTAAAAAACGAAGTCTTATTATATAGCTCAGGCGGACCTTAAACTCAGGATTCTCTTGCCTCTGTCTCTGAAGTGCTGGGATTACAGGTGTGTATGACTGTACCCAATTTAAGACAAAATATGCCCCAAAAGATTTACCGTTGGAAAGTGAGGTATGGAAGAACCAGAATTCTCACAACTCAGGAGACTTGAGCTCAGAAATTTGAGTCCAGCCTGGGCAAGTTAGTGATATTCTGTCTCAAAGGAAAAAAAAATAGTCCCCATTATAAATGCAATTGTTAATGGTTTTACTAAATTTATAAGATTTATACCTTGACAATCCAATTTTATTTAAAGATTTAAAATTTTCATTGTAGAGCTCTTTAATGTCTTTGGT
>NW_008352653.1:108173-126284 GCF_000622305.1 Nannospalax galili
TAATGAATGTGTTAATAATTTCTAGGAGTTTTCTGGTGGAATTTTTGGCATCTCTTAGATATAATATATCATCTGCAAAAAGGGATAATTTGATCTCTTCCAATTACTCCTTTACTGTTGCTTTTTTTTGGTATTGAGGATTGAACCAAAGACCTCGTACATGCTGGACAAACACTCTACCACTGAGATACTTCCTTATCCCTCTATTTATTTTGAGGCAGGATCTTGCTAACTTACTCAGGTTGACCTTGAACTCACTCTGTAGCCAAGGTATTCCTTGCATTTGTAATCTTCATCCCTGAGCCTACCAAGACCCAGCTTGCTTTTGGTTTTTGAGACTAGATTTTGCTATGTACCCCAGTCTGGCCTTGAACTTGAGATCTTCCTAGATTATAAGTATGTTCTACAACATTGGGCTTATTTTTATTTAAACATTTCAATATTTATTTATTTATTTATTTATTTATTTATTTATTTATTTATTTGTCTTTTTGAGACAGAGTCACCCTGTATCCCTACCTGGCTTGGAACTCGCTATGTAGACCAAGCTGGTTTCGAATTCACAGACATCTACCTGCCTCTGCCTCCTGAGTGCTGGGATTAAAGGCATTCCCCACCATGCTCAGCTTATTTTATTTAAACATTTTAAAACATGTTTTTCATGGATCTAGAGAGATAGCTCGGAGGTTAAGAGTGCGTATTGCTCTTCCAGAGGATCCTGGTTCAGTGCCCAGCACCAACATAACAGCTTGCAAACATCTGTAATTCCAGTTCCAGAGACGCCAACAACCTCTTCTCGCCTCCGTGGGTACCAGGTACACACATGGTATACATACATACATGCAAGCAAAATACTCATAGAAGTAAAATAAAAATAAATACATCTTTAAAAACTATTTTAATATGTTTTTCATGATGTTGAACATTGAACCCAGGCCCTGGAGTATGCTAAATACATTCTACTTCTGAGCTACTTCTCTAGCCCTGCATTCTAATTTTAAGCTATTACCATGTGGTGATTAATTTTGATTGTCCACTTGATTGTATTGAGAAGTGCCTAAGAGATTAGTGAAGCACATCTCTTCAGTGTACTTTGACAGGCAATATCATCCTATAGGCTGGGGGCCTACGTGACATTTAAAGGGGGGAAAAAAGAAACCTGCATCACAGCCATTCCGTCTTTGTAAATTTTTGTTTGAGACAGGGTCTCACTATAAAGACCAGGCTGGCCTTGAATTCACAGAGATCCACCTGCTTCTACATCCTGAGTGCTGGGATTAAAGGCATGTGTCACCATGCCTAGCTCTTGTTTCTTGGCTGCCATGATGTGAACTGACCTGCTCTACCATGCCCTTCCTGCCATGATGGACTGAAAATTCTGATATAGTGAGCCAGAATAAATCCTTCTTCCCTTAAATTATTTGTCCAGTATTTTATCACAGTGAGGCAAAGTATAACTAAAGTATACTATTACCCACGAAGATCATATGTGCTCATTTGTAGTCAAGCTTCTTGCTCTGTCTCTAGTTAACCATTAGTTATTTTCTGTTTCTATAGATTGGCATTTTCTGGACAATTCACATAAAATTATATAGTAAGTAGACTTTTCTTCTGACTTATTTCACTTAGCAGAATGTTGTCAAGTCTCACTTTCATCATATGCATGACATTCCTTTGTATTGTTTATTTAAATATCTATTTTATGTGTATGAGTGTATTGCTTGCATGTATGTAACTGCACTAGCATCATGCAGTGCTCATGGAAGTCAGAAGAAGGCTTCAGATTCCCTTGGAACTGGAGTTATGGACAGTTGTTAGTTGCCATGTGGGACTGAACCCACGTCCTCTGCAAGAACAGCCTGTGCTCTTAACCACTGAGCCATCTCTGCAGCCCCTCTTTTGTATTGTTGAGTACTATTCCATTTGAATATTTATGACATGCTTTAAAAAAAATCCATTAATTAGTTATATACAAGTTTTTTTTGTTTGTTTTGTTTTTTTGTCTTCTTGAGACAGGGTCTCCCTGTAGTCCCAGCTGACCTGAACTCACTATGTAGACCGGGCCTTGAACTCATAACGATCCTCCTGCCTCTGCCTCCTGAGTGCTGGGATTAAACAAGTTCTTTTTTATAATTATTGTGTACATAATATGTGTGTGTACGCACACATGCCACAACACATATGAGGAGGTAAGAGGAGTCAGGAGTCGGTTCAGTTCTCTCCTTCTACTATCATGTGGGTCAGATAATCAAACCCAGGTTTCCAGGCTTGTACTGTAGCAAGTGCCTTTTTTTCACTGAACCATTTCACAACCCTCCCTTTCTTCTTTTGAGATAGGGGCTCATGTAGCCCATACTGGTCTTGAAATTGATTTGTAGTGGAAAATGACCTTGAGCTCATCTTCCTGCCTCCACCCCTGAGTGCTGAGATTATAGGCATGCACCACCATGCCCACTTTACGTGATAAACTAGGGCTCAAACTTAGAACTTCCTGCATGCTAACTAAACACTCTATCAACTGAGCTACAGACCCTAGTTTAATTTTTTTGTGGTAGAAGAGAACATATTTTATTGATACCTGTTTTATTGTGTAGTGTATATGTTCTAGAGACATTGCATATGTGTCCTTGTTGAAGATGTTCTACAGATGTCAGCTTCATTAGGTTATTTGATAGTACTGTCTGAGTATTTTGTTTCTGAATTATATCTTTCTTCAGTTTGTTAGCTTTTATTTCATGTACTTTGGGGGCACTGTCATTAAATGTGTATGTGTATATGTTTATAATTGTTTCCTCATAAAATATCCCTTTTTGTCTCTAGTAACATTTTTTTAAATAATCACAGGGTGTTGGGCTTTCATTTTAATGTTAGAATATGAATAAGATTTTAGGTTTTTTCTCCAGTAATGAGGATTGGACCCATGGCCTTGCACATGCAAGATCATCGCTCTACCACAGACTTACACCCTCTACCCCCCAGCCTTTTTATTTTTTTATTTTAGGATAAAGTTTTGCTAAATCACCCTGAATTTTTTATAAAGTCTTGAATTTTCTTAAAATTTTCAGATTTATTTATTTTTATTGTATGTGTGTTAGTGTTTTGGTGCATGTAATTAAGTGTACCCATGTTGTACAATGCCTGTGGAGGCCAGAAGAGGGTGTCAGATCCTCTGGGACTGGGTTACAGATGGTTGTTAGCTGCCATGTGGATACTAAGAACTGACCCAGGATCCTCTGCAAGAGCAGCTAGTGCTCTTAACCACTGAACCATCTCCCCAGTCCCTGGTCTTGAATTTTTGATCCTCTTCAGCCTCTTGAATAGCTGAGATTACAGGACATTTTTTAAGAAAAATGTTTTAAAACTAGGGGTGGTGGTGCATGCCTTTAATCTCAGCAGTTGGGAGGTAGAGGCAGGTGGATCTCTCTGAGATGGAGACCAGCCTGGTCTACTTTGAGAGTTCCAGGCCAGCCAGGGCTACATAGAGAGTTCCAGGCCAGCTGGGGCTATATCGTGAGACCCTGTCTCAAAAAAAAGAACATTAAATTTTTTTTTTTTTTCTGAGATGGTCTCTTTGTAACCCCGGCTGGCCTGGAACTCACTTTGTAGACCAGGCTGGCCTCCATCTCAGAGATATCCACCTGCCTCTGCCTCCCCAGTGCTGGGATTAAAGGTGTGTGCCACCACACACCTGTAGTTTTTAAAAGAAATTCTATACACAAAAAAATATAAAAGTTTTTCTTTAAAAAAATTACAAATTTGCCTATTTCTAGCTGCTTAGAAGTATTTTTGTTTTCTGGATTTCTGTTCTTGAGGTTTCTGCATAAGTGAAGTTTGGTTAAAAAAAGTGAATAATGATAGTTATTCTTAAAAAATTATCTCACCTAAAATGTTAACATTCAGGGAATGTGGGTGAAGGTTGTGATACGTTCTTTGTATACTCTCGAAAGTTCTTTGCCAAGTCAAACATTATTCCAGGGGCTGGAGAGATGGCTCAGTGGTTAAGAGCACTGGCTGCCCTTGCAGAGGACCTGGGTTTGATTCCCAGCACCCACATGGTGACTAGCAACTGTCCTTAACTCCAGTTTTAGGGGGATCCAACGCCCTCTTCTGATCTCTGAAGGCATTGCAGGACACGGGTGCACTTACACAAAAGCAAGGCCATACACTCATACACATAAAATAAAAAATTAACCAAAATATATGAAAACTTATTTCAAAATAAAAAGTTAAAGAGAGAAAACCAACAAACCACCATCACCACCACCACCACCAACAAAACCCAAAAACATAGGGCCTGGCTTAACCAGGAAAGGTGCTTGGCCGCCAAGCCTGAGTTTGATCCCTGGAATGTACATGGTAGAACAAGAGAACTAACTGAGTTTTAAAAGTTGTCCTCTGACTTTCACATTTGCACCATCGTGGTCACACACACGTAGATATATACATACACAAATAATTGTTAAAAATACAAAAAAAAATGGGCTGGAGAGATGACTCAGAGGTTAAGAACATGTGCTGCTCTTGCAGAGGCCCCAAGTTCAGACCAGAACCCACATCAGGCCCCTCTCCTGGCTTCTGAGAACTTGCACCATGCAGTGCACATAAATTCTGGGGGCTAGAGAGTTGACTTAGTGGTTAAGGGAGCTGGCTGCTCTTACAGAAGATCTGGGTTTGAATCCCAGCACCCACATGGTGGCTAACAACTGCCGTAACTCCAGTTACAGGGGATCTGACACCCTCTTCTGTGCTCCACAGGCATTGCACGACATGGGTGCACTTACATACATGGAAGCAATACACACATACACATAAAATAAAAATAATAAATAAAAACTGAAAAAAAAAACCAAAAAAGGAAAAAATCTATTGAAGGCTTTGCTATTTGTTTTCATTTGTAGGAATGCTAATCTTATTAAGTGACATTAGAGGTCTATTGATTTGGCAGTGTAACCTCAGAGATCACTTTGAGTTCTTAATTTCATTCTTAGCTCTTATACTAACACAGATATGTCCTAGTAGCACCATCTTGTTGGCTAGTTTCTGGGAGTTCTCATCAGATTCTTCAGTATCCTTCAAATTATAGTAGTATATGTTGAATTTATACTTCATAGTTTATCTTTTTTAAGGAAAAGTGAATTTATTTAATGTACCGAAAAGAACAGTGTGGGCAGGGCAGGACCCTCCTGCCCCATAATGTATCTTGAATGTATTCCTTCTGCCACTGCTGTCAAGCCTTTTTAGATGATTACAGGAGCTTTTTATTTTTTTATCTTTTTGAGACAGGGTCTCCCTAGAGCCCCAGCTGACCTGGAACTCACTATGTAGAGCAGGCTGGCCTTGAACTCACAGAGATCCACCTGGCTCTGCCTCCCAAGTGCTGGGATTAAAGGCATGAGCCACCACACCTGGCTGCAGGAGCTTTTTAATTGGTCTCCTTGTTTTATGCTGGGAATGGGAGTACAGGCCTGCAATCCCAGCACTTGTGGGGGTTGGAGGTTCAGGAGTTCAAGCCAACTTTAATCTACACAGTAAATTGTAGGCCAGCCTGAGATACATGAGACTGTGTCTCAAAACAGTAACAACAACAACAAAAAAAAACCAAGTAAACAATACTAAATTGTTCTCTCTAACACTGTATGGAAGGTTCTTAGTGACTAACTGCCCCTTTGTCCTCAGCTGCTTGCTTTTAGTAATGCAAATAAACTGCTCATGGTGCCAATCACATTCTTTGTCTTTATTGTTTTTGTTTTTTGAGACATGGTCTCACTATGCCTTCCTTGCTGGCCTGGAACTTGCTTCTCAAACTCAGAGATCCACCTGCCTCTGCCTCGGGAGGGCTGGGATTAAAGACATGTACTACCTCATCTGGCCTAAGCCACTCACATCCTTATTCCATGCTGTTTCATGCCTTTGCTTGTTATATTTCTTTGCCTGGATCATTTAAATTTTTTATTTTGAGACACAATTCAGATGCCTTTTCCAGGAAACCTTGCTAGGTGGTCTAACTTCAACTTTTGTACATAGATACTCAATTGACCTAGCATCAGTTATTAGACAGACTATTCTCTGTCTCTTCAATTTTCTTGGCATCTTTATGAAAATTATTTGATCATTGATATAGAGGTTTATATTTAAAGTATTTCAATTTATCTGTACATCTTCCCTTATGGCAGTACTATATATGCTATCTTGCTTTTGCTTTTTTTTTCTTTTTTTCTGGTCTTTTTGAGACAGGGTCTCCCTGTAGCCCCAGCTATCCTGGAAACTCACTATATAGACCAGTCTGGCCTCAGAGAGATCTGCCTGCCTCTGCCTCCTGAGTGCTGGGATTAAAGGCATGCACTACCATGCCCGGCTTTGCTTTATTTTATTATACTGGAAATACTATCTTAATAATGTAGTTAGTTGGGTTTTTTTTTTTTTTTGGAGACATGGTCTCATGTAGCCTAGGCTAGAACTCATTATGTAGCTGAGGATGACTTTAACCTTGATCCTCCTGCCTCCATTTCTACCTCCACCTCCGGAGTGTTGTGACTATAGGTATGCACCACCAAGCCTGGTTTATATAGTGCCAGGGATCATACCCAGGGCTTTTTCATGCTAGATAAGCATTCTACCTCCTGAGTTAGTTACACCCCAGCCCAGTAAATTACAGTAGTCTCCCTGCCTCCTCAGAGCAAGGATTATAGGAGTGTCCCATCATGCCTGGTTGAAAATTGATTTCTTGGTACTTTGACTTAACTCTTAATAAAACTTCATGACAAATTGTGCCTTTTGGGAAGTTATTTCTTGAACCGGGATGAGGTGGTTGTAGTTGCAGTGGTGAGTTCTGGAAAGCAACATGACTGGTTCTAGGCCTTACAAACACCAGGTTTGGAGACCAGTGGTCTCCACTTGCTTATACACAAGCACACTCACCTGCATACACATGTGCACAAATAGGCTTACCTACCCACTACAACAAATATAACCATTATCAAAATCCAAAAAATGAATTAAATGTTTACAAAAGATAGTATTCAGTATTTTACCTACATAACATATAGAACATGTGCTAAGTTTTCATTCCCACCAGCAATGTGTGTGCGCGCGCACACACGCACACACACACACACGCACACACACACACACACGGGTCCCTTTCACCTACATTTTCATCAACATTTATTTTATTTTATTTTGGTAATTTGGCAAGGCAGATTTTACTTTTTCAAAAGGGTATGTTGCATGGTCAGTCATATCAAGCAAGCACACAGGACCTGGAAACTTGGTAGGCTTTTATTTTAACATTTTCTTGATGATAGGTATTCTAACTGGAGTGAGATGGTATTTAACTGATGGCTAAGGATGTGAAAGTTTTTTTTTCTATATTGACCATTTGTATTCTTCTTTTGAGAACAGTCTATTCAGTTCATTAGCCTATTAATTGAATGATTTAGGGGGTTTTGGTATTTATTTTTTACAGTTCTTTCTATATTCTAGATATTAATTCTCTATATGTTATACAATTGGCAAAGATTCTTTTTTCATTATGTAACCTGTCTCTTCACTCTGGTGTTTGTTTCCTTTGTTGTACAGAAGCATTTTAATTTTATGTAATCTCATTTGTCACTTCCTAAGATGATTTCTTATGCTGTTAAGCTCCTTTCCAGAAAGTCCTTGCCTATATTTCTAAGTGCTTTACCTATATTTCCTCTCAGAGTTTCACGTCTTACGTTAAAGTCTTTGATCCATTTTAAGTTGAGAATGAGAAGTATGGATCTCTGATAAAATTTTAAGTTGAATATATTAGGATATCTGCCAAAATGCACATTATGTTCTAACACTATGGGAATTATTTAGAAGAATGTATTACCGAACATCAAACTGAACAAGATTCTGAATTGGTGATTGTATCAGAACTATGTGTAAAAATAATATGAAATTATTAGAGCCAGCCTTAAAAATTTGTCCATGGTAAGTACCTTTTGATAGATTGTTGTCAAGTAAGCAGTCCACTTAGCAAAAGACCCCTTACTTAAATTTGCATGTTACAAAGCAATACCTATTTATTTTTATTAGCATGTTTAGCCAAATTATACCTATTATTCTTGGAAAGTATTTCATATTCCTCATCATGTTTTTAACCTTTTTCCTCTCGTGAGATATACATTTTGAAAAATGTATAGAATTTATACATAATTTAATAAATGATTATAAAAGATAGTTAAGGGGCTAGCAAGATTCTCGGTGGCACCTGCCACCAAACCTGACACCTTGAGTTCTGTCCCCAGGACCCATATGATGGAAAGAGCAAATTGACTCCACGTATGTGCGTTGGCATGCATGTATTCCCCCCCCAAGTGAGGGGGAATAAATGTAAAAATAAAAGAAAGTTCATACCTTTATACCCAAGTGAAGAAAGTGCCAGCATCAGAAGTGCCTATGAGGCCCCCTTTCCTCACGAGCTCATCTTCTCAGAGATAGCATCATCCTGAATTTTGATATTTTCTTTATTGTTTTAATACCCACATTTCTACTTCTAAGCAATATAAATTAGCTTTGTCTGAATATCGAATTATTTGTGTGTATATGTGTACATATTCTTGTGTATGTGCATGTGTGTATACAGATGCACGTGCATGTGTGTTCCCGTATTATGTGGAGAATAGATGTTGACATGCAGTGTTTTCCTTAGTTGCTCTCCACTTTATTTTTTGAGACACTGGAGCTCACTGGTTTGACCACTGTGGCTGACCAGCAAGCCCCCAAGGATTCTTCGATCTCTGCCTCCCCAGCCCTGGAATTATAGGTACACATTGCCATACCCGGCTTTTACATGGGTGCTGGTGATCTGAACTCAGGTTCCCCATGCTTGCCCTGCAAGCACTTGCCTGGTAAAAGCCACCTCCTAAACTCCCTGAAATCTTTTTTTGAAAAATCTCAAACCTGCATTAAAGTAGCAATGTAGTGCAATGTAACTGCACTCTTCACCTGGATTCCTAATTGATAGTGCTTTTACTATGCCTTCTTGATATCTTAGTAGGTGGATATATGAATATATGTATATATGTATGTATTTGCTGAGTCATTTGAAAATAAGTGATACACATTGGTCTTGAAATTTGTGCCTTATAATGCATATATCATAATAGCAGGTGCATAGGATTAGCTTTTGCAATATGTGATAGTAGTAAGGAGGAAAACATGCTTTCCCTCCCTTATTTTTTTGAGACACTATCACTATGCAGCCCAGGCTAGCCTCAAACTCTATATCTTCCTACCTCTGCCTCCTATGTACTGGGATTACAAGTGTGTACCACCATGCTTAGTATAGAGTAAGATGACTTTGTTGCATATCTTTTTATATACCCAGAAATCTTATAGTTGGATCATGTGGTAGTTCTATTTTTAATTTTTGAGGAACCACCATACTGATTTCCATAGTGACTGGTCTAATTTACATTCCTATGGCCAATGTATAACACCCCCCCCATCTTCACAATTTGTTTTGTATTTTCTTGATGATAGCTTATTTTACTTGGTGAGATAGAATCTTGATGTAGTTTTGATTTTAATTTTCCTGATGGCTAAAGATGTTGAATATTTTTTCATGTATTTATTAGTCATTTGTACTTCTTTTATTTATTTTTATGTGTATAAGTGTTTTGCCTACATGCATTTAAGTGTACCCATGTATGTGTTCAGTGTTCACAGAGGCCAGAGGAGGGCATCAGATCCCCTGGAATTGGAGTTACAGACTGTTGTTAGCCACCTTGTGGGTGCTGGGAACATACCCCGGTTCTCTGCAAGAGCAGCAAGTGCTCTTAACCATTAAGCCATCTCTCCAGCCCCTGCACTTCTTTGAGAACTACCAACTGAGCTGTCTCCCCAATCCTCAAGATTCATTTTTAAGTTCTTTATATATTCTGGATATTAAATTACTACAGATTCTTGACTATGTTCTAAGGCATATTCCTGTACATTTTAGTGCTGGATTTAAAAGATATATGGTTTTGAGTCCATCTTGCTATAATAAATATAATATATTAATATTTCATAGTTTCTGTTAAAAGCTAAAAGCAAGCTCATAGATAAGTATTTGTAGTCTTTGAAACTACAATTGGATGTTCATAGCAGCGTTATCCATAGTAATCAAATTGTGGGAACAAGCCAGGAAATTACAGCTCATGCTTGTAACTTCAGCACTCAGGAGGCTGAGGCAGAAAAGGATTATTGAGAATTCAAGGCTACCCTGGGCTACTGAGTGAAACCTTGTCTCAAACAAAGAGTGGGAACTGTTCAATGCATTGACAAATGAATAAACAAAATTTGATATGCGTATACAGTGAAACATTGTCCAAACTTAAAAAGAAATGAAAATATTATGCCAGATGAAATAAGCTAGACACAAAAGGACAAATGTTGTATGTGTCCACTTATGTGAATTATCTAGAATAAATAAACTGAAAAGTAGAATTGAGGTTTCCTGAGTTACTTATGAGTAAGACTTTTCTTTGGTAGTTCTGGGGATCAAACCCAGAGTCTTGTGCACACTAAGCATTCACTTTGCTACTGAGCCACACTCTTAACCCTCTAAAAACTGCTTTTCTTCCTTTTTAGAAATTGGTTATGTGGGGGCTGGAGAAATGGCTCAGCAGTTAAGAACACTGGTTGTTCTTGCAGAAGACCCGGGTTTGAATCCCAGTACCCACATAGCAGCTAACAACTGTCCGTAACTCCAGTTCCAGGGGATCCGATGGCCTCTTCTGTCCTCGTGGGCTTTTCACAACATGGGTGCACTTACCTACACACAGGCAATACACTCATACACATAAAAATGATAATTTTTTTTAAAGAAGTTGATTTGGCTATGTATCTAAGCTGGTCTGGAACTCTTGGGGCTCAAGCAATCCTCCAGCCTCAGCTTCCTGAGTAACTATGACGGGTGCATGCTATAGCACCCAGTTGGATATGGAATTTTTCTCTGAGTACAGATTTTAGTTAGAGATGCTGAAAGAATTTTGGGAACAGATGATAGGGCCAACAAGAGGGCCCAGTGGGTAAAGTCTTTGCTGTGCAAACCTGACAATCTGAGTTGAATCCCTGGAATCCACATAAAGGTGGAAGGAGAGAGCCGCTCCTCCCCAAACAATAGATTTTTTTTAAAAAAAGAAGTAATGATAGCATAACATTGTGAATGTATTAATACACTTGGACTATATTAGTATAGACAAAATGATAAACTTTTACTATACGTACATATATTACCACAATTAAAGAAACTACTATTGGATGAATTCCAGAATTTTAGACAAAAATGTCCTGGAAATCATGTGGTGGTTTTACTTACTGTGTGTATTACCTTGTAGCCAAGTGAATTCAGGATACGGGCACTTGTATTGAATTTGGTGGATCGATAGATTGAACTATATACCAAGTGGTATTCTAGGTACTTGTAGCTATAGTAGTAAAGAAGACGTAGTCTCTGGAGTCTACTAGTTGCTAAGTTGTACAGAAAAATGAATAAACTTCTTATTAAGGAAAAAAGGATTAAAAGTCAGGTAACCTGTTTTTTCCTTAATGATTTCCATTGTAGTGTGATTTTTAAAAATATTCCTTTTCCCCTTTCAGGTTGCTATGGGAATATATGACTACATAAAAGGAAGTCTGTTCTGATTATTGTGATACCTGAGATGTAAGTACAGTGAAGAGTGGAACAGGAAAAAACTTTAGTGCCAACCTTAGTTACAATGGCCACTGATTCAGGGGAGCCAACTAGCACAGAAGATTCTGAGAAACCTGATGGAGTTTCTTTTGAAAACAGAGTTGCCCAGGTTGCTGTAACTTTGACTGTAGAAGGTAGACTAAAGGAAAAACCCAACACCTTCTCTGCTTCTTGGGAAACCACTGAAAGAAAGAGATTTTTCCGAAAGAGTGTTGAGATGACGGAAGATGACAAAGTTGCTGAATCTTCCCCCAGAGATGTGAGAATAAAAGCTGCAGCAAATATTTCAAGAGTAGATAAACTTCCTACAAATGTGCTAAGAGGTGGACAAGAAGTTAAATATGAGCAGTGTTCAAAGGCAACCTCAGAATCCTCAAAAGATTGCATCAAGGAGAAAAATGAAAAGGAAATAGAAGAAGAAGCAGAAATGAAGGCTGTAGCAACTTCCCCTAGTGGCAGGTTCCTGAAATTTGATATAGAACTGGGAAGAGGAGCATTTAAAACAGTCTATAAAGGACTGGACACTGAAACATGGGTTGAGGTTGCTTGGTGTGAGCTACAGGTGGGTATATAATTTTCTTGGTTTTAATAAATTCCAGTTTTAGCTGGCCTGGCCACCTGAGTTATCCAGGATGAAAATATGTCATGGATTAAAAAAGTAAAAGGCCCTTCCTCCACCTTCTAAAAATCATGTTCCTGTCTAGATCCTGTTAGAAGCTCACAGCAAACATTAAAAATTTTTTTTTGCCCTTGAGGTCCCTACCCCTGTTTGTTATTTTTTTCATTGACAGTGCTGAGGGTTGAATCCAGAGCCTTGTGCTAGGCAAGTACTCTACCACTGAAGCACATCCCCAGCTCTATTTCATTTTATTTTAATTTAAATTTTGCTGTGTTGGGATTGAATTCAGGGCCTGAGACAAGGATTTTGCCATTGAGATACATCCCTTACACTCCTCTTTATATATTTCCTTCCTTCCTTCCTTCCTTCCTTCCTTCCTTCCTTCCTTCCTTCCATCCATCCATCCATCCATCTGCCTCCCTCCCTCCCTCCCTCTCTCTTGTATTGCTAGAGAGCAAACCCATATGCCCTTGCAAATGCTAGGCATATGTACTCCTACTGAGCTACATCTCCAGTTATTTTTCTGTTCTTTTGAGATAGCCTCTTCAATGTAGCCCAGGCTGGCCCTGAATTCATTATGTTGCCTAGGCTGGCATCAAATTGATGCTCTTTTGCCTCAGCCTCTCTAGTTCTAAGGTTACAGGCATATGTCACCATGACTGGTTTTCTTCCCTGTTTAAAAGGAAAAAGTCTATATTATAATATTCTTCAAGAAAATTTTCTTATTGGCTTTGGAAAATTCCCAAAATTCTTACTAATATCACATGTTGAGAACTTAATAAATATGTGCCTCATTGATTGATTATTACACTACATACTAAGGTATATCATAGGAATATATTTATTATGGTATCTACTTTTTATTTCTTTCTTTAAAAAAAACAAACTTGTGAAATTTGCCAGGTGTGGAGGTGTATGCCTTTAATCCCAGCACTTGGGAGGCAGAGGCAGGTGGATCTCTGTGAGATCAAGGCCAACCTGGTATGCATGGGGAGTTCCAGGACATAAGGAGAGCCTGTCTCAAAAAAAAACTTGTGAAATGTATGTGATTTTTTTCAGAATAGGAAAGATTTTTCTTAATCTTTGATAACCTTTATTGATAGTCTGTCCTCATGCCTTTAAAATTACATCAAAGTGAAATTACAAGAATCTTTTGAGATTAGTCAGCTCAAGTGTGCTTAGAGAGGAGAAAGAAAGAAATGGGAGAATGACTAAATTATCTAGATGTTTAGTTCTATGATAGATGTTTTTATATAGTACTATTAACTAATGAGGAAAAGAACATCACAGAATGTATTACAATGAGAAGAGTTTCAAGCAGATTAAGTCAAATATAAGAACAAATCTTGGTAACCTCAGTCAACTCATAAAAAATGCTCAACATTCCTATAGGATGCTTAAAATTAATATTGGGACTGGGTATATGGCTCAATTTGGTATAGTGCTTACCTGTCGTGCACAAACAAAGCCTTGGAGTCAAGCCTCAGCACCACATATAGCAGGCATGATGGCAAATGCCTGTAATCCCAGTATTGGGTAGGTGGTGGCAGGAAGATAAGAAGTTCAAGGTCATCCTTGCTACAGCTTGGGCTACATGAGACCCTACCTAAAAAAACCCACATAAAATAAGATTGAATAAAGTCAATAATTATATATAGCTGTTCAAATTCAATGATCTCTTTGAATGTGTCTATAAAATACCCTGATTCTACCCATTATAAGGTGCTATTGGTTGGCATAGATTGGAATTTAGTCTAAGTGTAGGAAATTTATTCTATTTATTTTATTCTCATGTATTCTAGCCTCACCTCACTGTGTAGCTCAGGATGACCTTGAACTTCTGATCCTCTTCCCTCTACCTCCCAAGGGCTGAGATTAGAGACATATATCACCATGCCCAGTTTGCAGTTTTGGGGACTGAACTCAGGACTTCATTCAAGCTAAGGATGTACTCTGAGCTACATCCAAAACCCAGGCCTCCTTCAAATAGCACCAACTCTAGCTAGAGTCTGTGAACTAAACTAAAGATGGCCCTGAAAAACAAGACAAAACAAAAACAGCAGCAAGAACAAAAATAGGTACAATAGATCATAGCAGATTAACATGTTGAGTGAGCACTCTAATATACTTTTATTAGAATAAATATATTCAAAATAGTACAGTATAAGCAACAGGCATGGTGCTGCATACCTGTAATCCCCAGCACTTGGGAGATTGGAGGCAGGAACATTTTGAATTAGATTCAACAATTTATTTATGAAAAATGTAAGTTTTTGACATATTTACTCTAAATCACTTAATTTTGTTCTTAAAATAGTTTTATGATCCTCTCAGAAATGATTCTAGATTCTGTTGGAGCTATACAAGAAAATGCCCACCCCTATAATGCTATGTAGTTCTATTTCCTCCTGCTCCATCAGATCCAGCTGTAGAAATAGTATAGTTTCATGGCAAAGAGATTACCTTGAATCTAGGGATGATGAAGCTTGCTTAAATGTATATGTTCTAGCTTCTTTGTTTAATAAGTCACATAACTTTATTAGATCAAAATTAAAGACTTTGCTTTTATAAAATGGCAAAGGATGGGTGTGGCAGGAAACAACCCTGATCTAGAAAATAGCATTAATTTCTAGTTTTGTAAATTATTTTTGAGTTATTTGTTGGATAGACTGAAAAAAGAAAAAGAAAGAAATTGATAGATGTAGTACGTTGAATGTCTTAATCCTTGGAATCTTACATTCCAAAAAGGGACCTTTGCAGATGAGATTAAGTTAAAGATATAGAAATGGGGAGATTATCTTGAATCTTCTGAGTAGACCTTGTATGATTTTTATAAGATCTTTAGAGAGGGAAGAAGGTTGGCAGTCGTCAAAGAAAGATCTAAGAATAGAAGCAGAGGTTGGAATGAGACTATTGCTGGACTAGGTAAAAAAGCCAAGGGATGCAGATAGCTTCTAGAAAGCTAGAAAAGGCAAGGAAATATATAGTTACCCAGAGCCCCCAGAATAAACATAGTGCTGCTGATACTGATTTCAGTCCATTGTGGTTCATTGTAGACTTGTGTTTCCCATACCTAGACAATAATGTGTTTGTCTTTTAATCCACTGAGTTTATGCTAATTTCTTATTGTAGCATAAGAAATGAAAGCAGTCTATTACAGTTGCCATTCTTTTGTTCATTCAACAAATTAATATTCCCTGCAATATGCCAGACCTATTTTAAGTGCTAGGGACACAATGGGAAAAAAAGCAGACAAGGCCTGATTTCATAAACTTATAGTAGGGAGAGTTTATAGTCAGTAGTAAGAAGGCTTGGAGGTTGGAGTTAGTGAAAAGATGAAATGGCTGTTAAATGTAGGTTTGTTTAAAGGAAATGATAGGGCTTAAAAGTAGGAAGAAACAGGTACATTCCTTTAATACCTAGTTTTCTTTTTCAACTTTTTATTTTCAGATGATTTTCTACTTATAAGAGTTATAAAAGAGTTACAAATACTATAATACTATTAACTAAAATATAGAACTTAATCAGAATTTATCAATTTTATCACTAATAATTCTTTTTTCAGTTCTATGATCGTATCCATGGCTCTATACTGTGTTTACTTGTATTGTTCCTCCTTCCTCTTTGTTTTTTTTTCAGTTTTCCTTGAACTTTTGAAGGGTATTATCAGTTTTCTTTCTTTTCTTTTCTTTTTTTTTTGCCTTTGTTTGAGACAATGACCCAGATCTCATTAAGTAAACCAGGCTGATTTGAATTTATAATCTTTCTCCCTCTGCTTCTTGAATGCTAGGATTGTAGCATTCACTGCCATGCTTGGCTAGCAAGATTGCATTTTTGGCAAGAATACCACAAAAATGATGGCCCTCCATCCAGTCCTTGATATTATGGGTGACATGTGTTGCTATGTATTAATGGTGATATAATATTTAAAATTTTTTATTATTTTTATTTTATATGTATGAATGTATTGCTGATCTCCTGGAACTGGAGTTACAGATGGTTGTTAGTTGCCTTGTGGGTGCTGGGAATTGAACCCGGGTCCTCTGCAAGAGTAGCCAGTGCTCTTAAACCACTGAGCTATCTCTCCAACCCCTAATGGTGATATAATCTTGAACATTTGACTATAGTATTGTCTGTCAGACTGTCCCTACTATAAAGTTCTCACCCCCTTTGTAGATTAGTAAATTTCTTAGGGGTACATACTCTGACACTGTGAAATATTTGTCTTCAAAATGTTCACTTACTGATTTTGGTCCTTTTGTTTTTGTTTTGTTTTGTTTTGTCTTTTTGAGACAGGGTCTCCCTGTAGCCCCAGCTGGCCTGGAACTTGCTCTGTAGATCAGGATAGCCTCGAACACACAGAGATCTGCCTGCCTCTGCCTCACAAGTGCTGGGATTAAAAGCTTGCACCACCACTTCTGGCCTGGTGTGTTTTAAACTATAACTGTAATTATGGTGTTCTGCTTATTTGTTTTTGAGACTGGGTCTCATTATGTAGTGAGACTGCCCTGGAACTTGCTGTGTAGCCCAACCTGCCCAGACTTGTGATCCTCCTACCTCAAGCTCCCGAGTTTATGTACCATCATACTTTGGCCAGTTGTAAGATTCAGATGCTAACTTTCTATTTCCCATATTCCTTCAGCATTTATCATATGGAATTATCTCTTAACTTTGCATGTGTTTTTTCCCCAATAATCTCTTAAGTTTCTGAAAATTTATCAATAGAGAAATTTGTGGTTGAGGTGCTTTAGTATAGTTAGTGACAATAGATATTATATTCTTTGCATTTATCGTAAAAATTAGCATTTAATTGAGCACTATACAAGTACTTAATATGATTATTAATTTTGGCAATAGTTATATGAAGTAAAGAGTATCTGTTTTCAGATGTCGGATCAGAGGTTTAGGCACATTAAATGACTAGTTTCAAGAGAGAATGTAAGCTTTTGTATTCCATCTCTGTGTATTTTTATGTATGTATAAATTATGATTTTTTTTATATAACCCAGAATGGCCTAAAATTGACTGTGTAGCCCAAGCTGGTTTTGAACTTGTCCTCCATCTACTTCAGCTTCTCGAGTACTAGGATTATACCTGACTACCATATTTTTTAAATTATTTATTTAATAACCATATAATTAGAAGAAGCATTTCGTTACAACAGCATGGACATATTCAATGACGATTTCCAGAGCTAAGATGCATCTCTTTCAAAATTGGCTGTAAATTTTTAGGTATATAGTTGCATTAATACGGTTATACAATATTGTACTCTGTCTAAACCCCTTTAGGACATAAAATTAAATGAGGTTTTAAACTTTAAAAAAGATCTCCATTTCATTATTAAAATACAGTTTCATACAGAAAAAATTCATTTTTAATACAATTGACACTAAGACGCACATGCGTATCTAATCTCTATATATCTGATTATTACTAGTCACAGTTGGTTACTTTCTGAGCTCCTTGGCATCTGAGCATGGATATACAGTCATCAGTTAGATTTCAATGGTAATGTTTTTCACATCTACTAATTATTAAGGAGCAAATTTAAATTGTTTGAAGAATTATTTTTTTTCTTTTTCTTTTATTTATTTATACACCCACGTCCCAGGTAGCACCCTCCCATAGCCTCCCTCCCCTCACTAGAGCCCTTATACTCTGATATCCCTGCTACTCTCTGCTGTGTTGTCGGCACCCCCAGCCATTCCCCACTACTTGCCCCTCTGGTGAATCTAGTCAGCCTATCTAGAGGTCTTTGTTTTAGGAGGGTCAGCTGTTCCTC
>NW_008352653.1:126613-127014 GCF_000622305.1 Nannospalax galili
TTCCGCCTATATGAAGATAAGTCAAAGGTCCTGCTCAATCATGGTTGGCTTCGGTTGGAAGCATGGAGGAAGTGATTCCTCTGTGTTGACCCTCCTCTTTATAGACTGGACACTGGTTCAAGTCCATCTAGTGGGGTCTCCTCGGCCTCGATGATCAAGAGGACAGGTGACCCACCACTATTATAGGACATTTTGAGAGATGCTCATAGTCCCCTGGAACTAGTTGACCTAGGAGGGCAAGGAACAAAAAGTATCCTTTATGTCCCTCTGACCAAATTATTATAGACCTCAAAGTATGTCTGTTAAACAACCAATAAGGTTAGTTCTACCTGTCTGGTATTTTTAGTTATTGTGTGTCAATCTTGTTTATCTTTTCAAAGAACCAGCTCTTGGAATTGTTG
>NW_008352653.1:127570-128090 GCF_000622305.1 Nannospalax galili
ATTTTAATATCTTATTGGTCAATTGTTACTCTGATCAGAATGAAGTGACTCTCTTTATCTCTTCTGTTTAGGTTTAGTTTAAAGTCTATTTTGTCAGATAGTAGATTTGCTACTCCTGCTTTTTTCTTAGTGCCATTTGCTTGGTATATTTTTTTCCATCCTTTCACTTTGAGATAGTGTCTGTCCTTGAAAGTGAGATGAGTTTCTTGCAGACAACAAAAAGATGGGTTTTGTTTCTTAATCCATTCATATAGTCTGTGTCTTTTGACAGGGGAGTTCAGTCCGTTAATATTTAAAGTTATTAATGAAAGATGGGTATTGAATCCTGTCATTTTTATTTCTGTTCACATTATTGATATAGCTGTACCTTTCGACAGTTATACCTTCATTGGAATTCTTTCTGCAATCCCTTGGGTATAGTCATCCCTTTCTTCAGCTCTTTGTATTGCTTCCAGAACTCTCTGAAGGGCTGGTTTTGTGGACATGAATTCCTTCAGCCTATTTATGTCATGGAAGATTT
>NW_008352653.1:129008-151339 GCF_000622305.1 Nannospalax galili
TTGTAGTTTCTGATTCTTGTGTGAGACTCAGGCCTTCAAGTTTAGGTCTGCTTCTTTTTGTGAACTTTATGTGTCTTTGTGGTTTACTTTTTGGGCATGAGAAGCTGGTTCCTCTAAGCTTCCAGTTCTCTCTTTTGATTTTATATTGGAGTGGCCAGATTGCTTTTGTCTTCAGGAGTTCCCACAGAGGCCCAAGTCAGATGAAGATCAGATGCTCTCAGGCTTTCTCCTAAGGTCTGGATCCCTCCAGGAGCGATTTTGGCCCCAGGAATTGGGGATTGGACTGGCCTGGGAGCCTGGCTCAGGAAAGATGCTGGTCTAGGGCAGCTGGTGGCCCTGCCACCAAAAGATCCAAAGGCAGATGGGGCAGGAAGAGGCCCCAAGGTCTCCTGGGGACTGCACTGAGGTGTTGTGTTGGTCTGGATGCAAAGGATCAAGAAGAGGAAAGGTCAGCCCCAGCGTCCCAGAAAGAGGCTGGTGGGTGGTGCAGGCCCAGGGAAGCAAAGGGAGTTGAGGGTGGGGCCAGACCCAGAAGCAGTGCTCCTGGTGCCCAGAGAAGGCACTCCTTTGGTCTGGATGAAAAGGTTCAGGGAGCAGTATTGGTTCCCCAGGTGTCTGGGGCCCCAAGACAAGGAATGAAGCAGGGGCCAAACTCAGAGGAGAGGACGGCAGCAGAGATGGGAGGGTAAATGAGGCTGGAGGAGTCAAGGCTTAGAGGGCGAAATGGACTTACCCCGGAGAGAGGCCTGTGTTGGGTCCTGCAGGCCCAGGGAAGCAGAGGGAGGTGAGGGTGGGGCCAGGCCCAGAAGCAGAGCTCCTGGGGCCCAGAGAAGGCACTCCATTGGTCTGGATGAAAAGGATCAGGGAGCAGCATTGGTTCCCCAGGTGTCTGGGGCCCCAAGAGAAGGAATGGGTCAGGGCCCAAACTCAGAAGAGAGAACGGCAGCAGAGATGGGAGGGTGAATGGGGCTAGGGTAGTCAAGGCTTGGAGGGCTACCATGTTTTTAATGGAGTCTTGCTGAGACTACACTTGAACTGTTATGTTCAAACCATCCTCCTAGTTCAGCTACCAACACCAACTGAATAAATAGGTCTACAGGCATATGCCACTATCCTTGACTCACACACACAAAATAAATTTACAGCCAGGCATGGTGGCACATGCTTTTAATCCCAGCACTCAGAAGACAGAGTCATGTAGATCTCTGTGAGATCAAAACCAGCTTGATTTCTGTAGAGAGCTTGAGACCCTGTCTCAAAAATACCAAAAACAACAAAAAATATTTTCTCATTGATTATTTGTCTCATTTTGTTATTGTTGCTGGGTAATGATATCCTTAAGCATGTCCTACAACTGAACTATAGCCCAACTCTGTTTTTCTGTTGTTGAGATCTTTTCTTCCTCTCTTTTTTTAGATGGTTGGTTTCTCACTCTTTTTACCCAAGCTAGCCTTAAATTCCTAGGCTCAAGTGGTCTTCCCACATCAGCATTCTGAGTAGCTTAGACTACAGGTGTTGCTGGGCATGGGTGGCACACACCTTTAATCCTAGCACTCTGCAGGCAGAAGCAGGCAGATCTCTGTGAGACAGAGGCCAGCCTGGTCTACATAGCACGTTCCAGGCCAGCTGGGGCTACAGGAAGACCCTGTCTCAAAAAAACTCCCAACTCTTATGGTTTTTTAATTTTAATTTTTTTTTCGAGAATTTCATACATGAGTATTGTATTTGTATTATTTCCACCCCTCCCTGGTCCCCTCCAACCCTTCTCACCCTACCCCACTCCCTCACAATTTCTTGTCCTCTTTGATTGCTATTGTTACATATACATATATACATTCCTAAATATACACACATATACATATGTATGTATATATAGTGCACTGAGTCCATTTAGTGGTACTTGTATGTACTTGTATTTAGGGCTAACTACTATTGGGGAGCTTGTCCCTGAAGAAAACTAACTCTCTCTCTCCCTCAGTATCTGTTGATTGCCTATAGCTTTTAACTATTTAAAAAAAAGAATAAAAATTATTTCTTAAGTAGGCTTTGCTTAAAATAAGATACTCAACATTGAACTGCTAAACTCAAGGAATATCAGTATTGTCAGTGTCACTCTGGCATTTACTGGGAGTTGGTCTCTAAATAACCGATTGATGGTTGGGTTGTCATAGTTCAATAGCTGGCCTTCATGTTTTGCCAGTGTCCAGAGCGGGTCAGGCATATGGAGAGACCGACTCATTTTTACTCAGGCTTCTAAATGTAGGACATAAGCTTATTATACTAGAAAAAGAAGAAATACAGTTACTGTGTGGAGTGTAGACTAGATACATTGGAAGTTAAATTATAATAGGGAACTGTGTTGGTGAGTATATTTAGAACAAAAGATTTAGTTGTCCCTGCATTTCTTCCTACTAAGGCAATAAACTGACTAAATGAAGTGAATGCCCATGTCCCTACTAGATGAAGATATCTTTGTTCAACAGATTTGCAAGAGAAGTGAACCTGGTTTTGTATTGTGGTTTATTCCCCCTTTTGATATATCCTTTTGGGGGGTGTGGTGCTGGGGGGTCAAATCCAGGGCTTCACACATACCAGGTAAATGCTTTACCACCAAACTATAGCCCTAGCTACTCAGTATGTATCTTTACCACCATTGATAAGGTAGTAATATCATTCCTATCTCAGAGTTTTAGTGTGCTTCTCTAGCTGTGACTTTTATGCCCAGATGGATAGATAGATAGATGATACATGATAGATAGATATAATTTTTGAGAATTTTTTGCATGAGTACTGTATTTGCATCATTTCTACCCCTTCCACTTCCCCTCCAACTCCTCTTCTACTCCCTCTCAATTTCTTGTCCTCTTTGATTATTATTGTTACACATAACACACACACACACACACACACACACACACACACACACACACTGCATTGAGTCCATTTAGTGCTGCTTGTGTATACATGTGTTTAGGGCTGACCACTTGTGATTAGATAACCTCTCAGGAGCTTGTCCCTGTAGAAAACTAATTCTCCCTCCCTCACAATCCATTGATTCCTTGTAGGTCTTTTATCTAGAGGTGGGACCCTTTATCATTTCCCCAGTCCATATGTGTTGTCATTATGCAGGTGTTTTGGGGTAGCTATATTGTGGAGATTTTGTGGTATGATACATTCATGTTAACACTGACAAATTGTTATTACCTTGGAATATGTTTCTTTTATTTAGCTTTAGTTTTAAGTTACATCATTTCTCCATGGGAAGTGACTTATGAGTGAAGTATCCTCAGTCACTACTGTGAATCCTATTTCTGACAGGTAGATGATGAATTAAAAATTGCTTGGGATTCAGAGTTCAGCTTTCAGTGTTGCCTTTGCAGTTTAGATACCTTATGCAAACCAAGTAGCTTAACATTTTGGAGACTTTTTAAATCTTTTCTGTTAAACAAAAATGCAATAAACATTTAGGATATATAAAAAAATATTGGGGCCCTGATTATAGCTTGGTAGTAGAGTATTTACCTCACATATACAAGTCCCTGGGTTTGATCACCACCAACACTGAAGAGAGAAAAGAAGAAACAGTAACACAATGGAATTTGAATACCACTCAGCTTAAGAAATAAAACATAGGGTGGGGGAAAAGAAGGGGCAGGAGGGGTGGGCCACAGGAGTATGGTACAGGTAGAACAAAGTATGAGTTAGGGTTAGCATTACTGACATTGCATTTACCTTTCTGCTCCACTTCTACTTTAAGCAGTGGAAGAGAGAGAGAAAACAAATTGAAAAATAATGTGCAAGAGAAAAAGGAAAAAAAAAAGATTTAAAAAAAATAGAGAGGCCAGGCGTGGTGGTGCACGCCTTTGATCCCAGCAGAGGCAGGTGGATCTCTGAGAGTTCAAGGCCAGCCTGGTCTACATAGTAAGTTCTAGGCCAGCCCCACTATAGGGATACCCTGTCTCAAAAAAGACCACCCCCCGCAAAAACCATAGAGGATTAGAGATAACACTTTTTAAAAATTTTTTATGTGTATGCATGTATTCCCTGCATGTAGGTAAGTGCACTTGTGTCGTGCAATGCCCACAGAGGTCAGAAGAGGCTGTCGGATCCCCTGGGACTGGAGTTACGGACTATTGTTAGCTGCCATGTGGGTGCTGGGATTCAAACCCAGGTCTTCTCCAAGAACAACCAGTGTTCTTAACCACGGTACCATCTTTCCAACCCCAAGATAACACTTTTAATGCACAGGGCATGTTTGAGTATTTAATAAGTGATTGTGGTAAAATAGTGACCATGTTCATGTTCAAGAATATTCATTGAGGGGTCTGGAGAGATTGCTCAGCAGTGAAGAGCACCAACTGCTCTTGCAGAATACTGGGGTTTGGTTCCCAGCATCCACATGGCAGCAAACAACTGTCCTTAACTCCAGTTCCAGATGATCTGACACCCTCTTTTGGCCTCTGCAAGCATTGCACAGCATGGTTGCACTTACATACATGCAGGCAAAACACTAATATACATATAATAAAAATAAATGAATAAAATATACAAAAAAGAATAGTCATTGAGCTGAACTGGTAGTGCATGCCTGTAATCTCATTATTTAGGAGGTGGAGGCCACATAAGGAATTTGAGACCAGCCTGTGCTGAGACCCTGTCTCAAAATGCTTTTTAAAAAAACCATTTAAAAAGTATGGAGAGATGGCTCAGCGGTTAAGAACACTGGCTGTTCTTGCAGAAGACTGGGGTTCAAATCCCAGCACCCACATGGCAGCTAACAACTGTCCATAACTCCAGTTCCAAGGGATCCAACAACCTCTTCTGTCCTCTGTGGGCATTGCACGACATGGATGCACTTACATACATGCAGGCAATACACTCATACATATAAAATAAATAAAAAATGAAAGATGAAATCTTTACTGACATTGGAAGTACTATTTTGAAGCCTTTGTAGTATTCATCCTTACCTGAAGAAGTTATTTTAGAATACAGCTTTTATGTCATTGTTATTATTTTATGTTTGTGGAAACAGATCCATGTAGCCTCTGGTCTGGTTCTATTTACATTAAGAGACATAGCTGATAAGGCCATAGTTTACCTTTAAAAAATGAAATGTTTCTAATTTTTTTTTGTTCTTGGTTCAGGGGATATATTCCATCATGGTGTGGAAGGCATGGTTGTGGAACAAGCTCCTACACATGGTGGCTGGAGGTGCCTTGCTCACATCTCCACAAATTGAGAACCAAACAAAGGGGGAATACATGATGCTCATCTGGCTTTCTCTTTTTTCCCTTTTTATTTGGTTCACACTCCAGCCCATGGTATGCTATACTCACATTCAGGGTTGGTCCTACCCCACCCCCACCCCCAGTAAATCATGTGTATGAATGCCTGCATATTTGAATGTGCACCATATGTGTGCCTGAAAAGGCCAAGATAAGGAGTTGGAGCCCTGGAAATGGAGTTACAGATAGTTATAAGTCATCATTTGGATGCTGGGAAGTGAATCCAGGTCTCTGGAAGAGCAGTGAGCGCTTTTAACTGCAGAGCTATCTCTCTAGCCCAGTTAATCTTATTTAGAAACATCTTCACAGACGTATGAAAAGATGTGCTTTATTAATATCCTGTGTGTTCCTCTTTTTTGTTGTTTTTGTTTTGTTTTGTTTTTGGTCTTTTAGAGACAGGGTATCCTTGTAGTGGGGGTGGCCTGGAACTCACTGTGGAGACCAGTCTGGCCTTGAACCCACGGAGATCCGCTTGCCTCTGCCTCCTGAGTGCTGGTACTAAAGGTGTGTGCCACCACACCTAGCTGTTTGTTTTTTTGAGAGAGGGTCTTCCTGTAGCCCCAGCTGACCTGGAGCTCCCTATGTAGACCAACTAGGCTGGCCTCCATCACACGGAGATCTGCCTGCCTTTGCCTCCCAAGTGCTGAGATTAAAGGCATGTGCACCATCATGCCCAGCTCCTCCTGTGTGTTTCTTTTTTTTTCTTTTCTTCTTTTCTTTTGGTCTTTTTGAGAAAGGGTCTCCAGCTGGCCTGGAACTCACTGTGTAGACCAGGCTGTCCTTGAGCTCACAGAGATCCACCTGTCTTTGCCTCCCAAGTGCTGGGATTAAAGGTGTGTGCCACCACACCTGGCTGTGTGTTTCTTTTTTTTTTTAAATTTTTATTTTAATGTGTATGAGCTTTTTGCCTATATGTATGTAAGCATGCCCATGATGTGCAATATCTGTGGAGGCCAGAAGAGGGCATCAGATCCCCTGGAATTGGAGTTACTTATGGTTGTTAGGCACCATGTAGGTGCTGGGAACCGAACTTGAGTCCTCTACAAAAGCAGCTAGTGCTCTTAACCACTGAGCCATCTCTCTAGCGCCTCCTATGTGTTTGCTAATCTAATCAGTCTGACAGTAAAAATGAACCATCACAAGTCTACTCTTGTCAATTTGACACCTAAACACATCACTTTTTAAACCTTAATACAGCACATCCTTGGCCTCTAAAGTCTTGTATTTAATAATGCAAAATGTTTGGTCTGTCTGTAAGAGTCTAAAATCCAAAGTCTCTTCAGAGACTCAAGTCAGTCTCTTAACTGTGAGTCCCTGTAACGTAAAAAAGCAAATTACATGGCTCTAACATAGAGTGGTCCATGATAAATTTTCCAATTCTGAAATTCTAAAGGGAATATAACAAATATTGAACCAAAGCAAGACCAAAACCTAACAGGTCAAACACTAAATTCTGCAACTCTATATCTTGTATCAGGAGCTTTTCATCTGGGCTCCAATGGTCTTGGGTAGTCCTGATTCTCCAACTTGATGGCCTGCAGCATACATAACCTCTTAGTGGACCTCTCACATTTCTAGCACCTCCAGTATCTTGGAGTCTCTACTGCAACTTAGGCTTCACCTTCACAGCTTCATGAAGAGCCTGATCAGGAATTCTATGCAGAGCATCTGACCCTACTACATATTGTGTAGCCTCAGCAGCTTTCTGGAACCTTAGTACAAACCTCCACAACACGTTAACTCTTACATTTTGCATGTCTTAAAAACCAGCATCATGTATATAATGCCAAAATCTACCAGCTTGAAATGTAGCCTGTCTCCCTTGTTCTACAGCTTCAGCAAACTGTGCCTTCAGGCTGAACCTGGGAAAACACTTCCCTAGATGGCTCTGCTAGAACAGGATGCCCTGGAGGCTGGCTTTGTCCAGTCATTCTCTTTAAAAATATCTTTCTTATCTTCTATAAATACATACGCTGGTCAATCATGTTGATATTATTCCATGTCTCAGGAAAGGTTTTATGTAAAAATATTTTTTACTATTCCATGAATTATAATTGATTAAATGTTTAGTAACATTCATTAAAAAATATTTCTTTTTAAGGTACTGTGGAGTAGTTGAAATCTGTTTGGTTAATTTGAATTTTTATTTTTTATGTGTCTGAGTGTTTTGCTTGTATGCATGTAAGTGCACTATATGTGTGCAAACCCAGGGAGATCAGATGATGGCACCATATCCTCTGGAACTGGAGCTACTGACAGTTGTTAGCTGAGAAGTGGGTACTGGAAACCGAACCTGAATCCTCTGGAAGAGTAGCCAGTGCCTTTAACCACTGAACCATCTATCCAACCCCAGGTTGTTTTGAATTTTATAGCTACTTACCAGCCATACAAATTAATATAATATTAAAACTTTTATTTTTGATGCTCTTTCAAATGATCTTAATTTGAGACAGCAGTATTTAGGAATCATTTCCATAGGCTAGATTTTTTTTTGAGACAGCATGTAGCCTGGGCTGACCTCAGAACTTATCATTCTCCTACCTCAGCCTTCTCAGTACAAGTAGCACTGGCTTTAAACTGGAATTTTAATGGTGCTATGTTATATGGCTCCATTAGCTGTAACTGCTCTCTAGTTTGCCTTTTGTGGCTCATCTTGCCTATTTTTTTTTCCATTTTCTTTCCTTTTTTTTGAGACAGTGTCTCAGCTAGCCTGGAAATCACCTGCCCTGTAGACTCAGCTAGCCTGGAACTCACTATGTAGATCAGCTGACCTCAATCTCACATAGATCTACCTGCCTCTGCCTCCCGATGCTGTGATTAAAGGTGTGCGCCACCACATCTGGTGCAGCTTGCCTTTCTTACACTAAGAATTCTCCTCATTGATTGTAGGTGAAAGTTATTCTATCACAATAGTTGTCACTAATATTGTAGCGTGTTTGTGAGTCTCTGTATGATTATAAGATTACAATAGTGTCTGAAAGCTCTATTGAAAGTATTTACCTCTGAATTTTGGCACTAGTTTTAACAGGCTTATTGTCTACTCCCTGAATTACAAATAAAATTTTAAAGGTATTGGCCCTGCCTTTTTAGTGAATTTTCATCCAGAAATTGGTGACACCAGTTCTAATTTTATAAAGTTGTTTACTCCTAATTGTGATTACTTTTGATATTTAGAGTCAAAGGATGAAATAGGGTAGAAAGACATTCTATTTTTTTTTTAATTTATAATGAAAATCCCTTTTTGCACCTGTGTGTGCAGTGCCTGTGGAGGCCAGAGAGGATGTTCGATCCCCTGGAACTGGCGTTATGGGCAGTTGTTAGCTCTCATGTGTGTCTTGGGAACTCATGTGTGAGCCCAGGTCCACCTAGTTCTTTTAACCACTGAGCCATCTCTTCAGCCCCACTTGCAGCTACTCTTAATGAGAAAGTAATAATAATATGTGTATATATGGAAATTAATATTAGATAATTTCTTTTTTGCTGGCCTAGATAGAACTCACTGTGTAGACAAGGCTGTCCTTGAACTGACAGAGATCCACCTGCCTCTGCCTCTGAGTACTGGGACTAAGGGTGTGTGCCACCATGCCCGGCTTTAAACAATTTCTTAAAAACAAAAACAAAACCTAGTAAATAGTCTTCTAAGCTCTGAGATGGTAAATCTGTTTTTCTGAAAATCAGTGATGACTGTTAGTACTTTATTTTTTAATATTGCTAGTTTAGCAAAAATCAATAAAGTCAAAAAATAGAATAGTACAAATACAAGAAAGAAATTTATTTTTTTTCTGTTAATGGTAAAATATATTCCTGGAAAATATAAGTCTCCAATTCCTTTTCTGATATAGAATGACAAACCAGAGGCCTAAGGCTTCATTATACTAACTTTCCCGGAGTAGTGATTGCCTCAAAATAGCAGAGCAAGAAGTAAATCAGAATCCAACCCTTGTGATGCCAAAAGCAGATAAAGACATAAGAAAACTATGACAGCTGGAGAACTGGGTCAGTGAGTAAACACACTTGCCTCCAAGCCTAGCAACCTGAGTTTGATCCCCAAGACCCACAAGGTGGAAGGAAACAACCAACTCTTCTGAGTATCCTTTGACCTTCACATGCATGCTGTGCCTTATGTGCCCACATACATACACTCAAACACACATAAATAAATGTAAAAAAAAGTGTTTAAAAAGAAAACTATAAACCAGTATTCCCCACAAATATAGATGAAAAATGTTCAGTGTAATATTAGAATAATAATATTAGAATATCAGAATCAAATAGTATGTTTAAAAGATAAGAGGGCTGGGGGCATGGCTTAGTGGCTAAATGGCTTGCCATTGAAGCTTGAAGACCAGAGTTTAGATCTCCAGAACCCATGTGAAAGGCAAGCATGGGAATGCATGTCTATAATTCCAGGGCTTCTACAGGGAGATGGGAGATATAGATAGGTAAGTCCATGGAAATTCACAGGCTATCCTGGAATACACAGCTGTGAACAGACCATGTCTCAATGTGGAAGTTGAGGATTGACAACTAGCTTGTCCTCTGACCTTCACACAGATGTCGTAGCACAGGCATATCTACACACACACACACACACACACACACACACACACAAACACACACACACATACACACACTGTCCTAGTTTGTTTCTCCATTGCTGTGACAAAACACTCTGACAACTTCCAACTTGGGGAGGAAAGGGTTTATTCAATTTACATCTCCCAGGTCACAGTTCATCAGGGAGCCTAGGAACTCAGGGCAGGAACCTGGAGGCAGGAGCTAGAGCACAGGCCATGGAGGAACTCTGCTTACTGGCTTGCTCCACTGGCTCAGCCTGCTTTCTTATGCAACACAGACCCACCTGCCCAGGGGTGGCACCACCCACAGTGGGCTGGGCCCTCCCACATCACTCAACAATCAAGAAGATGCCCCATGGACACGGCCACAGGCTAGTCCAATGAAAGCACTTCCCCAGTTGAGGCTCCCCCAACCCAGGTGTGTCAAGTTGACACCAAAGCTATCTAGTGCATGTGCATATACACACATAAAAAAGGAGGCTAGCACACGATGACTATACGTTGTTTTCTCAGGAATACCAGTATTGTCCAGTGTTTTAAGATCAATGCAATTTGGGCTAGAGAGGTGGCTCAGCCATTAAGAGCACTTGCTGTTCTTCCAGAGGACCCAGATTCAGTTTCCACCATCCATCTGGTGGCTAACAACCTTCTGTAACTCCAGTTCCCAGGGGATATGATGCTTTCTTCTGGCCTCTATGGCCACTGCATGCCTGTGGTGCTCATTCATACATGCAGGCAAAACACTCGTATACATAAAATAAAAATAATAAAAATGTTTAATCAATACAACTTGACATGTTAAAATATGAAAATGATCATGTAGATCATTTCATTAGCTGTAAAAAATGTTTTAAAAAAGATAATCAGGGGCTAGAGAGATGACTCAGCAGTTAAGAGCACTGATTGCTCTTGCAGAGGACCCGGGTTCGATTCCAGCACCTACATGGCGGCTACGAACCGTCCTTAACTCCAGTTCCAGGGGAATCCACAGCATTGCACAACACAGGTGCACTCACATACATACAGGCAATACACTCATATATGTAAACTAAAAATTATAAAAGATATTTTAAAAAGGTACTCAAGAGGCAGGCAGATCTCTGTGAGATGGAGGACAGCCTGGTCTGCATAGTAAGTTCTAGACCAGCTAGGGTTACAGGGAGACTCTGTCTCAAATAATAAATAAATAAAGGTAATTAGAAATCAATTTAAGTATCTTTTATAATAGTATACATATTACAGAATGATGTACAGAATCTATGTGTTGGAAACTAGAACATACTGATGAAAGAAGTCAAAGACCTAAATAGATGAATTGGTTGGGTTGAAGGCTCTATTGGAAGATTTAAAAAGTTTGAAAAAATTCTTTCAGGGCTAAAGAGATGGCTCTGTTATTAAGAGAGCTTTCTATTCTTGCAGAGGACATGAGTTAATTCCCAGCACTCACATGGTGACTCACAACCCCATTTAACTGCAGTTCCAGGGATTCAGTGCCTGTTTCTGGCTTCTACAGGCACAAAGCATACATAAGGTGCACATACATACATACAGGCACTCAAACATACACATAAAATAAAAATAATTTTTTTTAAAAAAAATTCTTTCGGAGCTCAGTGGTTAAAAGCACTGGCTGCTTTTGCAGAAGACCCAGGTTCAATTCCCAGCACCCACATGGTAACTAACAGCCATCCGTAGCTCCAGTTCCAGGAATCCAATGCCCTCTTCCAACCTCCACAGACATTGCATGACTTAGGTGCATACATACACTCATACATAAAATAAATCAAAAAATTTTTAAATCATTCTTTCTATGCTGACTTGCCATTGTACAAATGAATACTAATAGAGAATAGGATAACCAAAAAAATTTTGATAAAAGTAGAAGAATTCATTTTAACTGGTTTCCAGGCTTTAATATAGTAATTGAAACATTTATGATACTTGGAAAGAGATTGGAAACACAGATAAGTGGAACATAGCTAATTGCAGAATTAAACCTTAAACAAGTGACTTTAAGAACTTCAGTGGTAATTCAGTGTGGAAGGAATGGTCTTCTCAATAAGCAATGATGGAATAATTAGATGTTAATACATTAAGAAATGAACCTCAACTTAAATCTCACAGCTTACACAAAAATTTACTCAAACTATATTACAGACCTTTAAATAAAATGAGAGGAAAAAATGAGAAAAATTTTGTGATCTTTAGTTAAATAAGGTCTTAATGTATATAACAAAAGTATGATCCATAAGAGAAAAAAACACAAATTTGGCTTCATCAAAACTAAAGAATATTTCAGCCAGACTTAGTGGCACATGCCTTTAATACCAGCACTTGGGAGGCAGAGGCAGGTGGACTTCTATGAGATCACAGCCATCCTAGTCTACCTAGTGAGTTCTAGGCCAGCTGGGGCTACAGGGAGACTCTGTTTCAATATCTACCCACCAAATAAAAGAATATTTTAAAATCATTTATATGGGAGAGATTTTATATTAGCATATATAAAGAACTTTACTCAACAACAAATTCAAATAATCCAGTGAAAATGAACTAGAGATTTGAACAAAGATTGGGGGATGTAGTTCAGGTACTGAGCATTTGCCTAGCAAGAAATGATGAACTGTGGTCCTTGGTTCGAGCCCCCAGCATTACCCAAACCAAAAAAGAATTAGACACATTTTACCAAAGAAGTTGTATGTATGGGTCAACATTGTTAATTAAAACCTTATAATCTGGTTTTAATATATCTATTAAAATAGCTTTAAAAACCCCAACAAACAAAAATACCTACTGTACTGGTAGGTACATGGTGAGGATGTTGCAGACAGCGAAATTCACACATATTGATGTTTTAAAATATTTTTATTTTCTGTGTGTATGAGTGTATTGCCTACATGTATGTAAGTGCATTCATGTCATGTAATGCCTGCAGAGGCCAACAGAGGGCATCAGATTCCCCTGGAACTGGAGTTACGGATGATTGTTAGTTGCTATTTGGGTTCTGGGAATTGAACCCAGGTCCTCTGCAAGAGCAGCCTATGCTCTTAACTGCTGAGCCATCACTCCAGCTCCCACATACTGAATTTTTATTTTGCTTCTCTTGAAGTACTAGTGGTTCAGTATTTCAATTTTACATTTATTTTTTACTTTTCATATGTTATTCATGAGAGTACTTTATCAATTTATTGTAAAGTTACATATGCTTTCCTAAGGCTGTGGATGTAGTACCTAAGTGGTGAGTTCTTGCCTTGCATGGGCAGGGCCCTGGGTTTGGTCCACAGCGTTGGAACAAAACAAAACAAAGGGAAAATCCCCAGCCAAATAACAAAAAGAAAAGAAATGTACTAGGGTACTCATAAGTCCCACCTGAAGTATTTACCTAAAAAAACTTAAGCTCACATGAAAACTTATGCATGAATATTTATAGCACCTTTAAAATTGGTCCAAAGTTGAAACCACCATCTGTCCTTAATCTGAGCAATATACCATAGTCTGGTACATTAATTCATTGATGGAATACTACATAATTAAGAACAACAGACTATTGATACTTGCAACAGTATGGATCAATCTAAAACACATTATGCTGAGTGATGTAGACAGTAGATTACTGTCTATTACATCTACAAGAGTTTATGGGATGGTCATAATTAGATAATAAATAGATCAGTGGTTTCCATGTTGTAAGAGTGAAGAGAGAGTTTGACGATGAAGAGACAGCACAGGAGAATATTTTGGAAGCAATAGAACTGGTAGCTAAAAGAGTGTGGTGGTGATTATAAATATGTATTTGTTGAAACTCATGGAACTATACACCAGAAGAGTAAGTTTTGCCAAATGTAAATTTAAAAATAAGCATGATGTTCAGAAAAAAGAGCCGAGAGAGTATCACACACCGCCCCCAAGTACTATTGAAGCTCTGATCAACTGGTTATGTTATATATCATTTTCAAGTGGCTTATATTTATATTGCTGAGGCTAACCCTGAACTCCTTGGCTTAAGAAATCTTACCCAGCTGCCCAAGTTGCTTTGACTACAGGTACATGCTACCATGTCTGGCTGATTTAGATGACTTTTACATAAGTTTTCCCCAAATTTATTTATATACATATATATGTATGTATAATTCTAATTAGCATTCTAATAGATTTTTTTTGTTTTTTTGAGACAGGGTCTCCCAGTAGCCCCAGCTGGCCTGGAACTTGCTATGTAGAACAGGCTGGCTTTGAACTCACAGAGATCTGCCTGCCTTTGCCTTCCAAGTGCTGGGATGTAAGTAGATGAATAGTGAAGAAAATGATAAGCAACATTTCTTCCATTATTAAACATACTAGAATCCACTTGAATTCATATGGTGTGGTAACTGACATGAGAATAGATTGGTAGAATAAAGTAGAGCCTAAGATAAATGAACACACAATACTGTATAGTATGTACAGTACTGTAGACATCTTATATTTTCGTTTGTTTTTTTGAGACAGTCATACCATGTAACTCAGACTGACTTCTAACTCTTGATCTTCCTGTCTCAGTTTCCTGGTTGCTTGGGCGACAGGCATGTACAACACGGTGCACTCTTTGAAGGAGAACTGTGTTCTTCAAGTCATTATGAATATTAGTTTACATGATGCTAGCACAAGTGATTAATCATCTTGAAGAAAATTTTTGCAGATATAGCAACGAATTCAAGATGGATTAAAGAATTTAGTATACGGTGGTTGCACACCTGTAATCCCAGAACTTGAGAGGCTGAGGTAGGAAGATCATAAATTCAAGGCCAGAATGGGCTACATACCACCACTCTATCTAACATTTTGTTCTTCTAATGACTTTATTTGGGCACATTTTTTTTGAGACAAGGTCTCACTGTGTTTCCCTGGCTGGCCTGGAACTTGCTATGTAGACATGTTATCCTTGAATTCACATAGATCTGCCTGCCTCTGCCATCTGAATGCTGAAATTAAAGTTATGTGCCCAGCCCTATTAGCCTATAAAAGATTTATTTTTTAAATTTTATGTATTTGAGTATTTTGTCTGCATGTATATAAGTGTACTGCATGTGTGCAGTGCCTACAAAGTGCTGGGACAGGGCATCATATCCCCTGGAACTGGAGTTACAGATGGTTGTCAGCCACTATGTGGGTGCTGAGAACTAAACCTGGATCCTCTGAAAGACCAACAAGTGCTCTCTTAACAGCAGAACCATCTCTCTAGCCCCTTACAACATTTTTTATTGAATGTCTTTGAGTAATATTTCCAGAAAGGGTGTGTGGGATGGTATGCTTTCTCTGTCCCCATTTTAGAAATATAGGTGTTTTTCCTTGTTTAATTGATAGCTTGTCTGACTTCAGAATTTTAGGATCATAGTCCTTCTCTTTAGAATTCAGTAATCATTGCTCCCATGACTTCTAGCATTTAATATAGCAGATTAGAGGTCCAGCGCCTATTTGAAGATTTTTCATTAGTTAGTAGGCCAATACATTTATCTGGAAACAGATCAGTTTCATTTGGAAAATAAACTGGAATAACTGTCTAGGTATCTTATGACTATTCTTGTCCTGACATTATAGATCTTTTAGATCAGGGATTTATGGGGCTGGAGAGATGGCTCAGTGGTTAAGAACATTGGTTGTTTTTGCAGAAGACCCAGGTTCAAATCCCAGCACCCACATGGCAGCTAACAACTGTCCATAACTCCAGTCCAGGGGATCCGACAGCCTCTTCGGCCCTCTGTGGGCATTGCACGACACGGGTGCACTTACCTACATGCAGGCAATACACGCGTACACATAAAATAAAAATAAAAAAATAAAAATAATTTTAAAAAACTCAAGGATTTCTTAAGGAAATGTTGCTCTTTTATCTTTTATTACTTTTTGTTAATTTGTATTGAGATAATGTAATTACTTTACCACTGATAGATGTATTATGTAGGTGTGTTTATAGCATAGTTATGAAATGTAACAATAGTTGTGTTGCCTCCTTGAATTAAGAAAGGATACCAGTGATTCTCTAAATCTTGAAAAAAGAATTGGTAGGTGAAAGATATATATATGTGTGTATATATATACATATATATATATTATGTGTATAATAAAGCATGCGGTTGAGCTATTATAATTGTCATGGAAATTTCTCTGGTATTAATTTGGGGTTTGTTCTTCCACTTTAGGATCGCAAGTTAACCAAAGCTGAGCAGCAAAGGTTCAAAGAAGAAGCAGAGATGTTGAAAGGACTCCAGCATCCCAATATAGTTCGATTTTATGATTCCTGGGAGTCTATATTAAAAGGAAAGAAATGTATTGTATTAGTGACTGAACTAATGACATCAGGAACCTTAAAGACGTAAGTTGACTCTGATGACTCTGATAGTACCAATTGAGTTTTATTTGGAAGTCATTTTAATGAGTCATAAAAGTTGTTTATAAACTTTTGATTTAAGGGTTTGTAGAGGGGCTGGGGATATAGTTCAGTGGTATAGCACTTACCAGTACAAGACCCTGGGTTCTGTCCCCAGTACTACAGAAAAAGAAGAGGAAAAAAAAAAAAAAGAATTTGTAGAGTCTGTTTCAGGTAAATTAAACAATCAAGATTTTAATGTAGTTTGTTAGTGCTGAGAAGTTGGTGTTTTAGTAGCTAGGCATGTAGCTCAGTTGGTAGAATACTCAACTAGCATGCATGAAACCCTGAGTTTGGCCCCTGTACCACATAAAACTGGGCAGGATGGTTCATAACTTTTAATCCCAGCACTTGCAGGGTAGATGCAAGAGGATTAGAAGTTCAGAATCATTCTTAGCACATGGCTAGTTCAAGGCCAGCCTGGGCTACATGAGACCATGCCTCAAAAACACACAAGAGGACTGAAGTGATGCCTCAATGATTAAGAGCATGTTCTACTCTCACAGAGGACCCAAGCTCATTTTCCAGCACCCACATCAGGCAACTTATGTGTACCACCTGCAATGCTAACTTCAGGGATCCAGTGCCTTTGGTCTCCACAGGCAACCACATTCACACTTGCTTAATCTCCCTCACATATAATACACCCATAACTAAAAATAGAATAAATCTTTTGGGGTTGAAGAGATGGCTTAGCAGTTAACAGCATTTGCTGCTCTTGCTGAAGACATGAGTATAGGTCCCTGCACCCACATGGCAGTTTACTATTCTTAACTCCATCCAGTTCCTTAATGTGGTACATATACATGCAGGCAAAACACTAATACACATAAAGGATTACAAATAAATACAAGCTTTAAAATATAAAAAAAAAAGAAAATAAAAAATTTTATTTTAATAATATATTTTTAATTATTTTTATTTTATGTGTGAGAGTTATTGCCTACATGTATGTAAGTGCACCCGTGTCATGCAATGCCTGTAGAGGTCAGAAGAAGATATTGGATCCCCTGGAACTGGAGTTAGGGATAGTTGTTAGCCACCATGTGGGTGCTGGGAATGGAACCCAGGTCCTCTGCAAGAGCAGTCAGCGCTCTTAACTGATGAGTCATCTCTCCAGCCACCAAAATAAGTCTTTTAAAAAAATGCAAAAATACTTTTTTTCTTCAAAATAAAAATTAATTCAGTCTGTAACAAGAACATTGAATCTGCACATTTGTGTACAAGTTCACACTTAAAAACAGCAGAAAGAAAAAATACCCCAAAAGTTAATGTTTTAGAGACAGCGTAGAATTTGAGAGTTGAAAATCATTATATACAGAGTATAATTTTATTTTGTCAAAGATAATGAATGGCTGGGTGCTTGACCAAGTTTACAATTCTAGCAATGAATAAATACTATATTATAGTCCTGTGTATAATCAGTTTTTCATTTGGTATGAATTCATTATATAATCAGTTGTAATTAAGTGTGTACTATGCATTTTGTTCTAACTTTTTGCACTAAAAATTTTCATAGCCATATCTTCTGGTGACTGTGTAAGTAGTTCCTAAGAAGTATAGAGGGGCTTTCTTTTTTTAAAATGATGTTTTTGTTCCAAAAAAAGGACATTCTGGCATGATTCTTAGGCTTACTTTGAATTAAAAATGTTATACTTTGTAGGATATCTTTTGGGGGAGATTCAAACAGTTTTATTTAGGAATTGTGAGGTGGGATGGAGGAGTTGAGTCTTGCAGTCCCTGAAATGTGAGATGAGAATGAGAATAAGGTTTTAGAACAACATTTTTTTTTTTTTGTATTTTTGAGACAGGGACTCCCTGTAGCCCCAGCTGGCCTGGAACTTGGTATGTAGAACAGGCTGGCCTCGAACTGACAGAGATTCGCCTGCCTCTGCCTCCAGAGTCTGTGTACCCATTCTGTAACGGTGTGTGCCACCAGCCTGGTGAGGACAACCTTTTTTTTTTTTTTTTTGCAACAAGATAATAGAAAACAATTTAGGTGCTGGGGAGATGACTCAGCAGTTAATAATGCTTGCTGTTCTTGCAGAAGACCTGAGTTTGGTTCCCAGACCCCTACTGAACAACTCATAACTGCCTGTAACTCTTGCTCCAGGAGATCCAATGCCCTCTTCTGGCCTCTATGGGCATCTGTAATGTGCTTGCACATACATATGCGCACACACACACACACACACACACACACACACACACAAACATATGTAAATAAAATACAATTTTTTTAAAAAAAATTGAGCAATCTTAGTACATAAATGGACAGTTCGCTCCTAATGGTATTTATACAATAATCTGAGGATGTTTGTTTACAGATGGTCTTTTATTTCTTTGTATAGGTACTTAAAACGATTTAAAGTCATGAAACCAAAAGTCTTAAGAAGCTGGTGCAGGCAAATTTTAAAAGGATTGCAGTTCTTGCATACAAGGACTCCTCCTATTATTCATCGGGATCTGAAATGCGACAACATTTTCATCACAGGACCCACTGGATCTGTGAAGATTGGTGATCTGGGACTGGCAACCTTAATGCGCACATCATTTGCTAAGAGTGTCATTGGTGACTAGCGTTTTATGGTTTCCTGGCTGGGTATTAGATTTGTCAGTTGTATAGGTCTAGAACAGAGATGAATCAACTATGTTCTTGAGCCAAATTTGGGCCACTTCCTGTTTTGTTGTTTTATTGTGTGTGGGGTGTGGGGGTGGGGGGAGTTGAGACAGGGTCTTGTGTAACCTAGGCTAGTCTCAAACTCACTATGTAGCAGAAGATGACTTTGAGCTCCTTATCCTCATGTGCTGTAATTATACGTCGAGCCAACATAATCAACTATTAATCAAGTTTTACTGGAACACAACCACAACCATTCAGTTGTAGGTTATATGTAGGTATTTTTGGACTACAGAGTTGAATAGTTGTGTGACAAAAAGTCTGAAATAGTCACTGTCTGGTGCGTCACAGAAAAATTTACCAGTTCCTGCCAGAAGTGTGAAGTTGCTTTGAAATACCTGTTATATATAAATTAACTTATTTCAAATGCATCATAATGTATATATTTTGTAGAATATATTTGGGATTATTGAAAGATTCTGAGGATTTAAGGAACAAAGTTTACTAAGTTAATTTACAAAAATTTGCACTAAAAAAAAGATAGAAGTGAAATCAAATTTATCTCTGTCTATCTTTCTTTGGTATTCAGGGATAGGATTTCATGTAGGCCAGGCTGGCCTTGAACTTGCCATGTACTTGAGAATAACCTTAAACTCCTGACCTTTTTGCCTATAACTCCTAAGTGCTAGGATTGCAAGTGTGAGCTTAAGTCATGCTTGACTTAAGTCAGAGTTTTAAAATCCATAACCTAATCTTGAGCATTTTCAGTTGTTACTTCATCAATACAAAATATTAAGAAATTCTTTAAGTGCTATTTTATACTTTTAGATTTGATTTTTGGGAGAAAAAATTAATAGGTAATTTTTATGGGAAAGAGAATCGTAATTCATATATTTTTCTCTTTAATAAAAATACGGTTGAGGCAAACTGGGCATAGTGGCATGCACATTTAATCCCAGCACTCAGGAGGCAGAGACAGGTAGATCTCTGTGAGATCAAGGCCATCCTGGTCTACATAGCAAGTTTGAGGCCAGCTGCAACTATACGGAGACCCTGTCTCATAAAACCAAACAGCAACAACAATAACGTATTGCTTGTGGTATTATTTTGTAGGCACTCCTGAGTTTATGGCTCCAGAGATGTATGAAGAGCACTATGATGAATCTGTAGATGTCTATGCTTTTGGAATGTGTATGCTAGAAATGGCTACTTCGGAGTATCCATATTCTGAATGCCAGAATGCAGCTCAAATATACCGGAAAGTAACCAGTGTATGTATAACTGTTCATTTTACTTTAGAAATTGCCACATTTCATGTTGAAGTTGATAAAATTGACTTACTTAGTTCAGTTTATTTGTGGGAAAAGGGATGTAGTTCAGTGGTAGACCGCTTACTACTTAATATGCACAAGGCTCTGGGGAAAGGAAAGAAAATAAAGATAAACAAACCTTCCTCCCCATTATGGGTTAGTCTTGTACAACAGTGTTAATTTAAAAATAACAGTAAGATAATTTAGATTTATACTATGTACTTGAACTCTATTGGGGTCATATAAAATGTTCTATATTTGTTTTGGGGAAAATATAGATATATCATCTTTGTTCGTAGTAAAATTTTAGAATTAAATGTGTCTTAATTTTCAAAGTTGGACAATAGAGCTTGAGTAAAAGGCTTTGAAGGGTTATTATACTTTTAGAAGCCCACTTATGAAAGGGTATTCAATATATAGTTCAACAAAGTATTTGAGTCCCTGTTGTAATTTTTATGTTAGAAATTGCAAGGAATTCAATGATGAGTAAGAAGTGTTTGCTATCCTCAGAGAGTTTATATTTCTACGAGTAGAATAATATAAATTAAGAAATGATGAGCTGGGTGTGGTGGTGCACACCTTTAATCCCAGCACTTGGGTGGTCAAGGCAGGAGGATCATAAATTAGAGGCCATTCTGGGTTGCATAATAAAACCCTATCCCACAACCCCCCCCCAAAAAAAAGTACAAAATAAGAGGATAAGACCAGGTGTAGTGGCACATACCTTTAATCCCAGCACTCAGGAGGCAGAGGTAGACTCAAGGCCAGCCAGGGCTGTATAATGAGACCCTGTCTCAATAAAAAAAAGGATAAATAAGTAAGGAATTCGAGGTAGAATCAGAGTGTGAATGACTTCTTATATGGCTGAGGGCCTAGAGATAGACTATGAAAGAGATTGTTAGTGTTTCAGGTAGCTAGTAATAATAGGTAATTTTTTAATCCTTGAAAAATTAACATTATTTTAAATAGACAAATGATAATTGTGTACATTTATGGGATACAATGTAAAATCAATGTAGTTTACCTGTCACTTCACTTGCTTATCTTTTTCTGTGGTTACTCATTTTAAATTTGCTTTTTTAGTTATATTTCATTTCACTCTTATTATTTTTATTTTATGTGTATGAGTGTATTGCCTGCATGTGGTAAGTGTACCCATGTCATGCAGTGCCCTCGGAGGTCAGAAAAAGGTGTCAGATTTCCCTGGAGCTGGAGTTACGAATGGTTGTTAACTGCCATGCAGGTATTGGGAATCAAGCTCCGGTCCTCTGCAAAAGTAGTCAGTGCTCTTAACTGCTGAGCCATTTCTCCAGCCCCTAGTTACTTTATTTTAAAAAAATTTTTGCTTTATTTTACTTTTGTTTTCATTTCCTGTATATATCTGTTCTTTTTTCTGTTTAATATTTTTGTTGAGCTTTTGTACATTTATTTCATACAACAGTTCTTAATCAAATTTAGACTCCCCTGCCGGAACTCATGCATTCCACCATAAATGTTAAGTCTCATCTGGTCAACCATTTGTACCTAGATGTCCTTCAGTGCAAGTTCATCCATTGGAGTCTAATCAGCCTATCTAGAGATCTTAAGGAAAGTCTACTCTTCCTCACCCAGCAGTAATGAATCTCCAGCAGTTTCCAGGCTAGGGTCAGCCTGCCACCTATTCCCCTTGCTCCACTCTGGGTCCTTGTCTGATTGAATTGACATGGATCCTGTGCTTGACACCATCATTGTTGCATGTTCACATGAGCAAGCTTCCAGTGGCTTGAAAGCCTGTTTCCCTATGTTCATGGATCAACCCTGCCTCTTACAATCTTTCCACCCCCTCTTCTGCAATGGTGCCTGAGCCATGGGTGGGTGTGCTGGACAGCTTTAGTGTCAACTTGACACACCTGAGTTGAGGGAGCCTCAATTGGGGAATTTCCTCTATTGGACTGGCCTGTGGCCATGTCTGAGGGCATCTTCTTGATGAGTGATGTGGGAGGGCCCAGCCCACTGTGGGTGGTACCACCCCTGGGCAGGTGGGCCTGTGTTGCCTAAGAAAGCAGGCTGAGAAGGGGCCAGGGGAGCAAGCCAGTAAGCAGCGGAAGTTCCTCCATGGCCTGTGCTCCAGCTCCTGCTTCCAGGTTTCTGCCCTGA